>NW_027667387.1:0-300000 GCF_963924665.1 Micromys minutus | reverse complement strand
ATTCCCCTTATTTCGGGGCAAAAAAGAGAGAAATTTCCTTTGTTTTGGGGGAAATGGCAGAAATTCCACATATTTAGAGGCAAAAAGGCAAAAATTTCTCTTATTTTGGAGCAAAAATGAAGAAATTTACCTTTTTATGGCAAAAAGGTATGCATTCCCATTATTTTCGGGCAAAAAGGCAGAAATTCTCTGTATTTTGGAGCAAAATTGCAGAAATTCCCCTAATTTTGGGGCAAAAGTGAGAAATTCTTTTTATTTTGGGGCAAAAATCAGAAATTCCTCTTATTTTTGGCGTAATTCCAGAAATTTCCTCTATTTTGGGGCAAAATTGCAGGAATTTACCTTATTTTGGGGCAAAATTGCAGAAATTTCCTTTTTTTGGGGCAAAATTGCAGAAATTTCACTTATTTTCAGGTGAAAAGGCTGAAATTTCCTTTATTTTGGGGCAAAAAGGAGAAATTCTCTTTATTTTGGGGCAAAATTGCAGACATTTCCCTTATTATAGAAAATAATTGCAGAAATTTCCATTATTTTAGGGCAAAATTGCAGAAATTTCACTTATTTCAGAGAAAAAAAGCAAAATTTTTTCTTATTTTGGAGCAAAAAGGCAGAAATTCCCATTATTTTGGGGGAAAAAGGAGGAAATTCACCGTATTTTGGGGTAAAATTGCAGAAATTTCACATATTTTAGGGCAAAAAGGCAGAAATTTCCCTTATTTTGGGGCAAAATTGCAGTAATTTCACTTATTTTAGGGTAATAAGTCAGAAATTCCCTTTATTTTGGGGCAAAAAAGACAGAAATTCCCTTTGTTTTGGGGGAAAAAGACAGAAATTCCACTTATTTAGAGGCAAAAAGGCAGAAATTCCCCTTATTTTGGAGCAAAAATGAAGAAATTTCCCATTTTTATGGCAAAAAGTTATGCATTCCCCTTATTTTCGGGCAAAAAGACAGAAATTCCTCGTATTTTGGATTAAAATTGCAGAAATTCCCCTAATTGTGGGGCAAAAGGCAGAAATTCCCTATATGTTTGGGCAAAAAGACGGAAATTCTTCTTATTTTGGGGCAAAACTCAGAAATTCCATTTATTTTGGGGCAAAATTCAAAAAATTTCACTTATTTTGGGGCAAAATTGCAGAAATTTCACTTATTTTGGGGCAAAATTTCAGAAATTTCACATATTTCTGAGAAAAAAAGCAAAAATTTTTCTTATTTTGGGGCAAAAAGGCAGAAATTCCCATTATTTTGGGGGAAAAAGGAGGAAATTCACCGTATTTTGGGGTAAAATTGCAGAAATTTCACATATTTCAGGGCAAAAAGGCAGAAATTTCCCTTATTTTGGGGCAAAATTACAGAAATTTCACTTATTTCAGGGTAATAAGTCAGAAAATTTCCTCATTTTGTGGCAAAAACAGAAAATCCCTCTGTTTTGGAGGAAAAAGACAGAAATTCAACTTATTTAGAGGCAAAAAAGCAGAAATTCCCCTTATTTTGGAGCAAAAATGAAGAAATTTCCCTTTTTTAAGGCAAAAAGGTATGCATTCTTTTTATTTACGGGCAAAACGGCAGAAATTTCCCATATTTTGGACCAAAATTGCAGAAATTCCCCTAATTGTGGGGCAAAAATGCAGAAATTCCCTATATGTTGCGGCAAAAAGACAGAAATTCTCCTTATTTTGGGGCACAACTCAGAAATTCCACTTATTTTGGGGCAAAATTCCAGAAATTTCCCTTATTCTTGGGCAAAATTGCAGAAATTCCCCGTATTTTGGAGCAAAATTGCAGAAATTCCCCTAATTGTGGGGCAAAAATGCAGAAATTCCCTATATGTTGTGGCAAAAACACAGAAATTCTCATTATTTTGGGGCAAAACTCAGAAATTCCACTTATTTTGGGGCAAAATTCCAGAAATTTTTTTTATTTCGGTGCAAAATTGCAGAAATTTCTCTTATTTAGGGGCAAAATTGCAGAAATTTGACTTATTTCAGGAAAAAAAGACAGAAATATTTCTTATTTTGGGGCAAAAAGGCAGAAATTCGTAATATTTTGTGGCAAAAATGCAGAAATTCCCCTTATTTTGAGGTGAAAAGGCTGAAATTCCCCTTATTATGGGGCAAAAAGGCAGAAAATTCCCTCTTTTGGGGACAAAATTGCAGAAATTTCACTTATTTCAGGGTAATAAGTCAGAAAATTTCCTCATTTTGTGGCAAAAACAGAAAATCCCTCTGTTTTGGAGGAAAAAGACAGAAATTCAACTTATTTAGAGGCAAAAAAGCAGAAATTCCCCTTATTTTGGAGCAAAAATGAAGAAATTTCCCTTTTTTAAGGCAAAAAGGTATGCATTCTTTTTATTTACGGGCAAAACGGCAGAAATTTCCCATATTTTGGACCAAAATTGCAGAAATTCCCCTAATTGTGGGGCAAAAATGCAGAAATTCCCTATATGTTGCGGCAAAAAGACAGAAATTCTCCTTATTTTGGGGCACAACTCAGAAATTCCACTTATTTTGGGGCAAAATTCCAGAAATTTCCCTTATTCTTGGGCAAAATTGCAGAAATTCCCCGTATTTTGGAGCAAAATTGCAGAAATTCCCCTAATTGTGGGGCAAAAATGCAGAAATTCCCTATATGTTGTGGCAAAAACACAGAAATTCTCATTATTTTGGGGCAAAACTCAGAAATTCCACTTATTTTGGGGCAAAATTCCAGAAATTTTTTTTATTTCGGTGCAAAATTGCAGAAATTTCTCTTATTTAGGGGCAAAATTGCAGAAATTTGACTTATTTCAGGAAAAAAAGACAGAAATATTTCTTATTTTGGGGCAAAAAGGCAGAAATTCGTAATATTTTGTGGCAAAAATGCAGAAATTTCCCTTATTTTGAGGTGAAAAGGCTGAAATTCCCCTTATTTGAGGGCAAAAAGGCAGAAATTTCCCTTATTTTGGGACAAAATTGCAGAAATTTCACTTATTTCAGGGTAATAAGTCAGAAAATTTCCTTATTTTGTGGCAAAAAAGACAGAAAATCTTTTTATTTTGGTGGAAAAAGACAGAAATTCCACTTATTTAGAGGCAAAAAAGCAGAAATTCTCCTTATTTTGGAGCAAAAATGAAGAAATTTCCTTTTTTTAAGGCAAAAAGTTATCCATTCTTTTTATTTATGGGCAAAAATGAAGAAATTTCCCGTATTTTGGGGCAAAATTCCAGAAATTTCCCTTATTCTTGGGCAAAATTGCAGAAATTTCACTTATTTTAGGGCAAAATTGCAGAAATTTCACTTATTTCAGTGAAAAAAGGCAGAAATTTCCCTTATTTTGGGGCAAAACGGCAGAAATTCTCCTTATTTTGAGGTAAAAAGGCTGAAATTCCCCTTATTTGGGGGCAAAAAGACAGAAATTTCCCTTATATTGGGGCAAAATTGCAGAAATTTCACATATTTCAGGGTAATAAGTCAGAAATTCCCCTTATTTTGGGGCAAAAAAGAGAGAAATTTCCTTTGTTTTGGGGGAAATGGCAGAAATTCCACATATTTAGAGGCGAAAAGGCAAAAATTTCTCTTATTTTGGAGCAAAAATGAAGAAATTTACCTTTTTATGGCAAAAAGGTATGCATTCCCATTATTTTCGGGCAAAAAGGCAGAAATTCTCTGTATTTTGGAGCAAAATTGCAGAAATTCCCCTAATTTTGGGGCAAAAGCCAGAAATTCTTTTTATTTTGGGGCAAAAATCAGAAATTCCTCTTATTTTGGCGTAATTCCAGAAATTTCCTCTATTTTGGGACAAAATTGCAGGAATTTACCTTATTTTGGGGCAAAATTGCAGAAATTTCCTTTTTTGGGGGCAAAATTGCAGAAATTTCACTTATTTTCAGGTGAAAAGGCTGAAATTTCCTTTATTTTGGGGCAAAAAGGAGAAATTCTCTTTATTTTGGGGCAAAGTTGCAGACATTTCCCTTATTATAGAAAATAATTGCAGAAATTTCCATTATTTTAGGGCAAAATTGCAGAAATTTCACTTATTTCAGAGAAAAAAAGCAAAATTTTTTCTTATTTTGGAGCAAAAAGGCAGAAATTCCCATTATTTTGGGGGAAAAAGGAGGAAATTCACCGTATTTTGGGGTAAAATTGCAGAAATTTCACATATTTTAGGGCAAAAAGGCAGAAATTTCCCTTATTTTGGGGCAAAATTGCAGTAATTTCACTTATTTTAGGGTAATAAGTCAGAAATTCCCTTTATTTTGGGGCAAAAAAGACAGAAATTCCCTTTGTTTTGGGGGAAAAAGACAGAAATTCCACTTATTTAGAGGCAAAAAGGCAGAAATTCCCCTTATTTTGGAGCAAAAATGAAGAAATTTCCCATTTTTATGGCAAAAAGTTATGCATTCCCCTTATTTTCGGGCAAAAAGACAGAAATTCCTCGTATTTTGGATTAAAATTGCAGAAATTCCCCTAATTGTTGGGCAAAAGGCAGAAATTCCCTATATGTTTGGGCAAAAAGACGGAAATTCTCCTTATTTTGGGGCAAAACTCAGAAATTCCATTTATTTTGGGGCAAAATTCAAAAAATTTCACTTATTTTGGGGCAAAATTGCAGAAATTTCACTTATTTTGGGGCAAAATTTCAGAAATTTCACTTATTTCTGAAAAAAAAAGCAAAAATTTTTCTTATTTTTTGGGCAAAAGGCAGAAATTCTCATTATTTTGGGGCAAAAAAGCAGAAATTAACCTTATTTTGGGGTAAAATTGCAGAAATTTCACATATTTCAGGGCAAAAAGCAGAAATTTCCCTAATTTTAGGGCAAAATTGCAGAAATTTCACTTATTTTGGGGCAAAATTGCAGATATTTCACTTATTTAAGGGAAGAACTCAGAAATTTTCCTTATTTTTGGGCAAAAATGCAGAAATTCTTAATATTTTGTGGAAAAAATGCAGAAATTTTCCTTATTTTGAGGTAAAAAGGCTGAAATTCCTCTTATTTGGGAGCAAAAAGGAAGAAATGCCCTTATTTTCGGGCAAGAAGACAGTAATTCCCCTTATTTTGTGGCAAAAAGGAAGAAATTTATTTTATTTTGGGGCAAAATTGCAGATATATCACTTATTTCAGGGAATAATTCAAAAATTCCTTTTTTTGGGGCAAAAAGACATAAATTCCATTTATTTTTGGGTAAAAAGGGAGAAATTTCACTTATTTTGAGGTAAATAGGCAGAAATTCCTCTTATTTTGGGGCAAAAATGAAGAAATTTCCCTTTTTTGTGGTAAAAGTTATACATTCCCCTTACTTTCGGGATAAAAAGCAGAAATTCCTCGTGTTTTGAAGCAAAATTGCAGAAATTCTCAAAATTTTCGGGCAAAAAGGCAGAAATTCCCCTAATTTTGGGGCAAAAGAAGAAATTCCCTTTATTTTGAGGCAAAAATCAGAAATTCCCCTTCTTTGGGGCAAAATTCAAGAAATTTCCTTTATTTTGGTGCAAAATTGCAGGAATTTACCTTATTTTGGGGCAATATTGCAGAAATTTCCATTATTTGGGGCAAAATTGCAGAACTTTCATTTATTTTCAGGTAAAAAGGCTGAAATTTCCTTAATTTTCGGGCAAAAAGTGAGAAATTCCCCTTATTTTGGGGCAAAATTGCAGAAATTTCCTTTTTTATGGGAAATATTGCAGAAATTTTTCTTAATTTAAGGCAAAATTGCAGAAATTTCACTTATTTCAGAGAAAAAAAGCAAAAATTTTTCTTGTTTTGGGGCAAAAAGGCAGAAATTCCCATTATTTTGGGGCAAAAAGGCAGAAATTTCCTTTTTTTGGGGCAAAATTGCAGAAATTTCACTTATTTTCAGGTGAAAAGGCTGAAATTTCCTTTATTTTGGGGCAAAAAGGAGAAATTCTCTTTATTTTGGGGCAAAATTGCAGACATTACCCTTATTATAGAAAATAATTGCAGAAATTTCTCTTATTTTAGGGCAAAATTGCAGAAATTTCACTTATTTCAGAGAAAAAAAGCAAAAATTTTTCTTATTTTAAGGCAAAAAGTCAGAAATTCCCATTATTTTGGGGGAAAAAGGAGGAAATTCACCGTATTTTGGGGTAAAATTGCAGAAATTTCACATATTTCAGGGCAAAAAGGCAGAAATTTCCCTTATTTTGGGGCAAAATTGCAGAAATTTCACTTATTTTAGGGTAATAAGTCAGAAAATTTCCTTATTTTGGGGCAAAAAAGAGAGAAAATCCCTTTGTTTTGGTGGAAAAAGACAGAAATTCCACTTATTTAGAGGCAAAAAAGCAGAAATTCTCCTTATTTTGGAGCAAAAATGAAGAAATTTCCTTTTTTTAAGGCAAAAAGTTATCCATTCTTTTTATTTATGGGCAAAAATAAAGAAATTTCCCGTATTTTGGGACAAAATTCCAGAAATTTCCCTTATTCTTGGGCAAAATTGCAGAAATTTCACTTATTTTAGGGCAAAATTGCAGAAATTTCACTTATTTCAGTGAAAAAAGGCAGAAATTCCCCTTATTTTGAGGTTAAAAGGCTGAAATTCCCCTTATTATGGGGCAAAAAGGAAGAAATTTCCCTTATTTGGGGACAAAATTGCAAAAATTTCACTTATTTCAGGGTAATAAGTCAGAAAATTTCCTCATTTGGGGCAAAAAAGACAGAAAATCCCTCTGTTTTGGAGGAAAAAGACAGAAATTCAACTTATTTAGAGGCAAAAAAGCAGAAATTTTCCTTATTTTGGAGCAAAAATGAAGAAATTTACCTTTTTATGGCAAAAAGGTATGCATTCCCATTATTTTCGGGCAAAAAAACAGAAATTCGACATATTTTGGAGCAAAATTGCAGAAATTCCCCTAATTTTGGGGCAAAAGCCAGAAATTCCCTTTATTTTGGGGCAAAAATTAGAAATTCCCCTTATTTTGGGGCAAAATTCCAGAAATTTTCTTTATTTTGGGGCAAAATTGCAGGAATTTACCTTATTTTGGGGCAAAATTGCAGAAATTTTCTTTATTTGGGGCAAAATTGCAGAAATTTCACTTATTTTCTGGTAAAAAAAGCTGAAATTTCCTTTATTTTGGGGCATAAAGGGAGAAATTCCCCTTATTTTGGGGCAAAATTGCAGAAATTTTCCTTATTATGCAATAAAATTGCAGAAATTTCACTTATTTTAGGGCAAAATTGCAGAAATTTCACTTATTTCAGAGAAAAAAAGAAAAAATTTTTCTTATTTTGGGGCAAAAAGGCAGAAATTCACCTTATTTTGGGGTAAAATTGCAGAAATTTCATATATTTCAGGGCAAAAAGGCAGAAATTCCTAATATTTTGTGCCAAAATTCAAAAATTTCCCTTATTTTAAGGTAAAAATGCTAAAATTCCCCTTATTTGGGGGAAAAAAGGCAGAAATTTCCCTTATTTTTGGGCAAAATTGCAGAAATTTCACTTATTTCAGGGTAATGAGTCAGAAATTCCTCTTATTTTGGGGAAAAAAGAGAGAAATTCCCTTTGTTTTTTGGAAAAAAGACAGAAATTACACTTATTTAGAGGCAAAAAGGCAGAAATTCCCATTATTTTGGAGCAAAAATGAAGAAATTTCCCTTTATTGTGGCAAAAAATATACATTCCCCTTACTTTCGGGATAAAAAGCAGAAATTCCCCGTATTTTTAAGCAAAATTGCAGACATTCTCATAATTTTCGGGCAAAAAGGAAGAAATTCTCTTTATTTTGGGGCAAAAAAACAGAAAATCTTTTTTTTCGGGAGCAAACAGTCAGAAATTCTCATTATTTTGGGGCAAAATTGCAGAAATTTCCTTTACATTGGGGCAAAATTGCAGAAATTTGTCTTATTTCAGGGAAAAATACAGAAATTTTCCTTATTTTAAGGCAAAAAGGCAGAAATTCCTAATATTATGTGGCAAAAATGCCGAAATTCCCCTTATTTTGAGGTGAAAAGGCTGAAATTCCCCTTATTTTGGGGCAAAAAGGCAGAAATTTCCCTTATTTGGGGACAAAATTGCAGAAATTTCACTTATTTCAGGGTAATAAGTCAGAAAATTTTCTTATTTGGTGGCAAAAAAGACAGAAAATCCCTCTGTTTTGGAGGAAAAAGACAGAAATTCAACTTATTTTGAGGCAAAAAAGTAGAAATTCCCCTTATTTTGGAGCAAAAATGAAGAAATTTCCCTTTTTAAGGCAAAAAGGTATGCATTCTTTTTATTTACGGGCAAAACGGCAGAAATTTCCCGTATTTTGGAGCAAAATTGCAGAAATTCCCCTAATTGTGGGGCAAAAATGCAGAAATTCCTTATATGTTGCGGCAAAAAGACAGAAATTCTCCTTATTTTGGGGCAAAACTCAGAAAATCCACTTATTTTGGGGCAAAATTCCAGAAATTTCCCTTATTCTTGGGCAAAATTGCAGAAATTTCACTTATTTTTGGGCAAAATTGCAGAAATTTCACTTATTTCAGTGAAAAGAGGCAGATATTTCCCTTAATTTTGGGCAAAAAGGCAGAAATTCTCATTATTTTGAGGTAAAAAGGCTGAAATTCCCCTTATTTGAGGGCAAAAACGCAGAAATTTCCCTTATTTTGGGGAAAAATTGCAGAAATTTCACTTATTTCAGGGTAATAAGTCAGAAATTCACCTTATTTTGGGGAAAAAAAGACAGAAATTCCTTTTGTTTTGGGAAAAATGACAGAAATTCCACTTATTTAGAGGCAAAAAAGCAGAAATTTCCCTTATTTTGGAGCAAAAATGAAGAAATTTACCTTTTTATGGCAAACAGGTATGCATTCCCATTATTTTCGGGCAAAAAGGCAGAAATTCCCCGTATTTTAGAGCAAAATTGCAGAAATTCCCCTAATTTTGTGGCAAAAGCCAGAAATTCCCTTTATTTTGGGGCAAAAATCAGAAATTCCCCTTATTTTGGGGCAAAATTCAAAAAATTTCCTTTATTTTTGGGCAAAATTGCAGGAATTTACCTTATTTTGGGGCAAAATTGCAGAAATTTCCTTTATTTGGAGCAAAATTGCAGAAATTTCACTCATTTTCTGGTGAAAAGGCTGAAATTTCCTTAATTTTGGGTCAAAAGGGGAGAAATTCCTCTTATTTTGGGGCAAAATTGCAGAAATTTCCCTTATTATGCAATAAAATTGCAGAAATTTCACTTATTTTAGGGCAAAATTGCAGAAATTTCACTTATTTAGAGAAAGAAAGCAATAATTTTTTTTATTTTGGGGTAAAAAGGCAGAAATTCCCATTATTTTGGGGCAAAAAGGCAGAAATTCACCTTATTTTGGGGTAAAATTGCAGAAATTTCACATATTTCAGGGCAAAAAGGCAGAAATTTCTTTTATTTTGGGGCAAAATTGCAGAAATTTCACTTATTTCAGGGTAATAAGTCAGAAATTTCCATTATTTTGAGTCAAAAAAGACAGAAATTCCCATTGTTTTGGGGGAAATGACAGAAATTCAACTTATTTAGAGGCAAAAAGGCCGAAATTCCCCTTATTTTGGAGCAAAAATGAAGAAATTTCCCTTTTTTATGGCAACAAGTTATGCATTCCCCTTATATTCGGGCAAAAGGGCATAAATTCCCCGTATTTTGGAGCAAAATTGCAGAAATTCCCCTAATTGTGGGGCAAAAAGGCAGAAATTTCTTATATGTTGGGGCAAAAAGACAAAAATTCTCCTTATTTTGGGGCAAAACTCAGAAATTCCAAATTTTGGTGCAAAATTCCAGAAATTTCCCTTATATTGGGGCAAAATTGCAGAAATTACACTTATTTTGGTGCAAAATTGCAGAAATTTCACTTATTTCAGGGAAAAAAGGAAGAAATTTTTCTTATTTTGGGGCAAAAAGGCAGAAATTACTAATATTTTGTGCCAAAATTCAAAAATTCCCCTTATTTTGAGGTAAAAATGCTAAAATTTCCCTTATTTGGAGGCAAAAAGGAAGAAATTTCCCTTATTTTTGGGCAATATTGCAGAAATTTCACTTATTTCAGGGTAATGAGTCAGAAATTCCTCTTATTTTGGGGCAAAAAAGAGAGAAATTCTCTTTGTTTTGGGTAAAAGACAGAAATTCCACTTATTTAGAGGCAAAAAGGCAGAAATTCCCCTTATTTTGTAGCAAAAATGAAGAAATTTCCCTTTTTTGTGGCAAAAAATATACATTCCCCTTACTTACGGGATAAAAAGCAGAAATTCCCCGTATTTTGAAGCAAAATTGCAGAAATTCTCATAATTTTCGGGCAAAAAGGCAGAAATTCTCCTTATTTTGGGGCAAGAAGACAGAATATCTTTTATTTCGGGAGCAAACAGTCACAAATTCTCCTTATTTTGGAGCAAAATTGCAGAAATTTCCTTTACAATGGGGCAAAATTGCAGAAATTTGACTTATTTCAGGGAAAAAAGACAGAAATTTTTCTTATTTTGGGGCAAAAAGGCAGATATTCCTAATATTTTGTGGCAAAAATGCAGAAATTCCCCTTATTTTGAGGTGAAAGGGCTGAATTTCCCCTTATTTTGGGGCAAAATTCCAGAAATTTCTCTTATTCTTGGTCAAAATTGCAGAAATTTCACTTATTTTGAGACAAAATTGCAGAAATTTCAATTATTTCAGGGAAAAAAGGCAGAAATTTTTCTTATTTTGGGGCAAAAAGGCAGAAATTCCTAATATTTTGTGGCAAAAATGCAGAAATTCCCCTTATTTTGAGGTGAAAGGGCTGAAATTCCCCTTATTTTGGGGGCAAAAAAGACAGAAATTCCCTTTGTTTTGGGGGAAATGACAGAAATTCCACTTATTTAGAGGCAAAAAGGCAGAAATTTCCCTTATTTTGGAGCAAAAATGAAGAAATTTACCTTTTTATGGCAAAAAGGTATGCATTCCCATTATTTTCGGGCAAAAAAAACAGAAATTCGCCGTATTTTGGAGCAAAATTGCAGAAATTCCCCTAATTTTGTGGCAAAAGCCAGAAATTCCCTTTATTTTGGGGCAAAAATCAGAAATTCCCCTTATTTTGGGGCAAAATTCCAGAAATTTTCTTTATTTTGGGGCAAAATTGCAGGAATTTACCTTATTTTGGGGCAAAATTTCAGAAATTTCCTTTATTTAGGGCAAAATTGCAGAAATTTCACTTATTTTCTGGTAAAAAGCCTGAAATTTCCTTTATTTTGGGGCATAAAGGGAGAAATTCCCCTTATTTTGGGGCAAAATTGCAGAAATTTTCCTTATTATGCAATAAAATTGCAGAAATTTCACTTATTTTAGGGCAAAATTGCAGAAATTTCACTTATTTCAGAGAAAAAAAGCAAAAATTTTTCTTATTTTGGGGCAAAAAATCAGAAATTCACCTTATTTTGGGGTAAAATTGCAGAAATTTCACATATTTCAGGGCAAAAAGGCAGAAATTCCTAATATTTTGTGCCAAAATTCAAAAATTCCCCTTATTTTGAGGTAAAAATGCTAAAATTCCCCTTATTTGGGGGCAAAAAGGTAGAAATTTTCCTTATTTTTTGGCAAAATTGCAGAAATTTCACTTATTTCAGGGTAATGAGTCAGAAATTCCTCTTATTTTTGGGCAAAAAAGAGAGAAATTTCCTTTGTTTTTTGGAAAAAAGACAGAAATTCCACTTATTTAGAGGCAAAAAGGCAGAAATTCCCATTATTTTGGAGCAAAAATGAAGAAATTTCCCTTTTTTGTGGCAAAAAATATACATTCCCCTTACTTTCGGGATAAAAAGCAGAAATTCCCCGTATTTTGAAGCAAAATTGCAGAAATTCTCATAATTTTCGGGCAAAGAGGAAGAAATTCTCTTTATTTTGGGGCAAAAAAACAGAAAATCTTTTTTTTCGGGAGCAAACAGTCAGAAATTCTCATTATTTTGGGGCAAAATTGCAGAAATTTCCTTTACATTGGGGCAAAATTGCAGAAATTTGTCTTATTTCAGGGAAAAATACAGAAATTTTCCTTATTTTGGGGCAAAAAGGCAGAAATTTCCCTTATTTGGGGACAAAATTGCAGAAATTTCACTTATTTCAGGGTAATAAGTCAGAAAATTTTCTTATTTTGTGGCAAAAAAGACAGAAAATCCCTCTGTTTTGGAGGAAAAAGACAGAAATTCAACTTATTTAGAGGCAAAAAAGCAGAAATTCCCCTTATTTTGGAGCAAAAATGAAGAAATTTCCCTTTTTTAAGGCAAAAAGGTATGCATTCTTTTTATTTACGGGCAAAACGGCAAAAATTTCCCGTATTTTGGAGCAAAATTGCAGAAATTCCCCTAATTGTGGGGCAAAAATGCACAAATTCCCTATATGTTGCGGCAAAAAGACAGAAATTCTCCTTATCTTGGGGCAAAACTCAGAAAATCCACTTATTTTGGGGCAAAATTCCAGAAATTTCCCTTATTCTTGGGCAAAATTGCAGAAATTTCACTTATTTTTGGGCAAAATTGCAGAAATTTCACTTATTTCAGTGAAAAAAGGCAGAAATTTCCCTTATTTTTGGGCAAAAAGGCAGAAATTCTCCTTATTTTGAGGTAAAAAGGCTGAAATTCCCATTATTTGAGGGCAAAAAGGCAGAAATTTCCCTTATTTTGAAGCAAAATTGCAGAAATTTCACTTATTTCAGGAAATAAGTCAGAAATTCATTTTATTTTGGGGAAAAAAGGACAGAAATTCCCTTTATTTTGGGGGAAATGACAGAAATTCCACTTATTTAGAGGCAAAAAAGCAGAAATTTCCCTTATTTTGGAGCAAAAATGAAGAAATTTACCTTTTTATGGCAAAAAGGTATGCGTTCCCATTATTTTCGGGCAAAAAGGCAGAAATTCCCCGTATTTTAGAGCAAAATTGCAGAAATTCCCCTAATTTTGTGGCAAAAGCCAGAAATTCCCTTTATTTTGGGACAAAAATCAGAAATTCCCCTTATTTTGGGGCAAAATTCAAAAAATTTCCCTTATTTTTGGGCAAAATTGCAGGAATTTACCTTATTTTGGGGCAAAATTGCAGAAATTTCCTTTATTTGGGGCAAAATTGCAGAAATTTCACTTATTTTCTGGTGAAAAGGCTGAAATTTCCTTTATTTTGGGGCAAAAAGGTAGAAATTCCCCTTATTTTGGGGCAAAATTGCAGAAATTTCCCTTATTATGCGATAAAATTGCAGAAATTTCACTTATTTTAGGGCAAAATTGCAGAAATTTCACTTATTTAAGAGAAAAAAAGCAAAAATTTTTCTTATTTTGGGGTAAAAAGGCAGAAATTCCCATTATTTTGGGGCAAAAAGGCAGAAATTCACCTTATTTTGGGGTAAAATTTCAGAAATTTCACATATTTCAGGGCAAAAAGGCAGAAATTTCTTTTATTTTGGGGCAAAATTGCAGAAATTTTACTTATTTCATGGTAATAAGTCAGAAATTCCCCTTATTTTGGGGAAAAAAGACAGAAATTCCCTTTGTTTTGGGGGAAATGACAGAAATTCCACTTATTTAGAGGCAAAAAGGCAGAAATTCCCCTTATTTTGGAGCAAAAATGAAGAAATTTCCCTTTTTTATGGCAACAAGTTATGCATTCCCCTTATTTTCGGGCAAAAGGGCATAAATTCCCCGTATTTTGGAGCAAAATTGCAGAAATTCCCCTAATTGTGGGGCAAAAAGGCAGAAATTTCTTATATGTTGGGGCAAAAAGACAAAAATTCTCCTTATTTTGGGGCAAAACTCAGAAATTCCAAATTTTGGTGCAAAATTCCAGAAATTTCCCTTATATTGGGGCAAAATTGCAGAAATTACACTTATTTTGGTGCAAAATTGCAGAAATTTCACTTATTTCAGGGAAAAAAGGAAGAAATTTTTCTTATTTTGGGGCAAAAAGGCAGAAATTACTAATATTTTGTGCCAAAATTCAAAAATTCCCCTTATTTTGAGGTAAAAATGCTAAAATTTCCCTTATTTGGAGGCAAAAAGGAAGAAATTTCCCTTATTTTTGGGCAATATTGCAGAAATTTCACTTATTTCAGGGTAATGAGTCAGAAATTCCTCTTATTTTGGGGCAAAAAAGAGAGAAATTCTCTTTGTTTTGGGTAAAAGACAGAAATTCCACTTATTTAGAGGCAAAAAGGCAGAAATTCCCCTTATTTTGTAGCAAAAATGAAGAAATTTCCCTTTTTTGTGGCAAAAAATATACATTCCCCTTACTTACGGGATAAAAAGCAGAAATTCCCCGTATTTTGAAGCAAAATTGCAGAAATTCTCATAATTTTCGGGCAAAAAGGCAGAAATTCTCCTTATTTTGGGGCAAGAAGACAGAATATCTTTTATTTCGGGAGCAAACAGTCACAAATTCTCCTTATTTTGGAGCAAAATTGCAGAAATTTCCTTTACAATGGGGCAAAATTGCAGAAATTTGACTTATTTCAGGGAAAAAAGACAGAAATTTTTCTTATTTTGGGGCAAAAAGGCAGATATTCCTAATATTTTGTGGCAAAAATGCAGAAATTCCCCTTATTTTGAGGTGAAAGGGCTGAATTTCCCCTTATTTTGGGGCAAAATTCCAGAAATTTCTCTTATTCTTGGTCAAAATTGCAGAAATTTCACTTATTTTGAGACAAAATTGCAGAAATTTCAATTATTTCAGGGAAAAAAGGCAGAAATTTTTCTTATTTTGGGGCAAAAAGGCAGAAATTCCTAATATTTTGTGGCAAAAATGCAGAAATTCCCCTTATTTTGAGGTGAAAGGGCTGAAATTCCCCTTATTTTGGGGGCAAAAAAGACAGAAATTCCCTTTGTTTTGGGGGAAATGACAGAAATTCCACTTATTTAGAGGCAAAAAGGCAGAAATTTCCCTTATTTTGGAGCAAAAATGAAGAAATTTACCTTTTTATGGCAAAAAGGTATGCATTCCCATTATTTTCGGGCAAAAAAACAGAAATTCGCCGTAGTTTGGAGCAAAATTGCAGAAATTCCCCTAATTTTGGGGCAAAAGCCAGAAATTCCCTTTATTTTGGGGCAAAAATCAGAAATTCCCCTTATTTTGGGGCAAAATTCCAGAAATTTTCTTTATTTTGGGGCAAAATTGCAGGAATTTACCTTATTTTGGGGCAAAATTTCAGAAATTTCCTTTATTTAGGGCAAAATTGCAGAAATTTCACTTATTTTCTGGTAAAAAGCCTGAAATTTCCTTTATTTTGGGGCATAAAGGGAGAAATTCCCCTTATTTTGGGGCAAAATTGCAGAAATTTTCCTTATTATGCAATAAAATTGCAGAAATTTCACTTATTTTAGGGCAAAATTGCAGAAATTTCACTTATTTCAGAGAAAAAAAGCAAAAATTTTTCTTATTTTGGGGCAAAAAATCAGAAATTCACCTTATTTTGGGGTAAAATTGCAGAAATTTCACATATTTCAGGGCAAAAAGGCAGAAATTCCTAATATTTTGTGCCAAAATTCAAAAATTCCCCTTATTTTGAGGTAAAAATGCTAAAATTCCCCTTATTTGGGGGCAAAAAGGTAGAAATTTTCCTTATTTTTTGGCAAAATTGCAGAAATTTCACTTATTTCAGGGTAATGAGTCAGAAATTCCTCTTATTTTTGGGCAAAAAAGAGAGAAATTTCCTTTGTTTTTTGGAAAAAAGACAGAAATTCCACTTATTTAGAGGCAAAAAGGCAGAAATTCCCATTATTTTGGAGCAAAAATGAAGAAATTTCCCTTTTTTGTGGCAAAAAATATACATTCCCCTTACTTTCGGGATAAAAAGCAGAAATTCCCCGTATTTTGAAGCAAAATTGCAGAAATTCTCATAATTTTCGGGCAAAAAGGAAGAAATTCTCTTTATTTTGGGGCAAAAAAACAGAAAATCTTTTTTTTCGGGAGCAAACAGTCAGAAATTCTCATTATTTTGGGGCAAAATTGCAGAAATTTCCTTTACATTGGGGCAAAATTGCAGAAATTTGTCTTATTTCAGGGAAAAATACAGAAATTTTCCTTATTTTGGGGCAAAAAGGCAGAAATTTCCCTTATTTGGGGACAAAATTGCAGAAATTTCACTTATTTCAGGGTAATAAGTCAGAAAATTTTCTTATTTTGTGGCAAAAAAGACAGAAAATCCCTCTGTTTTGGAGGAAAAAGACAGAAATTCAACTTATTTAGAGGCAAAAAAGCAGAAATTCCCCTTATTTTGGAGCAAAAATGAAGAAATTTCCCTTTTTTAAGGCAAAAAGGTATGCATTCTTTTTATTTACGGGCAAAACGGCAAAAATTTCCCGTATTTTGGAGCAAAATTGCAGAAATTCCCCTAATTGTGGGGCAAAAATGCACAAATTCCCTATATGTTGCGGCAAAAAGACAGAAATTCTCCTTATCTTGGGGCAAAACTCAGAAAATCCACTTATTTTGGGGCAAAATTCCAGAAATTTCCCTTATTCTTGGGCAAAATTGCAGAAATTTCACTTATTTTTGGGCAAAATTGCAGAAATTTCACTTATTTCAGTGAAAAAAGGCAGAAATTTCCCTTATTTTTGGGCAAAAAGGCAGAAATTCTCCTTATTTTGAGGTAAAAAGGCTGAAATTCCCATTATTTGAGGGCAAAAAGGCAGAAATTTCCCTTATTTTGAAGCAAAATTGCAGAAATTTCACTTATTTCAGGAAATAAGTCAGAAATTCATTTTATTTTGGGGAAAAAAGGACAGAAATTCCCTTTATTTTGGGGGAAATGACAGAAATTCCACTTATTTAGAGGCAAAAAAGCAGAAATTTCCCTTATTTTGGAGCAAAAATGAAGAAATTTACCTTTTTATGGCAAAAAGGTATGCGTTCCCATTATTTTCGGGCAAAAAGGCAGAAATTCCCCGTATTTTAGAGCAAAATTGCAGAAATTCCCCTAATTTTGTGGCAAAAGCCAGAAATTCCCTTTATTTTGGGACAAAAATCAGAAATTCCCCTTATTTTGGGGCAAAATTCAAAAAATTTCCCTTATTTTTGGGCAAAATTGCAGGAATTTACCTTATTTTGGGGCAAAATTGCAGAAATTTCCTTTATTTGGGGCAAAATTGCAGAAATTTCACTTATTTTCTGGTGAAAAGGCTGAAATTTCCTTTATTTTGGGGCAAAAAGGTAGAAATTCCCCTTATTTTGGGACAAAATTGCAGAAATTTCCCTTATTATGCGATAAAATTGCAGAAATTTCACTTATTTTAGGGCAAAATTGCAGAAATTTCACTTATTTCAGAGAAAAAAAGCAAAAATTTTTCTTATTTTGGGGTAAAAAGGCAGAAATTCCCATTATTTTGGGGCAAAAAGGCAGAAATTCACCTTATTTTGGGGTAAAATTTCAGAAATTTCACATATTTCAGGGCAAAAAGGCAGAAATTTCTTTTATTTTGGGGCAAAATTGCAGAAATTTTACTTATTTCATGGTAATAAGTCAGAAATTCCCCTTATTTTGGGGAAAAAAGACAGAAATTCCCTTTGTTTTGGGGGAAATGACAGAAATTCCACTTATTTAGAGGCAAAAAGGCAGAAATTCCCCTTATTTTGGAGCAAAAATGAAGAAATTTCCCTTTTTTATGGCAACAAGTTATCCATTCCCCTTATTTTCGGGCAAAAGGGCATAAATTCCCCGTATTTTGGAGCAAAATTGCAGAAATTCCCCTAATTGTGGGGCAAAAAGGCAGAAATTCCCTATATGTTGGGGCAAAAAGATAAAAATTCTCCTTATTTTGGGACAAAACTCAGAAATTAAAATTTTGGTGCAAATTCCAGAAATTTCTTTTATTTTGGGGCAAAATTGCAGAAATTTCACTTATTTTGGGGCAAAATTGCAGAAATTTAACTTATTTCAGTGTAAAAAGGCAGAAATTTTTTTTATTTTGTGGCAAAAAGGCAGAAATTCCTAATACTTTGTGCCAAAATTCAAAAATTCCCCTTATTTTGAGGTAAAAATGCTAAAATTCCCCTTATTTGGGGGCAAAAAAGAAGAAATTTTCCTATTTTTGTGCAAAATTGCAGAAATTTCACTTATTTCACGGTAATAAGTCAGAAATTCCCCTTATTTTGGGGCAAAAATGACAGAAATTCCCTTTGTTTTGGGGGAAATGACAGAAATTCCACTTATTTAGAGGCAAAAAGGCAGAAATTTCCCTTATTTTGGAGCAAAAATGAAGAAATTTACCTTTTTATGGCAAAAAGGTATGCATTCCCATTATTTTCAGGCAAAAAGGCAGAAATTCCCCGTATATTGGAGCAAAATTGCAATAATTCCCTTAATTTTGTGGCAAAAGCCAGAAATTCCCTTTATTTTGGGGCAAAAATCAGAAATTCCCCTTATTTTGGGGCAAAATTCAAAAAATTTCCTTTATTTTTGGGCAAAATTGCAGGAATTTACCTTATTTTGGGGCAAAATTGCAGAAATTTCCTTTATTTGGGGCAAAATTGCAGAAATTTCACTTATTTTCTGGTAAAAAGGCTGAAATTTCCATTATTTGGGGGCAAAAAGGGAGAAATTCCCCTTATTTTGGGGCAAAATTGCAGAAATTTCCCTTATTATGCAATAAAATTGCAGAAATTTCACTTATTTTAGGGCAAAATTGCAGAAATTTCACTTATTTCAGAGAAAAAAAGCAAAAATTTTTTTTATGTTGGGGCAAAAAGGCAGAAATTCCCATTATTTTGTGGCAAAAAGGCAGAAATTCACCTTATTATGGGGTAAAATTTCAGAAATTTCACATATTTCAGGGCAAAAATGCAGAAATTTCCCTTATTTTGGGGCAAAATTGCAGAATTTTCACTTATTTCAGGGTAATAAGTCAGAAATTCCCCTTATTTTTGGGCAAAAAGACAGAAATTCCCATTGTTTTGGAGTAAAAAGACAGAAATTCCACTTATTTAGAGGCAAAAAGGCAGAAATTACCCTTATTTTGGAGAAAAAATGAAGAAATTTCCCTTTTTTATGGCAACAAGTTATGCATTCCCCTTATTTTCGGGCAAAAAGACAGAAATTCCCCGTATTTTTGAGCAAAATTGCAGAAATTCCCCAAATTGTGGGGCAAAAAGGCAGAAATTCCCTATATGTTGGGGCAAAAAGACAAAAATTCTCCTTATTTTGGGGCAAAACTCTGAAATTCCAAATTTTGGTGCAAAATTCCAGAAATTACCCTTATTTTGGGGCAAAATTGCAGAAATTGCACTTATTTTGGGGCAAAATTGCAGAAATTTCACTTATTTCATGGGAAAAAGGCAGAAATTTTTCTTATTTTGGGGCAAAAAGGCAGAAATTCCTAATATTTTATGCCAAAATTAAAAAATTCCCCTCATTTTGAGGTAAAAATGCTAAAATTCCCCTTATTTGAGAGCAAAAAGGCAGAAATTTCCCTTATTTTTGGGCAAAATTGCAGAAATTTCACTTATTTCAGGGTAATGAGTCAGAAATTCCTCTTATTTTGGCGCAAAAAATAGAGAAATTCCCTTCGTTTTTTGGGAAAAGGCCCGAAATTCCACTTATTAGGGGTAAAAAGTCAGAAATTCCCCTTATTTTGGAGCAAAAATGAAGAAATTTCCCTTTTTGTGGCAAAAAAATATACATTACCCTTACACTCAAGATAAAAAGCAGAAATTCCCCGTATTTTGAAGCAAAATTGCAGAAATTCTCATAATTTTCGGGCTAAAAGGCCGAAATTCTCCTTATTTTGGGGCAAAAAGACAGAAAATCTTTTTTTTCGGGAGCAAACAGTGAGAAATTCTCCTTATTTTGGGGCAAAATTGCAGAAATTTCCTTTACATTGGGGCAAAATTGCAGAAATTTGACTTATTTCAGGGAAAAAAGACAGAAATTTTCCTTATTTTGGGGCAAAAAGGCAGAAATTCCTAATATTTTGTGGCAAAAATGCAGAAATTCCCCTTATTTTGAGGTGAAAAGGCTGAAATTCCCCTTATTTTGGGGCAAAAAAGCAGATATTTCCCTTATTTTGGGACAAAATTGCAGAAATTTCACTTATTTCAGGTTATAAGTCGGAAAATTTCCTTATTTTGGGGCAAAAAAGACCGAAAATCCCTTTATTTTGGAGGAAAAAGACAGAAATTCCACTTATTTGAAGGCAAAAAAGCAGAAATTCCCCTTATTTTGGAGCAAAAATGAAGAAATTTCCTTTTTTAAACCAAAAAGGTATGCATTCTTTTTATTTACGGGCAAAAAGGCAGAAATTTTTCGTATTTTGGAGCAAAATTGCAGATATTCCTCTAATTATGGGGCAAAAATGCAGAAATTCCCTAGATGTTGGGGCAAAAATACTGAAATTCTCTTTATTTTGGGGCAAAACTCAGAAATTCCACTTATTTCGGGGCAAAATTCCAGGAATTTCCCTTATTCTTTGGCAAAATTGCAGAAATTTCACTTATTTTAGGGCAAAATTGCAGAAATTTCACTTATTTCAGTGAAAAAAGGCAGAAATTTCCCTTATTTTGGGGCAAAACGGCAGAAATTCTCCTTATTTTGAGGTAAAAAGGCTGAAATTCCCCTTATTTGGGGGCAAAAAGACAGAAATTTCTATTATATTGGGGCAAAATTGCAGAAATTTCACATATTTCAGGGTAATAAGTCAGAAATTCCCCTTATTTTGGGGCAAAAAAGACAGAAATTTCCTTTGTTTTGGGGGAAATGGCAGAAATTCCACATATTTAGAGGCAAAAAGGCAAAAATTTCTCTTATTTTGGAGCAAAAATGAAGAAATTTACCTTTTTATGGCAAAAAGGTATGCATTCCCATTATTTTCGGGCAAAAAGGCAGAAATTCCCATTATTTTGGAGCAAAATTGCAGAAATTCCTCTAATTTTGGGGCAAAAGCCAGAAATTCCCTTTATTTTAGGGCAGAAATCAGAAATTCCCCTTATTTTGTGGCAAAATTCTAGAAATTTCCTTTTTGTGAGGCAAAATTGCAGAAATTTCCCTTATTTTAGGGCAAAATTGAAGAAATTTCACTTATTTCAGAGAAAAAAAGCAAAAATTTTTCTTATTTTTGGGCAAAAAGGCAGAAATTCTCATTATTTTGGGGCAAAAAGGCAGAAATTCACCTTATTTTAAGGTAAAATTGCAGAAATTTCACATATTTCAGGGCAAAAAGGCAGAAATTTCCCTTATTTTGGGGCAAAATTGCAGAAATTTTCCTTATTTTGGGGCAAAAATTCAAGAAATTTCACTTATTTCAGGGTAATGAGTCAGAAATTCCTCTTATTTTGGGGCAAAAAAGAAAGAAATTCCCTTTGTTTTTTGAAAAAAAACCCAGAAATTCCAGTTATTTAGAGGCAAAAAGCAGAAATTCCCCTTATTTTGGAGCAAAAATGAAGAAATATCCTTTTTTTGTGGCAAAAAATATACATTCCCCTTACTTTTGGGATAAAAAGCAGAAATTCCCCGTATTTTGAAGCAAAATTACAGAAATTCTCATAATTTTCGGGCAAAAAGGCAGAAATTCTCCTTATTTTGGGGCAAAAGTCAGAAAATCTCCTTTTTCGGGAGCAAACAGTCAGAAATTCTACTTATTTTGGGGCAAAATTGCAGAAATTTCCTTTACATTGGGGCAAAATTGCAGAAATTTCCCTTATTAAGGGAAAAAATTGCAGAATTTCCCTTATTTTAGGGTATAATTGCAGAAATTTTACTTATTTCAGAGAAAAAAAGCAAAAATTTTTCTTATTTTGGGGCAAAAAGGCAGAAATTCCTTATGTTTTTGGGGAAAAAGACAGAAATTCCACTTATTTAGAGGCAAAAACCCAGAAATTCTCCTTATTTTGGAGCAAAAATTAAGAAATTTCCCTTTTTTATGGCAACAAGTTATGCATTCCCCTAATTTTCAGGCAAAAAGACAGAAATTTCCTGTATTTTGGAGCAAAATTGCAGAAATTCCTCTTATTGTGGGGCAAAAAGGCAGAAATTCCCTATATGTTGGGGCAAAAAGACAAAAATTCTCCTTATTTTAGGGCAAAACTCAGAAATTCCACTTTTTTTAGTGCGAAATTCTAGAAATTTCCCTTATTTTGGGGCAAAATTGGAGAAATTTCACTTATTTTGGGGCAAAATTGCAGAAATTTCACTTATTTCAGAGAAAAAAGGCAGAAATTTTACTTATTTTGGAGCAAAAATGCAGAAATTCCTAATATTTTGTGCCAAAATTCATAAATTCCCTTTATTTTGAGGTAAAAATGCTGAAATTCCCTTTATTTGGGGGCAAAAAGGCAGAAATTTCTCTTATTTTGGGGCAAATTTGCAGAAATTTCACTTATTTCAGGGTAATGAGTCAGAAATTCCTTTTATTTTGAGGCAAAAAAGGGAGAAATTCCCTTTGATTTTTGGGAAAAAGACAGAAATTCCACTTATTTAGAGGCAAAAAGGCAGAAATTCCCCTTATTTTGGAGCAAAAATGAAGAAATTTCCCTTTTTTGTGGCAAAAAATATACATTCCCCTTACTTTCGGGATAAAAAGCAGAAATTCCCCGTATTTTGAAGCAAAATTGCAGAAATTCTCCCAATTTTCGGGCAAAAAGGCAGAAATTCTCCTTATTTTGGGGCAAAAATACAGAAAATCTCCTTTTTTCGGGAGCAAACAGTAAGAAATTCTCCTTATTTTGGGGCAAAATTGCAGAAATTTCCTTTACATTGGGGCAAAATTACAGAAATTTCCCTTATTAAGGGAAAAAATTGCAGAAATTTCCTTTATTTTAGGGCAAAATTGCAGAAATTTTACTTATATCAGAGAAAAAAGCAAAAATTTTTCTTATTTTGGGGCAAAAAGGCAGAAATTTCCATTATTTTGGGGCAAAAAAACAGAAATTCACTTTATTTTGGGTAAAATTGCAGAAATTTCACATATTTCAGGGCAAAGAGGCAGAAATTTTCCTTATTTTGGGGCAAAATTGCAGAAATTTCTCTAATTTCAGGGTAATAAGTCACAAATTCCCCTTATTTAGGGGCAAAAAAGACAGAAATTCCCTTTGTTTTTGGGGAAAAAGACAGAAATTCCACTTATCTAGAGGCAAAAAGGCAGAAATTCCCTTTATTTTGGAGCAAAAATGAAGAAATTTCCCTTTTTATGGCAAAAAGGTATGCATTCCCATTATTTTCAGGAAAAAAGGCAGAAATTCCCCGTATTTTGGAGCAAAATTGAAGAAATTCCCCTAATTTGGGGGCAAAAGGCAGAAATTCCTTTTATTTTCGGGCAAAAATCAGAAATTCCCCTTATTTTGTGGCAAAATTCTAGAAATTTCCTTTTTGTGGGGCAAAATTGCAGAAATTTCCCTTATTTAGGGCAAAATTGCAGAAATTTCACTTATTTTCAGGTAAAAAGAATAAAATTTTTTTTATTTTGGGGCAAAAAGGGAAAAATTCCCTTTATTTTGGGGCAAAATTGCAGACATTTTTCTTATTATGGGGAAAAATTGCAGAAATTTCCCTTATTTTAGGGCAAAATTGCAGAAATTTCACTTATATCAGAGAAAAAAAGCAAAAATTTTTTTTATTTTGGGGCAAAATGCAGAAATTCTCATTATTTTATTGCAAAAAGGTAGAAATTAACCTTATTTTGGGTAAAATTGCAGAAATTTCTTTAATTTTGGGGCAAAATTGCAGAAATTTCACTTATTTCAGGGTAATGAGTCAGAAATTCCTTTTATTTTGGGGCACAAAAGGGAGAAATTCCCTTTCTTTTTTGGAAAGAAGACAGAAATTCCAGTTATTTAGAGGCAAAAAGCAGAAATTCTCCTTATTTTGGAACAATAATGAAGAAATTTCCCTTTATTGTGGCAAAAAATATACATTTTCCTTACTTTCGGTATAAAAAGCAGAAATTCCCTGTATTTTGAAGCAAAATTGCAGAAATTCTCATAATTTTCGGGCAAAAAGGCAGAAATTCTCCTTATTTTGGGGCAAAAAGACAGAAAATCTCCTTCTTTCGGGAGCAAATAGTCAGAAATTCTCAATATTTTGGGGCAAAATTGCAGAAATTTCCTTTACATTGGGGCAAAATTGCAGAAATTTCCATTATTATGGGAAAAAATTGCAGAAATTTCCCTTATTTTAGGGCAAAATTGCAGAAATTTTACTTATTTCAGAGAAAAAAAGCAAAAATTTTTCTTATTTTGTTGCAAAAAGGCAGAAATTCCCATTATTTTGGGGCAAAAAAACAGAAATTCACCTTATTTTGGGGTAAAATTGCAGAAATTTCACATATTTCAAGGCAAAAATGCAGAAATTTTCTTTATGCTGGGGCAAAATTGCAGAAATGTCACTTGTTTCAGGGTAATAAGTCAGAAATTCCCCTTATTTTGTGGCAAAAAAGACAGAAATTCCCTTTGTTTTTGGGGGAAAAGACAGAAATTCCACTTATTTAGAGGCAAAAAGGCAGAAATTCCTTTTATTTTGGAGCAAAAATGAAGAAATTTCCCTTTTTTATGGCAACAAGTTATGCATTCCCTTTATTTTCGGGCAAAAAGAGAGAAATTCCATGTATTATGGAGCAAAATTGCAGAAATTCTCCTAATTGTGGGGCAAAAAGGCAGAAATTTCCTATATGTTGGGGCAAAAAGACAAAAATTCTCCTAATTTTGGGGCAAAACTCAAAAATTCTAAATTTTTGTGCAAAATTCTAGAAATTTCCCTTATTTTGGGGCATAATTGCAGAAATTTCAATTATTTTGGGGCAAAATTGCAGAAATTTCACTTATTTCAGGGAAAAAAGGCAGAAATTTTATTTATTTTGGGTCAAAAAGACAGAAATTCCTAATATTTTGTGCCAAAATTCAGAAATTCCCCTTATTTTGAGGTAAAAATGCTGAAATTCCCCTTATTTGAGGGCAAAAAGGCAGAAATTTCCCTTACTTTGGGGCAAAATTGCAGAAATTTCACTTATTTCAGGGTATTGAGTCAGAAATTCCTTTTATTTTAAGGCCAAAAAAGAGAAATTCCCTTTGATTTTTGGGAAAAGACAGAAATTCCACTTATTTAGAGGCAAAAAGACAGAAATTCCCCTTATTTTGGAGCAAAAATGAAGAAATTTCCCTTTTTTGTGGCAAAAAATATACATTCACCTTACTTTCGGGATAAAAAGCAGAAATTCCCCGTATTTGGAAGCAAAATTGCAGAAATTCTCATAATTTTCGGGCAAAAAGGCAGAAATTCTCCTTATTTTGGTGCAATAAGACAGAAAATCTCCTTTTTTCGGGAGCAAACAGTCAGAAATTCTACTTATTTTGGGGCAAAATTGCAGAAATTTCCTTTACATTGGGGCAAAATTGCAGAAATTTTACTTATTTCAGAGAAAAAAAGCAAAAATTTTTCTTATTTTGGGGCAAAAAGGCAGAAATTCTCATTATTTTGGGGCAAAAAAAAGAAATTCACCTTATTTTAGGGTAAAATTGCAGAAATTTCACATATTTCAGAGCAAAAAGGCAGAAATTTACCTTATCCTGGGGCAAAATAGCAGAAATTTCACTTATTTCAGGGTAATAAGTCAGAAATTCCCTTTATTTTGGGGCAAAAAAGACAGAAATTCCCTTTGTTTTCAGGGAAAAAGACAGAAATTCCACTTATCTAGAGGCACAAAGGCAGAAATTCCCCTTATTTTGGAGCAACAATGAAGAAATTTCCCTTTTTATTGCAAAAACGTATGCATTCCCATTATTTTCAGGCAAAAAGGCAGAAATTCCCCGTATTTTGGAGCAAAATTGAAGAAATTCCCCTAATTTAGGGGCAAAAGGCAGAAATTCCTTTTATTTTGGGGCAAAAATCAGAAATTCCCCTTATTTTGTGGCAAAATTCTAGAAATTTCCTTTTTGGGGGGCAAAATTGCAAGAATTTACCTTATTTTTGGGCAAAATTGCAGAAATTTCCCTTATTTGGGGCAAAATTGCAGAAATTTCACTTATTTTCAGGTAAAAAGAATGAAATTTTTTTTATTTTGGGGCAAAAAGGGAAAAATTCCCTTTATTTTGGGGCAAAATTGCAGACATTTTTCTTATTATGGGGAAAAATTGCAGAAATTTCCCTTATTTTAGGGCAAAATTGCAGAAATTTCACATATTTCAGAGAAAAAAAGCAAAAATTTTTTTTATTTTGGGGCAAAAAGGCAGAAATTCTCATTATTTTATTGCAAAAAGTTAGAAATTCACCTTATTTTGGGGTAAAATTGCAGAAATTTCACATATTTTAGGACAAAAAGCAGAAATTTCCCTTATTTTGGGGCAAAATTGCAGAAATTTCTTTTATTTTGGGGCAAAATTGCAGAAATTTCACTTATTTCAGGGTAATGAGTCAGAAATTCCTTTTATTTTGGGGCACAAAAGGGAGAAATTCCCTTTCTTTTTTGGAAAGAAGACAGAAATTCCTGTTATTTAGAGGCAAAAAGCAGAAATTCTCCTTATTTTGGAACAATAATGAAGAAATTTCCCTTTATTGTGGCAAAAAATATACATTTTCCTTACTTTCGGTATAAAAAGCAGAAATTCCCTGTATTTTGAAGCAAAATTGCAGAAATTCTCATAATTTTCGGGCAAAAAGGCAGAAATTCTACTTATTTTGGGGCAAAAAGACAGAAAATCTCCTTCTTTCGGGAGCAAATAGTCAGAAATTCTCAATATTTTGGGGCAAAATTGCAGAAATTTCCTTTACTTTGGGGCAAAATTGCAGAAATTTCCATTATTATGGGAAAAAATTGCAGAAATTTCCCTTATTTTAGGGCAAAATTGCAGAAATTTTACTTATTTCAGAGAAAAAAAAGCAAAAATTTTTCTTATTTTGGGGCAAAAAGGCAGAAATTCCCATTATTTTGGGGCAAAAAACAGAAATTCACCTTATTTTGGGGTAAAATTGCAGAAATTTCACATATTTCAGGGCAAAAAGGCAGAAATTTACCTTATTGTGGGGCAAAATTGCAGAAATTTCACTTATTTCAGGGTAATAAGTCAGAAATTCCCTTTATTTTGGGGCAAAAAAGACAGAAATTCCCTTTGTTTTCAGGGAAAAAGACAGAAATTCCACTTATCTAGAGGCACAAAGGCAGAAATTCCCCTTATTTTGGAGCAACAATGAAGAAATTTCCCTTTTTATTGCGAAAACGTATGCATTCCCATTATTTTCAGGCAAAAAAGCAGAAATTCCCTTTATTTTGGGGCAAAAATCAGAAATTCCCCTTACTTTGGGGCAAAATTCTAGAAATTTCTTTTTTTGGGGAGCAAAATTGCAGGAATTTACCTTATTTTGGGGCAAAATTGCAGAAATTTTCTTTATTTGGGGCAAAATTGCAGAAATTTCACTTATTTTCAGGTAAAAAGGAAGAAATTTCCTTTATTTTGAGGCAAAAAGGGAGAAATTCCCTTTATTTTTTGGCAAAATTGCAGACATTTTCCTTATTATGTGGAAAAATTGCAGAAATTTCCCTTATTTAGGGCAATATTGCAGAAATTTCACTTATTTCAGAGAAAAAAAGCAAAAATTTTTCTTATTTTGGGGCAAAAAGGCAGAAATTCTCATTATTTTGGGGCAAAAAGGCAGAAATTCACCTTATTTTGGGGTAAAATTGCAGAAATTTCACATATTTCAGGACAAAAAGTCAGAAATTTCCCTTATCCTGGGGCAAAATTGCAGAAATTTTCCTTATTTTGGGGCAAAAATTCAAGAAATTTCACTTATTTCAGGGTAATGTGTCAGAAAATCCTCTTATTTTGGGGCAAAAAAGAAAGAAATTCCCTTTGTTTTTTGAAAAAAAAACAGAAATTCCAGTTATTTAGAGTCAAAAATCAGAAATTCCCCTTATTTTGGAGCAAAAATGAAGAAATTTCCCTTTTTTTGTGGCAAAAAATATACATTCCCCATACTTTCGGGATAAAAAGCAGAAATTCCCCGTATTTTGAAGCAAAATTGCAGAAATTCTCATAATTTTCGGGCAAAAAGGCTGAAATTCTCCTTATTTTGGGGCAAAAAGACAGAAAATCTCCTTTTTTCGGGAGCAAACAGTCAGAAATTCTACTTATTTTGGGGCAAAATTGCAGAAATTTCCTTTACATTGGGGCAAAATTGCAGAAATTTCCCTTATTATGGGAAAAATTGCAGAATTTCCCTTATTTTAGGGTATAATTGCAGAAATTTTACTTATTTCAGAGAAAAAAAGCAAAAATTTTTCTTATTTTGGGGCAAAAAGGCAGAAATTCCCATTATTTTGGGGAAAAAAGCAGATATTCACCTTATTTTGGGGTAAAATTGCAGAAATTTCACATATTTCAGGGCAAAAAGGCAGAAATTTACCTTATCCTGTGGCAAAATTGAAGAAATTTCACTTTTTTCTGGGTAATAAGTCAGAAATTCCCCTTATTTTGGGGCAAAAAAGACAGAAATTCCCTTTGTTTTTGGGGGAAAAACACAAAAATTCCACTTATCTAGAGGCAAAAATGCAGACATTCCCCTTATTTTGGAGCAACAATGAAGAAATTTCCCTTTTTATTGCAAAAAGGTATGCATTCCCATTATTTTCAGGCAAAAAGGCAGAAATTCCCCGTACTTTGGAGCAAAATTGAAGAAATTCCTCTAATTTTAAGGCAAAAGTCAGAAATTCCCTTTATTTTGGGGCAAAATTCTAGAAATTTCCTTTTTTTGGGGGCAAAATTGCAGGAATTTACCTTATTTTGGTGCAAAATTGCAGAAATTTCACTTATTTCAGAGAAAAAAATCAAAAATTTTTTTTATTTTGGGGCAAAAAGGCAGAAATTCTCATTATTTTTGGGCAAAAAGGCAGAAATTCACCTTATTTTGGGGTAAAATTGCAGAAATTTCACATATTTCAAGGCAAAAATGCAGAAATTTTCTTTATTCTGGGGCAAAATTGCAGAAATTTCACTTATTTCAGGGTAATAAGTCAGAAATTCCCCTTATTTTGGGGCAAAAAAGACAGAAATTCCCTTTGTTTTTGGGGGAAAAAGACAGAAATTCCACTTATTTAGAGGCAAAAAGGCAGAAATTCCCCTTATTTTGGAGCAAAAATGAAGAAATTTCCCTTTTTTATGGCAACAAGTTATGCATTCCCCTTATTTTCAGGCAAAAAGACAGAAATTTCCTGTATTTTGGAGCAAAATTGCAGAAATTCCTCTTATTGTGGGGCAAAAAGACAGAAATTTCCTATATGTTGGGGCAAAAAGACAAAAATTCTCCTTATTTTAGGGCAAAACTCAGAAATTCCACTTTTTTTAGTGCGAAATTCCAGAAATTTCCCTTATTTTGGGGCAAAATTGCAGAAATTTCACTTATTTTGGGGCAAAATTGCAGAAATTTCACTTATTTCAGAGAAAAAAGGCAGAAATCTTACTTATTTTGGAGCAAAAATGCAGAAATTCCTAATATTTTGTGCCAAAATTCAGAAATTCCCTTTATTTTGAGGTAAAAATGCTGAAATTCCCCTTATTTGGGGGCAAAAAGGCAGAAATTTCTCTTATTTTGGGGCAAATTTGCAGAAATTTCACTTATTTCAGGGTAATGAGTCCGAAATTCCTTTTATTTTGAGGCAAAAAAGAGAGAAATTCCCTTTGATTTTTGGGAAAAAGACAGAAATTCCACTTATTTAGAGGCAAAAAGGCAGAAATTCCCCTTATATTGGAGCAAAAATGAAAAAATTTCCCTTTTTTGTGGCAAAAAATATACATTTCCCTTACTTTCGGGATAAAAAGCAGAAATTCCCCGTATTTTGAAGCAAAATTGCAGAAATTCTCCCAATTTTCGGGCAAAAAGGCAGAAATTCTCCTTATTTTGGGGCAAAAATACAGAAAATCTCCTTTTTTCGGGAGCAAACAGTAAGAAATTCTCCTTATTTTGGGGAAAATTGAAGAAATTTCCTTTACATTGGTGCAAAATTACAGAAATTTCCCTTATTAAGGGAAAAAATTGCAGAAATTTCCCTTATTTTAGGGAAAAATTGCAGAAATTTTACTTATATCAGAGAAAAAAGCAAAAATTTTTCTTATTTTTGGGCAAAAAGGCAGAAATTTCCATTATTTTGGGGCAAAAAAAGAGAAATTCACTTTATTTTGGGTAAAATTGCAGAAATTTCACATATTTCAGGGCAAAGAGGCAGAATTTTTCCTTATTCTGGGGCAAAATTGCAGAAATTTCTATTATTTCAGGGTAATAAGTCAGAAATTCCCCCTATTTTGGGGCAAAAAAGACAGAAATTCCCTTTGTTATGGGGGAAAATGACAGAAATTCCACTTATCTAGAGGCAAAAAGGCAGAAATTCCCTTTATTTTGGAGCAAAAATGAAGAAATTTCCCTTTTTATGGCAAAAAGGTATGCATTCCCATTATTTTCAGGAAAAAAGGCAGAAATTCCCCGTATTTTGGAGCAAAATTGAAGAAATTCCCCTAATTTTGGGGCAAAAGGCAGAAATTCCTTTTATTTTGGGGCAAAAATCAGAAATTCCCCTTATTTTGTGGCAAAATTCTAGAAATTTCCTTTTTGGGGGGCAGAATTGCAAGAATTTACCTTATTTTTGGGCAAAATTGCAGAAATTTCCCTTATTTGGGGCAAAATTGCAGAAATTTCACTTATTTTCAGGTAAAAAGAATGAAATTTTTTTTATTTTGGGGCAAAAAGGGAAAAATTCCCTTTATTTTGGGGCAAAATTGCAGACATTTTTCTTATTATGGGGAAAAATTGCAGAAATTTCCCTTATTTCAGGGCAAAATTGCAGAAATTTCACTTATTTCAGAGAAAAAAAGCAAAATTTTTTTTTATTTTGGGGCAAAAAGGCAGAAATTCTCATTATTTTATTGCAAAAAGGTAGAAATTCACCTTATTTTTGGGCAAAATTGCAGAAATTTCTTTTATTTTGGGGCAAAATTGCAGAAATTTCACTTATTTCAGGGTAATGAGTCAGAAATTCCTTTTATTTTGGGGCACAAAAGGGAGAAATTCCCTTTCTTTTTTGGAAAGAAGACAGAAATTCCAGTTATTTAGAGGCAAAAAGCAGAAATTCTCCTTATTTTGGAACAATAATGAAGAAATTTCCCTTTATTGTGGCAAAAAATATACATTTTCCTTACTTTCGGTATAAAAAGCAGAAATTCCCGGTATTTTGAAGAAAAATTGCAGAAATTCTCATAATTTTCGGGCAAAAAGGCAGAAATTCTACTTATTTTGGGGCAAAAAGACAGAAAATCTCCTTCTTCCGGGAGCAAATAGTCAGAAATTCTCAATATTTTGGGGCAAAATTGCAGAAATTTCCTTTACATTGGGGCAAAATTGCAGAAATTTCCATTATTATGGGAAAAAATTGCAGAAATTTCCCTTATTTTAGGGCAAAATTGCAGAAATTTTACTTATTTCAGAGAAAAAAAGCAAAAATTTTTCTTATTTTGGGGCAAAAAGGCAGAAATTCCCATTATTTTGGGGCAAAAAAACAGAAATTCACCTTATTTTGGGGTAAAATTGCAGAAATTTCACATATTTCAGGGCAAAAAGGCAGAAATTTACCTTATTCTGGGGCAAAATTGCAGAAATTTCACTTATTTCAGGGTAATAAGTCAGAAATTCCCCTTATTTTGGGGCAAAAAAGACAGAAATTCCCTTTGTTTTTGGGGGAAAAAGACAGAAATTCCACTTATTTAGAGGCAAAAAGGCAGAAATTCCTCTTATTTTGGAGCAAAAATGAAGAAATTTCCCTTTTTTATGGCAACAAGTTATTTATTCCCCTTATTTTCGGGCAAAAAAGAGAGAAATTCCATGTATTTTGGAGCAAAATTGCAGAAATTCCCCTAATTGTGGGGCAAAAAGGCAGAAATTTCCTATATGTTGGGGCAAAAAGACAAAAATTCTCCTAATTTTGGGGCAAAACTCAGAAATTCCAAATTTTTGTGCAAAATTCCAGAAATTTCCCTTATTTTGGGGCATAATTGCAGAAATTTCAATTATTTTGGGGCAAAATTGCAGAAATTTCAGTTATTTCAGGGAAAAAAAGCAGAAATTTTAATTATTTTGGGTCAAAAAGACAGAAATTCCTAATATTTTGTGCCAAATTTCAGAAATTCCCCTTATTTTGAGGTAAAAATGCTGAAATTCCCCTTATTTGAGGGCAAAAAGGCAGAAATTTCCCTTACTTTGTGGCAAAATTGCAGAAATTTCACTTATTTCAGGGTATTGAGTCAGAAATTCCTTTTATTTTAAGGCAAAAAAGAGAGAAATTCCCTTTCATTTTTGGGAAAAGACAGAAATTCCACTTATTTAGAGGCAAAAAGACAGAAATTCCCCTTATTTTGGAGCAAAAATGAAGAAATTTCCCTTTTTTGTGGCAAAAAATATACATTCCCCTTACTTTCGGGATAAAAAGCAGAAATTCCCCGTATTTTGAAGCAAAATTGCAGAAATTCTCATAATTTTCGGGCAAAAAGGCAGAAATTCTCCTTATTTTGGGGCAAAAAGACAGAAAATCTCCTTTTTTCGGGAGCAAACAGTCAGAAATTCTACTTATTTTGTGGCAAAATTGCAGAAATTTCCTTTACGTTGGGGCAAAATTGCAGAAATTTTACTTATTTCAGAGAAAAAAAGCAAAAATTTTTCTTATTTTGGGGCAAAAAGGCAGAAATTCTCATTATTTTGGGGCAAAAAAAGAAATTCACCTTATTTTAGGGTAAAATTGCAGAAATTTCACATATTTCAGGGCAAAAAGGCAGAAATTTACCTTATCCTGTGGCAAAATTGCAGAAATTTCACTTATTTCAGGGTAATAAGTCAGAAATTCCCTTTATTTTGGGGCAAAAAAGACAGAAATTCCCTTTGTTTTCAGGGAAAAAGACAGAAATTCCACTTATCTAGAGGCACAAAGGCAGAAATTCCCCTTATTTTGGAGCAACAATGAAGAAATTTCCCTTTTTATGGCAAAAAGGTATGCATTCCCATTATTTTCAGGCAAAAAGGCAGAAATTCCCCGTATTTTGGAGCAAAATTGAAGAAATTCCCCTAATTTTGGGGCAAAAGGCAGAAATTCCCTTTATTTTGGGGCAAAAATCAGAAATTTCCCTTATTTTGGGGCAAAATTCTAGAAATTTCTTTTTTTGGGGAGCAAAATTGCAGGAATTTACCTTATTTTGGGGCAAAATTGCAGAAATTACCCTTATTTGCGGCAAAATTGGAGAAATTTCACTTATTTTCAGGTAAAAAGACTGAAATTTCCTTTATTTTGGGGCAAAAAGGGAGATATTCCCTTTATTTTTTGGCAAAATTGCAGACATTTTCCTTATTATGTGGAAAAATTGCAGAAATTTCCCTTATTTAGGGCAAAATTGCAGAAATTTCACTTATTTCAGAGAAAAAAAGAAAAATTTTTCTTATTTTGGGGCAAAAAGGCAGAAATTCTCATTATTTTGGGGCAAAAAGGCAGAAATTCACCTTATTTTGGGGTAAAATTGCAGAAATTTCACATATTTCAGGGCAAAAAGGCAGAAATTTCCCTTATCCTGGGGCAAAATTGCAGAAATTTCACTTATTTTAGGGTAATAAGTCAGAAAATCCCCTTATTTTGGGGCAAAAAAGACAGAAATTCCCTTTGTTTTGGGGGAAAAAGACAGAAATTCCACTTATATAGAGGCAAAAATGCAGAAATTCTCCTTATTTAGGGGCAAAAAGACAGAAAATCTCCTTTTTTCGGGAGCAAACAGTCAGAAATTCTACTTATTTTGGGGCAAAATTGCAGAAATTTCCTTTACATTGGGGCAAAATTGCAGAAATTTCCATTTTAAGGGAAAAAATTGCAGAATTTCCCTTATTTTAGGGTATAATTGCAGAAATTTTACTTATTTCAGAGAAAAAAAGCAAAAATTTTTCTTATTTTGGGGCAAAAAGGCAGAAATTCCCATTATTTTGGGGCAAAAAAACAGAAATTCACCTTATTTGGGGGTAAAATTGCAGAAATTTCACATATTTCAGGGCAAAGAGGCAGAAATTTTCCTTATTCTGGGGCAAAATTGCAGAAATTTCTCTTATTTCAGGGTAATAAGTCAGAAATTCCGCCTATTTTGGGGCAAAAAAGACAGAAATTCCCTTTGTTTTGGGGGAAAATGACAGAAATTCCACTTATCTAGAGGCAAAAAGGCAGAAATTCCCTTTATTTTGGAGCAAAAATGAAGAAATTTCCCTTTTTATGGCAAAAAGGTATGCATTCCCATTATTTTCAGGAAAAAAGGCAGAAATTCCCCGTATTTTGGAGCAAAATTGAAGAAATTCCCCTAATTTTGGGGCAAAAGGCAGAAATTCCTTTTATTTTGGGGCAAAAATCAGAAATTCCCCTTATTTTGTGGCAAAATTCTAGAAATTTCCTTTTTGGGGGGCAGAATTGCAAGAATTTACCTTATTTTTGGGCAAAATTGCAGAAATTTCCCTTATTTGGGGCAAAATTGCAGAAATTTCACTTATTTTCAGGTAAAAAGAATGAAATTTTTTTTTATTTTGGGGCAAAAAGGGAAAAATTCCCTTTATTTTGGGGCAAAATTGCAGACATTTTTCTTATTATGGGGAAAAATTGCAGAAATTTCCCTTATTTCAGGGCAAAATTGCAGAAATTTCACTTATTTCAGAGAAAAAAAGCAAAATTTTTTTTTATTTTGGGGCAAAAATGCAGAAATTCTCATTATTTTATTGCAAAAAGGTAGAAATTCACCTTATTTTGGGGCAAAATTGCAGAAATTTCTTTTATTTTGGGGCAAAATTGCAGAAATTTCACTTATTTCAGGGTAATGAGTCAGAAATTCCTTTTATTTTGGGGCACAAAAGGGAGAAATTCCCTTTCTTTTTTGGAAAGAAGACAGAAATTCTAGTTATTTAGAGGCAAAAAGCAGAAATTCTCCTTATTTTGGAACAATAATGAAAAAATTTCCCTTTATTGTGGCAAAAAATATACATTTTCCTTACTTTCGGTATAAAAAGCAGAAATTCCCTGTATTTTGAAGCAAAATTGCAGAAATTCTCATAATTTTCGGGCAAAAAGGCAGAAATTCTACTTATTTTGGGGCAAAAAGACAGAAAATCTCCTTCTTTCAGGAGCAAATAGTCAGAAATTCTCAATATTTTGGGGCAAAATTGCAGAAATTTCCTTTACATTGGGGCAAAATTGCAGAAATTTCCATTATTATGGGAAAAAATTGCAGAAATTTCCCTTATTTTAGGGCAAAATTGCAGAAATTTTACTTATTTCAGAGAAAAAAAGCAAAAATTTTTCTTATTTTGGGGCAAAAAGGCAGAAATTCCCATTATTTTGGGGCAAAAAAACAGAAATTCACCTTATTTTGGGGTAAAATTGCAGAAATTTCACATATTTCAAGGCAAAAATGCAGAAATTTTATTTATTCTGGGGCAAAATTGCAGAAATTTCACTTATTTCAGGGTAATAAGTCAGAAATTCCCCTTATTTTGGGGCAAAAAAGACAGAAATTCCCTTTGTTTTTGGGGGAAAAAGACAGAAATTCCACTTATTTAGAGGCAAAAAGGCAGAAATTCCCCTTATTTTGGAGCAAAAATGAAGAAATTTCCCTTTTTTATGGCAACAAGTTATTTATTCCCCTTATTTTCGGGCAAAAAAGAGAGAAATTCCATGTATTTTGGAGCAAAATTGCAGAAATTCCCCTAATTGTGGGGCAAAAAGGCAGAAATTTCCTATATGTTGGGGCAAAAAGACAAAAATTCTCCTAATTTTGGGGCAAAACTCAGAAATTCCAAATTTTTGTGCAAAATTCCAGAAATTTCCCTTATTTTGGGGCATAATTGCAGAAATTTCAATTATTTTGGGGCAAAATTGCAGAAATTTCACTTATTTCAGGGAAAAAAGGCAGAAATTTTAATTATTTTGGGTCAAAAAGACAGAAATTCCTAATATTTTGTGCCAAATTTCAGAAATTCCCCTTATTTTGAGGTAAAAATGCTGAAATTCCCCTTATTTGAGGGCAAAAAGGCAGAAATTTCCCTTACTTTGTGGCAAAATTGCAGAAATTTCACTTATTTCAGGGTATTGAGTCAGAAATTCCTTTTATTTTAAGGCAAAAAAGAGAGAAATTCCCTTTCATTTTTGGGAAAAGACAGCAATTCCACTTATTTAGAGGCAAAAAGACAGAAATTCCCCTTATTTTGGAGCAAAAATGAAGAAATTTCCCTTTTTTGTGGCAAAAAATATACATTCCCCTTACTTTCGGGATAAAAAGCAGAAATTCCCCGTATTTTGAAGCAAAATTGCAGAAATTCTCATAATTTTCGGGCAAAAAGGCAGAAATTCTCCTTATTTTGGGGCAAAAAGACAGAAAATCTCCTTTTTTTCGGGAGCAAACAGTCAGAAATTCTACTTATTTTGTGGCAAAATTGCAGAAATTTCCTTTACGTTGGGGCAAAATTGCAGAAATTTTACTTATTTCAGAGAAAAAAAGCAAAAATTTTTCTTATTTTGGGGCAAAAAGGCAGAAATTCTCATTATTTTGGGGCAAAAAAAAGAAATTCACCTTATTTTAGGGTAAAATTGCAGAAATTTCACATATTTCAGGGCAAAAAGGCAGAAATTTACCTTATCCTGTGGCAAAATTGCAGAAATTTCACTTATTTCAGGGTAATAAGTCAGAAATTCCCTTTATTTTGGGGCAAAAAAGACAGAAATTCCCTTTGTTTTCAGGGAAAAAGACAGAAATTCCACTTATCTAGAGGCACAAAGGCAGAAATTCCCCTTATTTTGGAGCAACAATGAAGAAATTTCACTTTTTATTGCAAAAAGGTATGCATTCCCATTATTTTCAGGCAAAAAGGCAGAAATTCCCCGTATTTTGGAGCAAAATTGAAGAAATTCCCCTAATTTTGGGGCAAAAGGCAGAAATTCCCTTTATTTTGGGGCAAAAATCAGAAATTCCCCTTATTTTGGGGCAAAATTCTAGAAATTTCTTTTTTTGGGGAGCAAAATTGCAGGAATTTACCTTATTTTGGGGCAAAATTGCAGAAATTACCCTTATTTGCGGCAAAATTGGAGAAATTTCACTTATTTTCAGGTAAAAAGACTGAAATTTCCTTTATTTTGGGGCAAAAAGGGAGATATTCCCTTTATTTTTTGGCAAAATTGCAGACATTTTCCTTATTATGTGGAAAAATTGCAGAAATTTCCCTTATTTAGGGCAAAATTGCAGAAATTTCACTTATTTCAGAGAAAAAAAGAAAAATTTTTCTTATTTTGGGGCAAAAAGGCAGAAATTCTCATTATTTTGGGGCAAAAAGGCAGAAATTCACCTTATTTTGGGGTAAAATTGCAGAAATTTCACATATTTCAGGGCAAAAAGGCAGAAATTTCCCTTATCCTGGGGCAAAATTGCAGAAATTTCACTTATTTTAGGGTAATAAGTCAGAAAATCCCCTTATTTTGGGGCAAAAAAGACAGAAATTCCCTTTGTTTTGGGGGAAAAAGACAGAAATTCCACTTATATAGAGGCAAAAATGCAGAAATTCTCCTTATTTAGGGGCAAAAAGACAGAAAATCTCCTTTTTTCGGGAGCAAACAGTCAGAAATTCTACTTATTTTGGGGCAAAATTGCAGAAATTTCCTTTACATTGGGGCAAAATTGCAGAAATTTCCATTTTAAGGGAAAAAATTGCAGAATTTCCCTTATTTTAGGGTATAATTGCAGAAATTTTACTTATTTCAGAGAAAAAAAGCAAAAATTTTTCTTATTTTGGGGCAAAAAGGCAGAAATTCCCATTATTTTGGGGCAAAAAAACAGAAATTCACCTTATTTGGGGGTAAAATTGCAGAAATTTCACATATTTCAGGGCAAAGAGGCAGAAATTTTCATTATTCTGGGGCAAAATTGCAGAAATTTCTCTTATTTCAGGGTAATAAGTCAGAAATTCCGCCTATTTTGGGGCAAAAAAGACAGAAATTCCCTTTGTTTTGGGGGAAAATGACAGAAATTCCACTTATCTAGAGGCAAAAAGGCAGAAATTCCCTTTATTTTGGAGCAAAAATGAAGAAATTTCCCTTTTTATGGCAAAAAGGTATGCATTTCCATTATTTTCAGGAAAAAAGGCAGAAATTCCCCGTATTTTGGAGCAAAATTGAAGAAATTCCCCTAATTTTGGGGCAAAAGGCAGAAATTCCTTTTATTTTGGGGCAAAAATCAGAAATTCCCCTTATTTTGTGGCAAAATTCTAGAAATTTCCTTTTTGGGGGGCAGAATTGCAAGAATTTACCTTATTTTTGGGCAAAATTGCAGAAATTTCCCTTATTTGGGGCAAAATTGCAGAAATTTCACTTATTTTCAGGTAAAAAGAATGAAATTTTTTTTATTTTGGGGCAAAAAGGGAAAAATTCCCTTTATTTTGGGGCAAAATTGCAGACATTTTTCTTATTATGGGGAAAAATTGCAGAAATTTCCCTTATTTCAGGGCAAAATTGCAGAAATTTCACTTATTTCAGAGAAAAAAAGCAAAATTTTTTTTTATTTTGGGGCAAAAAGGCAGAAATTCTCATTATTTTATTGCAAAAAGGTAGAAATTCACCTTATTTTGGGGCAAAATTGCAGAAATTTCTTTTATTTGGGGCAAAATTGCAGAAATTTCACTTATTTCAGGGTAATGAGTCAGAAATTCCTTTTATTTTGGGGCACAAAAGGGAGAAATTCCCTTTCTTTTTTGGAAAGAAGACAGAAATTCCAGTTATTTAGAGGCAAAAAGCAGAAATTCTCCTTATTTTGGAACAATAATGAAGAAATTTCCCTTTATTGTGGCAAAAAATATACATTTTCCTTACTTTCGGTATAAAAAGCAGAAATTCCCGGTATTTTGAAGCAAAATTGCAGAAATTCTCATAATTTTCGGGCAAAAAGGCAGAAATTCTCCTTATTTTGGGGCAAAAAGACAGAAAATCTCCTGCTTTCGGGAGCAAATAGTCAGAAATTCTAAATATTTTGGGGCAAAATTGCAGAAATTTCCTCTACATTGGGGCAAAATTGCAGAAATTTCCATTATTATGGGAAAAAATTGCAGAAATTTCCCTTATTTTAGGGCAAAATTACAGAAATTTTACTTATTTCAGAGAAAAAAAAGCAAATATTTTTCTTATTTTGGGGCAAAAAGGCAGAAATTCCCATTATTTTGGGGCAAAAAAACAGAAATTCACCTTATTTTGGGGTAAAATTGCAGAAATTTCACATATTTCAAGGCAAAAATGCAGAAATTTTCTTTATTCTGGGGCAAAATTGCAGAAATTTCACTTATTTCAGGGTAATAAGTCAGAAATTCCCCTTATTTTGGGGCAAAAAATACAGAAATTCCCTTTGTTTTTGGGGGAAAAAGACAGAAATTCCACTTATTTAGAGGCAAAAAGGCAGAAATTCCCCTTATTTTGGAGCAAAAATGAAGAAATTTCCCTTTTTTATGGCAACAAGTTATTTATTCCCCTTATTTTCGGGCAAAAAAGAGAGAAATTCCATGTATTTTGGAGCAAAATTGCAGAAATTCCCCTAATTGTGGGGCAAAAAGGCAGAAATTTCCTATATGTTGGGGCAAAAAGACAAAAATTCTCCTAATTTTGGGGCAAAACTCAGAAATTCCAAATTTTTGTGCAAAATTCCAGAAATTTCCCTTATTTTGGGGCATAATTGCAGAAATTTCAATTATTTTGGGGCAAAATTGCAGAAATTTCATGTATTTCAGGGAAAAAAGGCAGAAATTTTAATTATTTTGGGTCAAAAAGACAGAAATTCCTAATATTTTGTGCCAAATTTCAGAAATTCCCCTTATTTTGAGGTAAAAATGCTGAAATTCCCCTTATTTGAGGGCAAAAAGGCAGAAATTTCCCTTACTTTGTGGCAAAATTGCAGAAATTTCACTTATTTCAGGGTATTGAGTCAGAAATTCCTTTTATTTTAAGGCAAAAAAGAGAGAAATTCCCTTTGATTTTTGGGAAAAGACAGAAATTCCACTTATTTAGAGGCAAAAAGACAGAAATTCCCCTTATTTTGGAGCAAAAATGAAGAAATTTCCCTTTTTTTGTGGCAAAAAATATACATTCCCCTTACTTTCGGGATAAAAAGCAGAAATTCCCCGTATTTTGAAGCAAAATTGCAGAAATTCTCATAATTTTCGGGCAAAAAGGCAGAAATTCTCCTTATTTTGGGGCAAAAAGACAGAAAATCTCCTTTTTTCGGGAGCAAACAGTCAGAAATTCTACTTATTTTGTGGCAAAATTGCAGAAATTTCCTTTACGTTGGGGCAAAATTGCAGAAATTTTACTTATTTCAGAGAAAAAAAGCAAAAATTTTTCTTATTTTGGGGCAAAAAGGCAGAAATTCTCATTATTTTGGGGCAAAAAAAAGAAATTCACCTTATTTTAGGGTAAAATTGCAGAAATTTCACATATTTCAGGGCAAAAAGGCAGAAATTTACCTTATCCTGTGGCAAAATTGCAGAAATTTCACTTATTTCAGGGTAATAAGTCAGAAATTCCCTTTATTTTGGGGCAAAAAAGACAGAAATTCCCTTTGTTTTCAGGGAAAAAGACAGAAATTCCACTTATCTATAGGCACAAAGGCAGAAATTCCCCTTATTTTGGAGCAACAATGAAGAAATTTCACTTTTTATTGCAAAAAGGTATGCATTCCCATTATTTTCAGGCAAAAAGGCAGAAATTCCCCGTATTTTGGAGCAAAATTGAAGAAATTCCCCTAATTTTGGGGCAAAAGGCAGAAATTCCCTTTATTTTGGGGCAAAAATCAGAAATTCCCCTTATTTTGGGGCAAAATTCTAGAAATTTCCTTTTTGGGGGGCAGAAATGCAAGAATTTACCTTATTTTTGGGCAAAATTGCAGAAATTTCCCTTATTTGGGGCAAAATTGCAGAAATTTCACTTATTTTCAGGTAAAAAGAATGAAATTTTTTTTTATTTTGGGACAAAAAGGGAAAAATTCCCTTTATTTTGGGGCAAAATTGCAGACATTTTTCTTATTATGGGGAAAAATTGCAGAAATTTCCCTTATTTTAGGGCAAAATTGCAGAAATTTCACTTATTTCAGAGAAAAAAAGCAAAAATTTTTTTTATTTTGGGGCAAAAAGGCAGAAATTCTCATTATTTTATTGCAAAAAGGTAGAAATTCACCTTATTTTGGGGTAAAATTGCAGAAATTTCACATATTTCAGGACAAAAAGAAGAAATTTCCCTTATTTTGGGGCAAAATTGCAGAAATTTCTTTTATTTTGGGGCAAAATTGCAGAAATTTCACTTATTTCAGGGTAATGAGTCAGTAATTCCTTTTATTTTGGGGCACAAAAGGGAGAAATTCCCTTTCTTTTTTGGAAAGAAGACAGAAATTCCAGTTATTTAGAGGCAAAAAGCAGAAATTCTCCTTATTTTGGAACAATAATGAAGAAATTTCCCTTTATTGTGGCAAAAAATATACATTTTCCTTACTTTCGGTATAAAAAGCAGAAATTCCCGGTATTTTGAAGCAAAATTGCAGAAATTCTCATAATTTTCGGGCAAAAAGGCAGAAATTCTACTTATTTTGGGGCAAAAAGACAGAAAATCTCCTGCTTTCGGGAGCAAATAGTCAGAAGTTCTCAATATTTTGGGGCAAAATTGCAGAAATTTCCTTTACATTGGGGCAAAATTGCAGAAATTTCCATTATTATGGGAAAAAATTGCAGAAATTTCCCTTATTTTAGGGCAAAATTGCAGAAATTTTACTTATTTCAGAGAAAAAAAGCAAATATTTTTCTTATTTTGGGGCAAAAAGGCAGAAATTCCCATTATTTTGGGGCAAAAAAACAGAAATTCACCTTATTTTGGGGTAAAATTGCAGAAATTTCACATATTTCAAGGCAAAAATGCAGAAATTTTCTTTATTCTGGGGCAAAATTGCAGAAATTTCACTTATTTCAGGGTAATAAGTCAGAAATTCCCCTTATTTTGGGGCAAAAAAGACAGAAATTCCCTTTGTTTTTGGGGGAAAAAGACAGAAATTCCACTTATTTAGAGGCAAAAAGGCAGAAATTCCCCTTATTTTGGAGCAAAAATGAAGAAATTTCCCTTTTTTATGGCAACAAGTTATTTATTCCCCTTATTTTCGGGCAAAAAAGAGAGAAATTCCATGTATTTTGGAGCAAAATTGCAGAAATTCCCCTAATTGTGGGGCAAAAAGGCAGAAATTTCCTATATGTTGGGGCAAAAAGACAAAAATTCTCCTAATTTTGGGGCAAAACTCAGAAATTCCAAATTTTTGTGCAAAATTCCAGAAATTTCCCTTATTTTGGGGCATAATTGCAGAAATTTCAATTATTTTGGGGCAAAATTGCAGAAATTTCACTTATTTCAGGGAAAAAAGGCAGAAATTTTAATTATTTTGGGTCAAAAAGACAGAAATTCCTAATATTTTGTGCCAAATTTCAGAAATTCCCCTTATTTTGAGGTAAAAATGCTGAAATTCCCCTCATTTGAGGGCAAAAAGGCAGAAATTTCCCTTACTTTGTGGCAAAATTGCAGAAATTTCACTTATTTCAGGGTATTGAGTCAGAAATTCCTTTTATTTTAAGGCAAAAAAGAGAGAAATTCCCTTTGATTTTTGGGAAAAGACAGAAATTCCACTTATTTAGAGGCAAAAAGACAGAAATTCCCCTTATTTTGGAGCAAAAATGAAGAAATTTCCCTTTTTTTGTGGCAAAAAATATACATTCCCCTTACTTTCGGGATAAAAAGCAGAAATTCCCCGTATTTTGAAGCAAAATTGCAGAAATTCTCATAATTTTCGGGCAAAAAGGCAGAAATTCTCCTTATTTTGGGGCAAAAAGACAGAAAATCTCCTTTTTTCGGGAGCAAACAGTCAGAAATTCTACTTATTTTGTGGCAAAATTGCAGAAATTTCCTTTACGTTGGGGCAAAATTGCAGAAATTTTACTTATTTCAGAGAAAAAAAGCAAAAATTTTTCTTATTTTGGGGCAAAAAGGCAGAAATTCTCATTATTTTGGGGCAAAAAAAAGAAATTCACCTTATTTTAGGGTAAAATTGCAGAAATTTCACATATTTCAGGGCAAAAAGGCAGAAATTTACCTTATCCTGTGGCAAAATTGCAGAAATTTCACTTATTTCAGGGTAATAAGTCAGAAATTCCCTTTATTTTGGGGCAAAAAAGACAGAAATTCCCTTTGTTTTCAGGGAAAAAGACAGAAATTCCACTTATCTATAGGCACAAAGGCAGAAATTCCCCTTATTTTGGAGCAACAATGAAGAAATTTCACTTTTTATTGCAAAAAGGTATGCATTCCCATTATTTTCAGGCAAAAAGGCAGAAATTCCCCGTATTTTGGAGCAAAATTGAAGAAATTCCCCTAATTTTGGGGCAAAAGGCAGAAATTCCCTTTATTTTGGGGCAAAAATCAGAAATTCCCCTTATTTTGGGGCAAAATTCTAGAAATTTCTTTTTTTGGGGAGCAAAATTGCAGGAATTTACCTTATTTTGGGGCAAAATTGCAGAAATTACCCTTATTTGCGGCAAAATTGGAGAAATTTCACTTATTTTCAGGTAAAAAGACTGAAATTTCCTTTATTTTGGGGCAAAAAGGGAGATATTCCCTTTATTTTTTGGCAAAATTGCAGACATTTTCCTTATTATGTGGAAAAATTGCAGAAATTTCCCTTATTTAGGGCAAAATTGCAGAAATTTCACTTATTTCAGAGAAAAAAAGAAAAATTTTTCTTATTTTGGGGCAAAAAGGCAGAAATTCTCATTATTTTGGGGCAAAAAGGCAGAAATTCACCTTATTTTGGGGTAAAATTGCAGAAATTTCACATATTTCAGGGCAAAAAGGCAGAAATTTCCCTTATCCTGGGGCAAAATTGCAGAAATTTCACTTATTTTAGGGTAATAAGTCAGAAAATCCCCTTATTTTGGGGCAAAAAAGACAGAAATTCCCTTTGTTTTGGGGGAAAATGACAGAAATTCCACTTATATAGAGGCAAAAATGCAGAAATTCTCCTTATTTAGGGGCAAAAAGACAGAAAATCTCCTTTTTTCGGGAGCAAACAGTCAGAAATTCTACTTATTTTGGGGCAAAATTGCAGAAATTTCCTTTACATTGGGGCAAAATTGCAGAAATTTCCATTTTAAGGGAAAAAATTGCAGAATTTCCCTTATTTTAGGGTATAATTGCAGAAATTTTACTTATTTCAGAGAAAAAAAGCAAAAATTTTTCTTATTTTGGGGCAAAAAGGCAGAAATTCCCATTATTTTGGGGCAAAAAAACAGAAATTCACCTTATTTGGGGGTAAAATTGCAGAAATTTCACATATTTCAGGGCAAAGAGGCAGAAATTTTCCTTATTCTGGGGCAAAATTGCAGAAATTTCTCTTATTTCAGGGTAATAAGTCAGAAATTCCGCCTATTTTGGGGCAAAAAAGACAGAAATTCCCTTTGTTTTGGGGGAAAATGACAGAAATTCCACTTATCTAGAGGCAAAAAGGCAGAAATTCCCTTTATTTTGGAGCAAAAATGAAGAAATTTCCCTTATTATGGCAAAAAGGTATGCATTTCCATTATTTTCAGGAAAAAAGGCAGAAATTCCCCGTATTTTGGAGCAAAATTGAAGAAATTCCCCTAATTTTGGGGCAAAAGGCAGAAATTCCTTTTATTTTGGGGCAAAAATCAGAAATTCCCCTTATTTTGTGGCAAAATTCTAGAAATTTCTTTTTTGGGGGGCAGAAATGCAAGAATTTACCTTATTTTTGGGCAAAATTGCAGAAATTTCCCTTATTTGGGGCAAAATTGCAGAAATTTCACTTATTTTCAGGTAAAAAGAATGAAATTTTTTTTATTTTGGGACAAAAAGGGAAAAATTCCCTTTATTTTGGGGCAAAATTGCAGACATTTTTCTTATTATGGGGAAAAATTGCAGAAATTTCCCTTATTTTAGGGCAAAATTGCAGAAATTTCACTTATTTCAGAGAAAAAAAGCAAAAATTTTTTTTTATTTTGGGGCAAAAATTCTCATTATTTTATTGCAAAAAGGTAGAAATTCACCTTATTTTGGGGTAAAATTGCAGAAATTTCACATATTTCAGGACAAAAAGAAGAAATTTCCCTTATTTTGGGGCAAAATTGCAGAAATTTCTTTTATTTTGGGGCAAAATTGCAGAAATTTCACTTATTTCAGGGTAATGAGTCAGAAATTCCTTTTATTTTGGGGCACAAAAGGGAGAAATTCCCTTTCTTTTTTGGAAAGAAGACAGAAATTCCAGTTATTTAGAGGCAAAAAGCAGAAATTCTCCTTATTTTGGAACAATAATGAAGAAATTTCCCTTTATTGTGGCAAAAAATATACATTTTCCTTACTTTCGGTATAAAAAGCAGAAATTCCCGGTATTTTGAAGCAAAACTGCAGAAATTCTCATAATTTTCGGGCAAAAAGGCAGAAATTCTACTTATTTTGGGGCAAAAAGACAGAAAATCTCCTGCTTTCGGGAGCAAATAGTCAGAAGTTCTCAATATTTTGGGGCAAAATTGCAGAAATTTCCTTTACATTGGGGCAAAATTGCAGAAATTTCCATTATTATGGGAAAAAATTGCAGAAATTTCCCTTATTTTAGGGCAAAATTGCAGAAATTTTACTTATTTCAGAGAAAAAAAGCAAATATTTTTCTTATTTTGGGGCAAAAAGGCAGAAATTCCCATTATTTTGGAGCAAAAAAAACAGAAATTCACCTTATTTTGGGGTAAAATTGCAGAAATTTCACATATTTCAAGGCAAAAATGCAGAAATTTTCTTTATTCTGGGGCAAAATTGCAGAAATTTCACTTATTTCAGGGTAATAAGTCAGAAATTCCCCTTATTTTGGGGCAAAAAAGACAGAAATTCCCTTTGTTTTTGGGGGAAAAAGACAGAAATTCCACTTATTTAGAGGCAAAAAGGCAGAAATTCCCCTTATTTTGGAGCAAAAATGAAGAAATTTCCCTTTTTTATGGCAACAAGTTATTTATTCCCCTTATTTTCGGGCAAAAAAGAGAGAAATTCCATGTATTTTGGAGCAAAATTGCAGAAATTCCCCTAATTGTGGGGCAAAAAGGCAGAAATTTCCTATATGTTGGGGCAAAAAGACAAAAATTCTCCTAATTTTGGGGCAAAACTCAGAAATTCCAAATTTTTGTGCAAAATTCCAGAAATTTCCCTTATTTTGGGGCATAATTGCAGAAATTTCAATTATTTTGGGGCAAAATTGCAGAAATTTCACTTATTTCAGGGAAAAAAGGCAGAAATTTTAATTATTTTGGGTCAAAAAGACAGAAATTCCTAATATTTTGTGCCAAATTTCAGAAATTCCCCTTATTTTGAGGTAAAAATGCTGAAATTCCCCTTATTTGAGGGCAAAAAGGCAGAAATTTCCCTTACTTTGTGGCAAAATTGCAGAAATTTCACTTATTTCAGGGTATTGAGTCAGAAATTCCTTTTATTTTAAGGCAAAAAAGAGAGAAATTCCCTTTGATTTTTGGGAAAAGACAGAAATTCCACTTATTTAGAGGCAAAAAGACAGAAATTCCCCTTATTTTGGAGCAAAAATGAAGAAATTTCCCTTTTTTTTTGGCAAAAAATATACATTCCCCTTACTTTCGGGATAAAAAGCAGAAATTCCCCATATTTTGAAGCAAAATTGCAGAAATTCTCATAATTTTCGGGCAAAAAGGCAGAAATTCTCCTTATTTTGGGGCAAAAAGACAGAAAATCTCCTTTTTTCGGGAGCAAACAGTCAGAAATTCTACTTATTTTGTGGCAAAATTGCAGAAATTTCCTTTACGTTGGGGCAAAATTGCAGAAATTTTACTTATTTCAGAGAAAAAAAGCAAAAATTTTTCTTATTTGGGGCAAAAAGGCAGAAATTCTCATTATTTTGGGGCAAAAAAAAGAAATTCACCTTATTTTAGGGTAAAATTGCAGAAATTTCACATATTTCAGGGCAAAAAGGCAGAAATTTACCTTATCCTGGGGCAAAATTGCAGAAATTTCACTTATTTCAGGGTAATAAGTCAGAAATTCCCTTTATTTTGGGGCAAAAAAGACAGAAATTCCCTTTGTTTTCAGGGAAAAAGACAGAAATTCCACTTATCTAGAGGCACAAAGGCAGAAATTCCCCTTATTTTGGAGCAACAATGAAGAAATTTCACTTTTTATTGCAAAAAGGTATGCATTCCCATTATTTTCAGGCAAAAAGGCAAAAATTCCCCGTATTTTGGAGCAAAATTGAAGAAATTCCCCTAATTTTGGGGCAAAAGGCAGAAATTCCCTTTATTTTGGGGCAAAAATCAGAAATTCCCCTTATTTTGGGGCAAAATTCTAGAAATTTCTTTTTTTGGGGAGCAAAATTGCAGGAATTTACCTTATTTTGGGGCAAAATTGCAGAAATTACCCTTATTTGGGGCAAAATTGGAGAAATTTCACTTATTTTCAGGTAAAAAGACTGAAATTTCCTTTATTTGGGGCAAAAAGGGAGATATTCCCTTTATTTTTTGGCAAAATTGCAGACATTTTTCTTATTATGTGGAAAAATTGCAGAAATTTCCCTTATTTTAGGGTATAATTGCAGAAATTTTACTTATTTCAGAGAAAAAAAGCAAAAATTTTTCTTATTTTGGGGCAAAAAGGCAGAAATTCCCATTATTTTGGGGCAAAAAAACAGAAATTCACCTTATTTTGGGGTAAAATTGCAGAAATTTCACATATTTCAGAGCAAAAAGGCAGAAATTTACCTTATCCTGTGGCAAAATTGCAGAAATTTCACTTATTTTAGGGTAATAAGTCAGAAAATCCTCTTATTTTGGGGCAAAAAAGACAGAAATTCTTTTTGTTTTCGGAGAAAAAGACAGAAATTCCACTTATCTAGAGGCAAAAATGCAGAAATTCCCCTTATTTTGGAGCAACAATGAAGAAATTTTCCTTTTTATTGCAAAAAGGTATGCATTCCCATTATTTTCAGGCAAAAAGGCAGAAATTCCCTGTATTTTGGAGCAAAATTGAAGAAATTCCCCTAATTTTGGGGCAAAAGGCAGAAATTCCCTTTATTTTGGGGCAAAATTCTAGAAATTTCCTTTTTTGGGGGGTAAAATTGCAGGAATTTACCTTATTGTGGGGCAAAATTGCAGGAATTTCACTTATTTCAGAGAAAATAAGCAAAAATTTTTCTTATTTTGGGGCAAAAAAGCAGAAATTCTCATTATTTTGGGGCAAAAAGGCAGAAATTCACCTTATTTTGGGGTAAAATTGCAGAAATTTAACATATTTCAGGGTAAAAAGGTAGAAATTTCCCTTATCCTGGGGCAAAATTGCAGAAATTTCACTTATTTCTGGTTAATAAGTCAGAAATTCCTCTTATTTTGGGGCAAAAAAGACAGAAATTCTTTTTGTTTTCGGAGAAAAAGACAGAAATTCCACTTATCTAGAGGCAAAAATGCAGAAATTCCCCTTATTTTGGAGCAACAATGAAGAAATTTCCCTTTTTATTGCAAAAAGGTATGCATTCCCATTATTTTCAGGCAAAAGGCAGAAATTCCCTGTATTTTGGAGCAAAATTGCAGAAATTCCTCTTATTGTGGGGCAAAAAGGCAGAAATTCCCTATATATTGGGGCAAAAAGACAAAAATTCTCCTTTTTTTGGGACAAAACTCAGAAATTCCACTTTTTTTGGTGCAAAATTCCAGAAATTTCCCTTATTTTGGGGCAAAATTGCAGAAATTTCACTTATTTCAGGGTAATGAGTCAGAAATTCCTTTTATTTTGAGGCAAAAAGAGAGAAATTCCCTTTGATTTTTGGGAAAAAGACAGAAATTCCACTTATTTAGAGGCAAAAAGGCAGAAATTCCCCTTATTTTGGAGCAAAAATGAAGAAATTTCCCTTTTTTGTGGCAAAAAATATACATTCCCCTTACTTTCGGGATAAAAAGCAGAAATTCCCTGTATTTTGAAGCAAAATAGCAGAAATTCTCTCAATTTTCGGGCAAAAAGGCAGAAATTCTCCTTATTTTGGGGCAAAAATACAGAAAATTTCCTTTTTTCGGGAGCAAACAGTAAGAAATTCTCCTTATTTTGGGGCAAAATTGAAGAAATTTCCTTTACATTGTGGCAAAATTACAGAAATTTCCCTTATTAAGGGAAAAAATTGCAGAAATTTCCCTTATTTTAGGGCAAAATTGCAGAAATTTTACTTATATCAGAGAAAAACGCAAAAATTTTTATTATTTTTGGGCAAAAAGGCAGAAATTTCCATTATTTTGGGGCAAAAAAACAGAAATTCACTTTATTTTGGGTAAAATTGCAGAAATTTCACATATTTCAGGGCAAAAAGGCAGAAATTTTCTTTATCCTGGGGCAAAATTGCAGAAATTTCTCTTATTTCAGGGTAATTAGTCAGAAATTCCCCTTATTTTGGGGCAAAAAAGACAGAAATTCCCTTTGTTTTGGGGGAAAAAGACAGAAATTCCACTTATCTAGTGGCACAAAGGCAGAAATTCCCTTTATTTTGGAGCAAAAATGAAGAAATTTCCCTTTTTATGGCAAAAAGGTATGCATTCCCATTATTTTCAGGAAAAAAGGCAGAAATTCCCCGTATTTTGGAGCAAAATTGAAGAAATTCCCCTAATTTTGGGGCAAAAGGCAGAAATTGCTTTTATTTTGCGGCAAAAATCAGAAATTCCCCTTATTTTGTGGCAAAATTCTAGAAATTTCTTTTTTGGGGGGCAAAATTGCAAGAATTTACCTTATTTTTGGGCAAAATTACAGAAATTTCCCTTATTTTAGGGCAAAATTGCAGAAATTTCACTTATTTCAGAGAAAAAAAGCAAAAATTTTTTTTATTTTGTTGCAAAAAGGCAGAAATTCTCATTATTTTGTTGCAAAAAGGTAGAAATTCACCTTATTTTGGGGTAAAATTGCAGAAATTTCACATATTTCAGGACAAAAAGCAGAAATTACCCTTATTTTGGGGCAAAATTGCAGAAATTTCTTTTATTTTGGGGCAAAATTGCAGAAATTTCACTTATTTCAGGGTAATGATTCAGAAATTCCTTTTATTTTGGGGCATAAAAGGGAGAAATTCCCTTTCTTTTTTGGAAAGAAGACAGAAATTCCAGTTATTTAGAGGCAAAAAGCAGAAATTCTCCTTATTCTGGAACAATAATGAAGAAATTTCCCTTTATTGTGGCAAAAAATATACATTCCCCTTACTTTCGGTATAAAAAGCAGAAATTCCCCGTATTTTGAAGCAAAATTGCAGAAATTCTCAAAATTTTCGGGCAAAAATGCAGAAATTCTACTTATTTTGGGGCAAAAAGACAGAAAATCTCCTTCTTTCGGGAGCAAATAGTCAGAAATTCTCCTTATTTTGGGGCAAAATTGCAGAAATTTCCTTTACATTGATGCAAAATTGCAGAAATTTCTCTTATTATGGGAAAAAATTGCAGAAATTTCCCTTATTTTAGGGCAAAATTGCAGAAATTTTACTTATTTCAGAGAAAAAAAGCAAAAATTTTTCTTATTTTGGGGCAAAAAGGCAGAAATTCCCATTATTTTGGGGCAAAAAAACAGAAATTCACCTTATTTTGGGGTAAAATTGCAGAAATTTCACATATTTCAAGGCAAAAATGCAGAAATTTTCTTTATTCTGGGGCAAAATTGCAGAAATTTCACTTATTTCAGGGTAATAAGTAAGAAATTCCCCTTATTTTGGGGCAAAAAAGACAGAAATTCCCTTTGTTTTTGGGGGAGAAAGACAGAAATTCCACTTATTTAGAGGCAAAAAGGCAGAAATTCCCCTTATTTTGGAGCAAAAATGAAGAAATTTCCCTTTTTTATGGCAACAAGTTATGCATTCCCCTTATTTTCGGGCAAAAAGAGAGAAATTCCATGTATTTAGGAGCAAAATTGCAGAAATTCCCCTAATTGAGGGGCAAAAAGGCAGAAATTTCCTATATGTTGGGGCAAAAAGACAAAAATTCTCCTAATTTTGGGGCAATACTCAGAAATTCCAAATTTTTGTGCAAAATTCCAGAAATTGCCCTTATTTTGGGGCATAATTGCAGAAATTTCAATTATTTTGGGGCAAAATTGCAGAAATTTCACTTATTTCAGGGAAAAAAGGCAGAAATTTTACTTATTTTGGGTCAAAAAGACAGAAATTCCTAATATTTTGTGCCAAAATACAGAAATTCCCCTTATTTTTAGGTAAAAATGCTTAAATTCCCATTATTTGGGGGCAAAAAGGCAGAAATTTCCTTTATTTTGTGGCAAAATTGCAGAAATTTCACTTATTTCAGGGTATTGAGTCAGAAATTTTTTTTATTTGGGGCAAAAAAGAGAGAAATTCCGTTTGATTTTTGGGAAGAAACAGAAATTCCACTTATTTAAAGGCAAAAAGATAGAAATTCCCCTTATTTTGGAGCAAAAATGAAGAAATTTCTCTTTTTTGTGGCAAAAAATATACATTCACCTTACTTTCGGGATAAAAAGCAGAAATTCCCCGTATTTTGAAGCAAAATTGCAGAAATTCTTATAATTTTCGGGCAAAAAGGCAGAAATTCTTGTTATTTTGGTGCAAAAGACAGAAAATCTCCTTTTTTCGGGAGCAAACAGTCAGAAATTCTACTTATTTGGGGGCAAAATTGCAGAAATTTCCTTTACATTGGGGCAAAATTGCAAAAAATTTACTTATTTCAGAAAAAAAAAGCAAAAATTTTTCTTATTTTGGGGCAAAAAGGCAGAAATTCTTATTATTTTGGGGCAAAAAAAAAGAAATTCACCTTATTTTGGGGTAAAATTGCAGAAATTTCACTTATTTCAGGGTAATAAGTCAGAAATTCCCCTTATTTTGGGGCAAAAAAGACAGAAATTCCCTTTGTTTTCAGGGAAAAAGACAGAAATTCCACTTATCTAGAAGCACAAAGGCAGAAATTCCCCTTATTTTGGAGCAACAATGAAGAAATTTCTTTTTTTATTGCAAAAAGGTATGCATTCCCATTATTTTCAGGCAAAAATGCAGAAATTCCCTGTATTTTGAAGCAAAATTGAAGAAATTCCCCTAATTTTGGGGCAAAAGGCAGAAATTCCCTTTATTTTGGGGCAAAAATCAGAAATTCCCCTTATATTGGGGCAAAATTCTAGAAATTTCTTTTTTTGCGGAGAAAAATTGCAGGAATTTACCTTATTTTGGGGCAAAATTGCAGAAATTTCCTTTATTTGGGGCAAAATTGGAGAAATTTCAGATATTTTCAGGTAAAAAGACTGAAATTTCCTTTATTTTGGGGAAAAAAGGGAGATATTCCCTTTATTTTTTGGCAAAATTGCAGACATTTTCTTTATTATGTGGAAAAATTGCAGAAATTTCCCTTATTTAGGGCAAAATTGCAGAAATTTCACTTATTTCGGAGAAAAAAAGCAAAAATTTTTCTTATTTTTGGGCAAAAAGGCAGAAATTCTCATTATTTTGGGGCAAAAAGGCAGAAATTCACCTTATTTTGGGGTAAAATTGCAGAAATTTCACATATTTAAGGGCAAAAAGGCAGAAATTTTCCTTATCCTGGGGCAAAATTGCAGAAATTGAACTTATTTTAGGGTAATAAGTCAGAAAATCCCCTTATTTTGGGGCAAAAAAGACAGAAATTCCCTTTGTTTTGGGGGAAAAAGACAGAAATTCCACTTATTTAGAGGCAAAAATGCAGAAATTCTCCTTATTTTGGAGCAAAAATGAAGAAATTTCTCTTTTTTATGGCAAAAATTTATACATTCCCCTTATTTTCGGGCAAAAAGACAGAAATTTCCCGTATTTTGGAGCAAAATTGCAGAAATTCTCCTAAATGTGTGGCAAAAAGGCAGAAATTCCCTATATGTTGGGGCAAAAAGACAAAAATTCTCCTTATTTTGGGGCAAAACTCAGAAATTCCACTTATTTTGGTGCAAAATTCCAGAAATTTCCCTTATTTTGGGGCAAAATTGCAGAAATTTCACTTATTTTGGGGCAAAATTGCAGAAATTTCACTTATTTCAGATAAAAAAGGCAGAAATTTTACTTATTTTGGGGCAAAAATGCAGAAATTCCTAATATTTTGTGCCAAAATTCAGAAATTCCCTTTATTTTGAGGTAAAAATTCTGAAATTCCCATTATTTGGGGGCAAAAAGGCAGAAATTTCCCTTATTTTGGGGCAAACTTGCAGAAATTTCACTTATTTCAGGGTAATGAGTCAGAAATTCCTTTTATTTTGGGGCAAAAAAGAGAGAAATTCTCTTTGATTTTTGGGAAAAAGACAGAAATTCCACTTATTTAGAGACAAAAAGGCAGAAATTCCCCTTATTTTGGAGCAAAAATGAAGAAATTTCCCTTTTTTGTGGCAAAAAATATACATTCCCCTTAGTTTCGGGATAAAAAGCAGAAATTCCTCGTATTTTGAAGCAAAATTGCAGAAATTCTCATAATTTTCGGGCAAAAAGGCAGAAATTCTCCTTATTTTGGGGCAAAAAGACAGAAAATCTCCTTTTTTCGGGAGCAAACAGTCAGAAATTCTCCTTATTTTGGGGCAAAATTGCAGAAATTTCCTTTACATTGGGGCAAAATTGCAGAAATTTCCCTTATTAAGTGAAAAAATTGCAGAAATTTCCCTTATTTTAGGGCAAAATTGCAGAAATTTTACTTATTTCAGAGAAAAAAAGCAAAAATTTTTCTTATTTTGGGGCAAAAAGGCAGAACTTCCCCTTAGTTCGGGGCAAAAAAACAGAAATTCACCTTATTTTGGGGTAAAATTGCAGAAATTTCACATATTTCAGGGCAAAAATGCAGAAATTTTCCTTATTCTGGGGCAAAATTGCAGAAATTTCACTTATTTCAGGGTAATAAGTCAGAAATTCCCCTTCTTTTGGGGCAAAAAAGACATAAATTCCCTTTGTTTTGGGGAAAAAGACAAAATTCCACTTATCTAGAGGCAAAAAGGCAGAAATTCCCCTTATTTTGGAGCAAAGATGAAGAAATTTCCCTTTTTATGGCAAAAAGGTATGCATTCCCTTTATTTTCAGGCAAAAAGTCAGAAATTCCCTGTATTTTGGAGCAAAATTAAAGAAATTCCCCTAATTTTGGGGCAAAAGGCAGAAATTCCTCTTATTTTGGGGCAAAAATCAGAAATTCCCCTTATTTTGGGGCAAAATTCTAGAAATTTCCTTTTTTGGGGGGCAAAATTGCAGGAATTTACCTTATTTTTGGGCAAAATTGCAGAAATTTCTCTTATTTGGGGCAAAATTGCAGAAATTTCACTTATTTTCAGGTAAAAAGACTGAAATTTCCTTTATTTTGGGGCAAAAAGGGAGAAATTTCCTTTATTTTGGGGTAAAATTGCAGACATTTTCCTTATTATGGGAAAAAATTGCAGAAATTTCTTTTATTTTAGGGCAAAATTGCAGAAATTTTACTTATTTCAGAGAAAAAAAGCAAAAAATTTTTTTTTTATTTTGGGGCAAAAAGGCAGAAATTCTCATTATTTTGTGGCAAAAAGGCAGAAATTCACCTTATTTTGTAGTAAAATTGCAGAAATTTCACATATTTCAGGGCAAAAAGGCAGAAATTTCCCTTATTTTGGGGCAAAATTGCAGAAATTTCACTTATTTTAGGGTAATAAGTCAGAAAATCCCCTTATTTTGGGGCAAAAAAGACAGAAATTACCTTTGTTTTGGGGGAAGAAGACAGAAATTCCACTTATTTAGAGGCAAAAAGGCAGAAATTCCCCTTATTTTGGAGCAAAAATGAAGAAATTTCTCTTTTTTATGGCAACAAGTTATGCATTCTCCTTATTTTCGGGCAAAAAGACAGAAATTTCCCTTATTTTGGAGCAAAATTGCAGAAATTCCCCTAATTTTGGGGCAAAAAGGCAGAAATTCCCTATATGTTGGGGCAAAAAGACAAAAATTCTCCTTATTTTGGGGCAAAACTCAGAAATTCTACTTATTTTGGTGCAAAATTCCAGAAATTTCTTTAATTTTGGGGCAAAATTGCCGAAATATCCTTTATTTTCGGGCAAAATTGCAGAAATTTCACTTATTATAGAGAAAAAAAGCAAAAATTTTTCTTTTTTTAGGGGAAAAAAAGCAGAAATTCCCATTATTTTGGGGCAAAAATCCAGAAATTCACTTTTTTTGGGGTAAAATTGCAGAAATTTCACATATTTCAGGGCAAAAAGGCAGAAATTTCCCTTATTTTTGGGCAAAATTGCAGAAATTTCACTTATTTTGGGGCAAAATTGCAGAAATTTCACTTATTTCAGGAAAAAAGGCAGAAATTTTCCTTATTTTGGGGCAAAAATGCAGAAATTCTTAATATTTTGTGGCAAAAATGCAGAAATTCCCCTTACTTTGAGGTAAAAAGGGTGAAATTTTCCTTATTTGGGGGCAAAAAGACAGAAATTTCCCTAATTTTGGGGCAAAAAGACAGAAATTCCCCTTATTTTGTGGCAAAAAGGCAGAAATTTCTTTTATTTTGGGGCAAAATTTCAGAAATATCACTTATTTTAGGGCATAATTCAAAAATTCCTTTTATTTTGGGGCAAAAAGACAAATATTCCATTTATTTTTGGGTAAATAGGGAGAAATTTCACTTATTTTGAGGTAAAAGGCAGAAATTCCTCTTATTTTGGGGCAAAAATGAAGAGATTTCCCTTTTTTGTTGCAAAAGGTATACATTCCCCTTACTTTCGTGATTAAAAGCAGAAATTCCCCATTTTTTGAAGCAATATTGCAGAAATTCTCATTATTTTCAGGCAAAAAAGCAGAAATTCTCCTTATTTTGGGGCAAAAAGACAGAAAATCTCCTTTTTTTGAGAGCAAACAGTCAAAAATTCCCATTATTTTGGGTCAAAATTGCAGAAATTTTCTTTATATTGGGGCAAAATTGCAGAAATTTCCTTTATTTTGGGGCAAAAATGCAGAAATTTCATTTATTTCAGGGAAATAAGTCAGAAATTCCTTCTATTTAGGGCAAAAAAGACAGAAATTCCCTTTGTTTTGGGAGAAAAAGACAGAAATTCCATTTGTTTAGAGACAAAAAGGCAGAAATTCCCTTTATTTTGGAGCAAAAATGAAGAAATTTCCCTTTTTATGGCAAAAAGGTATGCATTCCATTATTTATGGGCAAAAAGGCAGAAATTCCCCGTATTTTGGAGCAAAATTGCAGAAATTCCCCTAATTTTGGGGCAAAAGGCAGAAATTCCCTTTATTTTGGAGAAAAATCAGAAATTCCCCTTATTTTGGGGCAAAATTCAAGAAATTTCCTTTATTTTGGGGCAAAATTGCAGGAATTTACCTTTTTTGGGGCAAAATTGCAGAACTTTCATTTATTTTCAGGTAAAAAGGCTGAAATTTCCTTTATTTTGAGGCAAAAAGGGAGAGATTCCATTTATTTTGGGGCAAAATTGCAGACATTTCTCTTATTAGAGGAAAAATTGAAGAAATTTCTCTTATTTTATGGCAAAATTGAAGAAATTTCACTTATTTCAGAGAAAAAAAGCAAAAATTTTTTTATTTTGGGGCAAAAAAGCAGAAATTCCCATTATTTTGGGGGAAAAAGGCAGAAATTCACATTATTTTGGGGTAAAATTGCAGAAATTTCACATATTTCAGGGCAAAAAGGCAGAAATTTCCTTATTTTGGGGCAAAAAAGACAGAAATTCCCTGTGTTTGGGGGAAAAAGTCAGAAATTCCACTAATTTAGAGGCAAAAAGGCTGAAATTCCCCTTATTTTGGAGCAAAAATGAAAAAATTTCCCTTTTTTATGGCAAAAAGTTATGCATTCCACTGATTTTCGGGCAACAAGACAGAAATTCTTTGCATTTTGGAGCAAAATTGCAGAAATTCCCCTAATTGTGGGGCAACAATGCAGAAATTCCCTATATGTTGGGGCATAAAGACAGAAATTCTCCTTCTTTTGGGGCAAAACTCAGAAATTCCACGTATTTTGGGGCAAAATTCCAGAAATTTCCCTTATTTTGGGGCAAAATTGCAGAAATTTCCCTTATTTTAGGGCAAAATTGCAGAAATTTCACTTATTTCAGGGAAAAAAGGCAGAAATTTTCCTTATTTTGGTGAAAAATTAAGAAATTCTTAATAATTTTTGGCAAAAATGCAGAAATTCCCCTTATATTGAGGTAAAAAGGCTGAAATTTCACTTATTTTGAGGTAAAAAGGCTGAAATTCCCCTTATTCGGGGGCAAAAAGGAAGAAATTTCTCTTATTTTGGGGCAAAAAGACAGAAATTCCCCTTATTTTGTGGAAAAAAGGCAGAAATTTCTTTTATTTTGGGGCAAAATTGCAGAAATATCACTTATTTCAGGGTATAATTCAAAAATTCCTTTTATTTTGTTGCAAAAAAAAAACAGAAATTCCATTTATTTTTGGGTAAAAAAGGAGAAATTTCACTTATTTTGAGGTAAAAAGGCAGAAATTCCTCTTATTTTGGGGCAAAAATTAAGAAATTTCCCTTTTTGTGGAAAAAGGTATACACTCCCCTTACTTTCGGGATAAAAAGTAGAAATTCCCCGTATTTTGAAGCATAATTGCAGAAATTCTTATAATTTTCGGGCAAAAAAGCAGAAATTCTCCTTATTTTGGAGCAAAAATACAGAAAATCTCCTTTTTTCGGGAGCAAACAGTCAGAAATTCCCCTTATTTTGGGGCAAAATTGCAGAAATTTCTTTTACATTCGGGCAAATTTGCAGAAATTTCCCTTCTTTTGGGGCAAAATTGCAGAAATTCTCCTAATTGTTGGGCAAAAAGGCAGAAATTCCCTATAGTTGGGGCAAAAAGACAGAAATTCTTCTTATTTTGGGGCAAAACTCAGAAATTCCACGTATTTTGGGGCAAAATTCCAGAAATTTGCCTTATTTTGGGGCAAAATTGCAGAAATTTTCCTTATTTTAGGGCAAAATTGCAGAAATTTCACTTATTTCAGAGAAAAAAGGCAAAATTTTTTCCTATTTTGGGGCTAAAATGCAGATATTTTACTTATTTTGGGGGAAAAAGGCAGAAATTCACCTTATTTTAGGGTAAAATTGCAGCAATTTCACATATTTCAGGGCAAAAAGGCAGAAATTTCCCTCATTTTGGGGCAAAATTGCAAAAATTTCACTTATTTTGGGGCAAAATTGCAGAAATTTCACTTATTTCAGGGAAAAAAGGCAGAAAATTTCCTTATTTTGGAGAAAAAATTAAGAAATTCTTAAAATTTTGTGGCAAAAATGCAGAATTTTTTTTTATTTTAAGGTAAAAATGCTGAAATTCCCCTCATTTTGAGGTAAAAATGCTGAAATTCCCCTTAATTGGGTGCAAAAAGGCAGAAATTTCTCTTATTTTAGGGCAAAAAGACAGAAATTCACCTTATTTTGGAGTAAAATTGCAGAAATTTCACATATTTCAGGGCAAAAAGGCAGAAATTTCCCTTATTTTGGGGCCAAATTGCAGAAATTTCACTTATTTTAGGGTAATAAGTCAGAAAATCCCCTTATTTTGGGGCAAAAAAGACAGAAATTCCCTTTGTTTTGGGGGAAAAAAACAGAAATTCCACTTATTTAGAGGCAAAAAGGCAGAAATTCCCCTTATTTTGGAGCAAAAATGAAGAAATTTCTCTTTTTTATGGCAACAAGTTATGCATTCCCCTTATTTTCGGGCAAAAAGACAGAAATTTCCCGTATTTTGGAGCAAAATTGCAGAAATTCCCCTAATTGTGGGGCAAAAAGGCAGAAATTCCCTATATGTTGGGGCAAAAAGACAAAAATTCTCCTTATTTTGGGGCAAAACTCAGAAATTCCACTTATTTTGTTGCAAAATTGCAGAAATTTCCCTTATTAAGGGAAAAAACTGCAGAATTTCCCTTATTTTAGGGTATAATTGCAGAAATTTTACTTATTTCAGAGAAAAAAAGCAAAAATTTTTCTTATTTTGGGGCAAAAAGGCAGAAATCCCCATTATTTTGGGGAAAAAAACAGAAATTCACCTTATTTTGGGGTAAAATTGCAGAAATTTCACATATTTCAGGGCAAAAAGACAGAAATTTACCTTATCCTGTGGCAAAATTGCAGAAATTTCACTTATTTCTGGGTAATAAGTCAGAAATTCCCCTTATTTTGGGGAAAAAAAGACAGAAATTCCCTTTGTTTTCGGAGAAAAAGACAGAAATTCCACTTATCTAGAGGCAAAAATGCAGAAATTCCCCTTATTTTGGAGCAACAATGAAGAAATTTCCCTTTTTATTGCAAAAAGGTATGCATTCCCATTATTTTCAGGCAAAAAGGCAGAAATTCCCTGTATTAAGAGCAAAATTGAAGAAATTCCCCTAATTTTGGGGCAAAAGGCAGAAATTCCCTTTATTTTGGGGCAAAATTCTAGAAATTTCTTTTTTGGGGGGCAAAATTGCAGGAATTTACCTTATTGTGGGGCAAAATTGCAGAAATTTCACTTATTTCAGAGAAAATAAGCAAAAATTTTTCTTATTTTGGGGCAAAAAGGCAGAAATTCTCATTATTTTGGGGCAAAAAGGCAGAAATTCACCTTATTTTGGGGTAAAATTGCAGAAATTTCACATATTTCAGGGTAAAAAGGCAGAAATTTCCCTTATCCTGGGGCAAAATTGCAGAAATTTCACTTATTTTAGGGTAATAAGTCAGAAAATCCCCTTATTTTGGGGCAAAAAAGACAGAAATTCCTTTTGTTTTGGGGGAAAAAGACAGAAATTCCACTTATTTAGAGGCAAAAACGCAGAAATTCTCCTTATTTTGGAGCAAAAATGAAGAAATTTCCCTTTTTTATGGCAACAAGTTATGCATTCCACTTATTTTCAGGCAAAAAGACAGAAATTTCCTGTATTTTGGAGCAAAATTGCAGAAATTCCTCTTATTGTGGGGCAAAAAGGCAGAAATTCCCTATATGTTGGGGCAAAAAGACAAAAATTCTCCTTTTTTTGGGGGCAAAACTCAGAAATTCCACTTTGTTTGGTGCGAAATTCCAGAAATTTCCCTTATTTTGGGGCAAAATTGCAGAAATTTCACTTATTTCAGGGAAAAAAGGTAGAAATTTTACTTATTTTGGAACAAAAATGCAGAAATTCCTAATATTTTGTGCCAAAATTAAGAAATTCTCTTTATTTTGAGGTAAAAATGCTGAAATTCCCCTTATTTGGGGGCAAAAAGGCAGAAATTTCCCTTATTTTGGGGCAAAATTGCAGAAATTTCACTTATTTCAGGGTAATGAGTCAGAAATTCCTTTTATTTTGAGGCAAAAAAGAGAGAAATTCCCTTTGATTTTTGGGAAAAAGTCAGAAATTCCACTTATTTAGAGACAAAAAGGCAGAAATTCCCCTTATTTTGGAGCAAAAATGAAGAAATTTCCCTTTTTTGTGGCAAAAAATATACATTCCCTTTACTTTCGGGATAAAAAGCAGAAATTCCCCGTATTTTGAAGCAAAATAGCAGAAATTCTCCCAATTTTTGGGCAAAAAGGCAGAAATTCTCCTTATTTTGGGGCAAAAATACAGAAAATCTCCTTTTTTCGGGAGCAAACAGTAAGAAATTCTCCTTATTTTGGGGCAAAATTGAAGAAATTTCCTTTACATTTGGGCAAAATTACAGAAATTTCCCTTATTAAGGGAAAAAATTGCAGAAATTTCCCTTATTTTAGGGCAAAATTGCAGAAATTTTACTTATATCAGAGAAAAAAGCAAAAATTTTTCTTATTTTGGGGCAAAAAGGCAGAAATTCCCATTATTTTGGGGCAAAAAAACAGAAATTCACTTTATTTTGGGTAAAATTGCAGAAATTTCAAATATTTCAGGGCAAAAAGGCAGAAATTTTCCTTATCCTGGGGCAAAATTGCAGAAATTTCTCTTATTTCAGGGTAATAAGTCAGAAATTCCCCTTATTTTGGGGCAAAAAAGACAGAAATTCCCTTTGTTTTGGGGGAAAAAGACAGAAATTCCACTTATCTAGAGGCACAAAGGCAGAAATTCCCTTTATTTTGGAGCAAAAATGAAGAAATTTCCCTTTTTATGGCAAAAAGGTATGCATTCCCATTATTTTCAGGAAAAAAGGCAGAAATTCCCCGTATTTTGGAGCAAAATTGAAGAAATTCCCCTAATTTTGGGGCAAAAGGAAGAAATTGCTTTTATTTTGGGGCAAAAATCAGAAATTCCCCTTATTTTGTGGCAAAATTCTAGAAATTTCTTTTTTGGGGGGCAAAATTGAAAGAATTTACCTTATTTTTGGGCAAAATTGCAGAAATTTCCCTTATTTTAGGGCAAAATTGCAGAAATTTCACTTATTTCAGAGAAAAAAAGCAAAATTTTTTTTTTATTTTGGGGCAAAAAGGCAGAAATTCTCATTATTTTGTTGCAAAAAGGTAGAAATTCACCTTATTTTGGGGTAAAATTGCCGAAATTTCACATATTTCAGGACAAAAAGCAGAAATTACCCTTATTTTGGGGCAAAATTGCAGAAATTTCTTTTATTTTGGGGCAAAATTGCAGAAATTTCACTTATTTCAAGGTAATGAGTCAGAAATTCCTTTTATTTTGGGGCAAAAAAGGGAGAAATTCCCTTTCTTTTTTGGAAAGAAGACAGAAATTCCAGTTATTTAGAGGCAAAAAGAAGAAATTCTCCTTATTTTGGAAAAATAATGAAGAAATTTCCCTTTATTGTGGCAAAAAATATACATTCCCCTTACTTTCGGTATAAAAAGCAGAAATTCCCCGTATTTTGAAGCAAAATTGCAGAAATTCTCAAAATTTTCGGGCAAAAATGCAGAAATTCTACTTATTTTGGGGCAAAAAGACAGAAAATCTCCTTCTTTCGGGAGCAAATAGTCAGAAATTCTCCTTATTTTGGGGCAAAATTGAAGAAATTTCCTTTACATTGGGGCAAAATTGCAGAAATTTCTATTATTATGTGAAAAAATTGGAGAAATTTCCCTTATTTTAGGGCAAAATTGCAGAAATTTTACTTATTTCAGAGAAAAAAAGCAAAAATTTTTCTTATTTTGGGGCAAAAAGGCAGAAATTCCCATTATTTTGGGGAAAAAAAACAGAAATTCACCTTATTTTGGGGTAAAGTTGCAGAAATTTCACATATTTCAGGGCAAAATACAGAAATTTTCCTTATTCTGGGGCAAAATTGCAGAAATTTCTCTTATTTCAGGGTAATAAGTCAGAAATTCCCTTTATTTTGGGGCAAAAAAGACAGAAATTCCCTTTGTTTTTGGGGAAAAAGACAGAAATTCCACTTATTTAGAGGCAAAAAGGCAGAAATTCCCCTTATTTTGGAGCAAGAATGAAGAAATTTCTCTTTTTTATGGCAACAAGTTATGCATTCCCCTTATTTTCGGGCAAAAAGACAGAAATTTCCCATATTTTGGAGCAAAATTTCAGAAATTCCCCTAATTGTGGGGCAAAAAGGCAGAAATTCCCTATATGTTGTTGCAAAAAGACAAAAATTCTCCTTATTTTGGGGCAAAACTCAGAAATTCCACTTATTTTGGTGCAAAATTCCAGAAATTTCTCTAATTTTGGGGCAAAATTACCGAAATATCCTTTATTTTCGGGCAAAATTGCAGAAATTTCACTTATTATAGAGAAAAAAAGCAAAAATTTTTCTTTTTTTAGGGGAAAAAAAGCAGAAATTCCCATTATTTTGGGGCAAAAATCCAGAAATTCACTTTTTTTGGGGTAAAATTGCAGAAATTTCACATATTTCAGGGCAAAAAGGCAGAAATTTCCCTTATTTTCGGGCAAAATTGTGGAAATTTCACTTATTTTGGGGCAAAATTGCAGAAATTTCACTTATTTTAGGAAAAAAGGCAGAAATTTTCTTTATTTTGGGGCAAAAATGCAGAAATACTTAATATTTTGTGGCAAAAATGCAGAAATTCCCCTTACTTTGAGGTAAAAAGGCTGAAATTTCCCTTATTTGGGGGCAAAAAGGCAGAAATTTCCCTAATTTTGTGGCAAAAAGACAGAAATTCCCTTTATTCTGTGGCAAAAAGGCAGAAATTTCTTTTATTTTGGGGCAAAATTTCAGAAATAACACTTATTTTAGGGCATAATTCAAAAATTTTTTTTATTTTCGGGCAAAAAGACAAATATTCCATTTATTTTTGGGTAAAAAGGGAGAAATTTCACTTATTTTGAGGTAAAAGGCAGAAATTCCTATTATTTTGGGGCAAAAATGAAGAGATTTCCCTTTTTCGTTGCAAAAGGTATACATTCCCCTTACTTTCGTGATTAAAAGCAGAAATTCCCCGTATTTTGAAGCAATATTGCAGAAATTCTCATTATTTTCAGGCAAAAAAGCAGAAATTCTCCTTATTTTGGGGCAAAAAGACAGAAAATCTTCTTTTTTTGAGAGCAAACAGTCAAAAATTCCCATTATTTTGGGACAAAATTGCAGAAATTTCCTTTACATTGGGGCAAAATTGCAGAAATTTCCTTTATTTTGAAGCAAAAATGCAGAAATGTCATTTATTTCAGGGTAATAAGTCAGAAATTCCTTCTATTTGAGGCAAAAAAAGACAATAATTCCCTTTGTTTTGAGAGAAAAAGACAGAAATTCCACTTATTTAGAGGCAAAAAGGCAGAAATTCCTTTATTTTGGAGCAAAAATGAAGAAATTTCCCTTTTTATGGCAAAAAGGTATGCATTCCATTTTTTTTGGGCAAAAAGGCAGAAATTCCCCGTATTATGGAGCAAAATTGCAGAAATTCTCCTAATTTTGGGGCAAAAGGCAGAAATTCCCTTTATTTTGGAGAAAAATCAGAAATTCCCCTTATTTTGGGGCAAAATTCAAGAAATTTCCTTTATTTTGGGGCAAAATTGCAGGAATTTACCTTTTTTGGGGCAAAATTGCAGAAATTTCACTTAATTTCAGGTAAAAAGGTTGAAATTTCCTTTATTTTGAGGCAAAAAGGGAGAAATTCCATTTATTTTGGGGCAAAATTGCAGACATTTCCCTTATTATAGGAAAAATTGCAGAAATTTCTCCTATTTTAGGGCAAAATTGCAGAAATTTCACTTATTTCAGAGAAAAAAAGCAAATTTTTTTTTTATTTTGGGGCAAAAAAGCAGAAATTCCCATTATTTTGGGGGAAAAAGGCAGAAATTCACCTTATTTTGGGGTAAAATTGCAAAAATTTCACATATTTCAGGGCAAAAAGGCAGAAATTTCCCTATTTTGGGGCAAAAAAGACAGAAATTCCCTGTGTTTGGGGTAAAAAGTCAGAAATTCCACTAATTTAGAGGCAAAAAGGCTGAAATTCCCCTTATTTTGGAGCAAAAATGAAAAAAATTTCCCTTTTTTTATGGCAAAAAGTTATGCATTCCACTGATTTTCGGGCAACAAGACAGAAATTCTTGGCATTTTGGAGCAAAATTGCAGAAATTCCCCTAATTGTGGGGCAACAAGGCAGAAATTCCCTATATGTTGGGGCAAAAATACAGAAATTCTCCTTCTTTTGGGGCAAAACTCAGAAATTCCACGTATTTTGGGGCAAAATTCCAGAAATTTCCCTTATTTTGGGGAAAAATTGCAGATTTCTCTTATTTTAGGGCAAAATTGCAGAAATTTCAATTATTTCAGGGAAAAAAGGCAGAACTTTTCCTTATTTTGGGGAAAAAATTAAGAAATTCTTAATATTTTGTGGCAAAAATGCAGAAATTCCCTTTATTTTGAGGTAAAAAGGCTGAAATTCCCCTTATTTTGAAGTAAAAAGGCTGAAATTCCCCTTATTCGGGGGCAAAAAGGAATAAATTTCTCTTATTTGGGGGCAAAAAGACAGAAATTCCCCTTATTTTGTGGCAAAAAGGCAGAAATTTCTTTTATTTTGGGGCAAAATTGTAGAAATATCACTTATTTCAGTGTATAATTCAAAAATTCCTATTATTTTGTTGCAAAAAGACAGAAATTCCATTTATTTTTGTGTAAAAAAGGAGAAATTTCACTTATTTTGAGGTAAAAAGGCAGAAATTCCTCTTATTTTGGGGCAAAAATTAAGAAATTCCCCTTTTTTGTGGAAAAAGGTATACATTCCCCTTACTTTCGGGATAAAAAGTAGAAATTCCCCGTATTTTGAAGCATAATTGCAGAAATTCTTATAATTTTCGGGCAAAAAAGCAGAAATTCTCCTTATTTTGGAGCAAAAATACAGAAAATCTCCTTTTTTCGGGAGCAAACAGTCAGAAATTCCCCTTATTTTGGGGCAAAATTGCAGAAATTTCTTTTACATTCGGGCAAATTTGCAGAAATTTCCCTTATTTTGGGGCAAAATTGCAGAAATTCTCCTAATTGTTGGGCAAAAAGGCAGAAATTCCCTATATGTTGGGGCAAAAAGACAGAAATTCTCCTTATTTTGGGGCAAAACTCAGAAATTCCACGTATTTTGGGGCAAAATTCCAGAAATTTCCGTTATTTTGGGGCAAAATTGCAGAAATTTTCCTTATTTTAGGGCAAAATTGCAGAAATTTCACTTATTTCAGAGAAAAAAAGCAAAAATTTTTTCTATTTTGGGGCTAAAATGCAGATATTTTACTTATTTTGGGGCAAAAAGGTTGAAATTTACCTTATTTTAGGGTAAAATTGCAGCAATTTCACATATTTCAGGGCAAAAAGGCAGAAATTTCCCTCATTTTGGGGCAAAATTGCAAAAATTTCACTTATTTTGGGGCAAAATTGCAGAAATTTCACTTATTTCAGGGAAAAAAGGCAGAAAATTTCCTTATTTTGGAGAAAAAATTAAGAAATTCTTAAAATTTTGTGGCAAAAATGCAGAATTTTTTTTTATTTTGAGGTAAAAATGCTGAAATTCCCCTTATTTTGAGGTAAAAATGCTGAAATTCCTCTTAATTGGGTGCAAAAAGGCAGAAATTTCTCTTATTTTGGGGCAAAAAGACAGAAATTCCCCTTATTTTGTAGCAAAAAGGCAAAAATTTCTTTTATTTTGGGGCAAAATTGCAGAAATATCACTTATTTCAGGGTATAATTCAAAAATTCCTTTTATTTTGTTGCAAAAAGACAGAAATTCCATTTATTTTTGGGTAAAAAAGGAGAAATTTCACTTATTTTGAGGTAAAAAGGCAGAAATTCCTCTTATTTTGGGGCAAAAATTAAGAAATTTTCCTTTTTTTTAAAAAAGGTATACATTCCCCTTACTTTTGGGATAAAAAGCAAAAATTCCCCATATTTTGAAGCATAATTGCAGAAATTCTCATAATTTTCTGGCAAAAAAGCAGAAATTCTCCTTATTTTGGAGCAAAAATAGAGAAAATCTTCTTTTTTCGGAAGCAGTCAGAAATTCCCCTTATTTTGGGGCAAAATTGCAGAAATTTCTTTTACATTGGGGCAAAATTGCAGAAATTTCCCTTATTTTGGGGCAAAATTGCAGAAATTCCCCTAATTGTTGGGCAAAAAGGCAGAAATTCCCTAAATGTTGGGGCAAAAAGACAGAAATTCTCCTTCTTTTGAGGCAAAACTCAGAAATTCCATGTATTTTGGGGCAAAATTCCAGAAATTTCCTTTATTTTCGGGCAAAATTGCAGAAATTTCTCTTATTTTAGGGCAAAATTGCAGAAATTTCACTTATTTCAGGGAAAAAAGTCAGAAATTTTCCTTATTTTGGGGAAAAAATTAAGAAATTCTTAATATTTTGTGGCAAAAATGCAGAAATTCCCCTTATTTTGAGGTAAAAAGGCTGAAATTCCCCTTATTTTGAGGTAAAAAGGCTGAAATTCCTCTTATTTGGGGGCAAAAAGGCAGAAATTTTTTTTATTTTGGGGCAAAATTGCAGAAATATCACTTATTTCAGGGTATAATTCAAAAATTCCTTTTATTTTGTTGGAAAAAGACAGAAATTCCATTTATTTTTGGGTAAAAAAAGAGAAATTTCACTTATTTTGAGGTAAAAAGGCAGAAATTCCTCTTATTTTGGGGCAAAAATTAAGAAATTTCCCTTTTTTGTGGAAAAAGGTATACATTCCCATTACTTTCGGGATAAAAAGTAGAAATTCCCCGTATTTTGAAGCATAATTGCAGAAATTCTTATAATTTTCGGGCAAAAAACCAGAAATTCTCCTTATTTTGGAGCAAAAATACAGAAAATCTCCTTTTTTCGGGAGCAAACAGTCAGAAATTCCCCTTATTTTGGGGCAAAATTGCAGAAATTTCTTTTACATTCGGGCAAATTTGCAGAAATTTCCCTTATTTTGGGGCAAAATTGCAGAAATTTTCCTAATTGTTGGGCAAAAAGGCAGGAATTCCCTATATGTTGGGGCAAAAAGACAGAAATTCTCCTTATTTTGGGGCAAAACTCAGAAATTCCACGTATTTTGGGGCAAAGTTCCAGAAATTTTCCTTATTTTGGGGCAAAATTGCAGAAATTTCCTTTATTTTGGGGCAAAATTGTAGAAATTTTACTTATTTCAGGGAAAAAAATCAAAAATTTTTCTTATTTTGGGGCAAAAAACAGAAATTTCCATTATTTTGGGGCAAAAAGGCAGAAATTCACCTTATTTTGGGGTAAAATTGCAGAAATTTCACATATTTCAGGGCAAAAAGGCAGAAATTTCTCTTATTTTAGGGCAAAATTGCAGTAATTTCACTTATTTCAGAGAAAAAAAGCAAAAATTTTTTTATTTTGGGGCAAAAAGGCAGAAATTCCCATTATTTTGGGGGGAAAAAGCAGAAATTCACCTTCTTTGGGGGTAAAATTACAGAAATTTCACATATTTCAGGGCAAAATGGCAGAAATTTCCCTTATTTTGGGGCAAAATTGCAGATATTTCACTTATTTTAGGGTAATAAGTCAGAAATTCCCCTTATTTCGGGTTAAAAAAGACAGAAATTCCCTTTGTTTGGGGGAAAAAGACAGAAATTCCACTTATTTAGATGCAAAATGCTGAAATTCCCCTTATTTTGGAGCAAAAATAAAGAAATTTCCCTTTTTTATGGCAAAAAGTTATGCATTCTACTTATTTTCAGGCAACAAGACAGAAATTCCTTGCATTTTGGAGCAAAATTGCAGAAATTCCCCTAATTGTGGCACAAAAAGACAGAAATTCCCTATATGTTGGGGAAAAAGACAGAAATTCTCCTTCTTTTTGGGCAAAACTCAGAAATTCCACGTATTTTGGGGCAAAATTCCAGAAATTTCCCTTATTTTGGGGCAAAATTGCAGAATTTTTCCTTATTTTAGGGCAAAATTGCAGAAATTTCACTTATTTCAGAGAATAAAAGCAACAATTTTTCCTATTTTGGGGCTAAAATGCAGAAATTCCACTTATTTTGGGGCAAAAAGGCAGAAATTCACCATATTTCAGGGTAAAATTGCAGCAATTTAATATATTTCAGGGCAAAAAGGCAGAAATTTCCCTCATTTTGGGGCAAAATTGCAGAAATTTCACTTATTTTTGTGCAAAATTGCAGAAATTTCACTTATTTCAGAAAAAAAGGCAGAAATTTTCCTTATTTTGGGGAAAAAATTAAGAAATTCTTAATATTTTGTGGCAAAAATGCAGAAATTTTCCTTATTTGAGGTAAAAATGCTGAAATTCCCCATATTTTGAGGTAAAAAGGCTGAAATTCCCCTTAATTGGGTGCAAAAATGCAGAAATTTCTCTTATTTTGGGGCAAAAAGACAGAAATTCCCCTTACTTTGTAGCAAAAAGGCAAAAATTTCTTTTATTTTGGGGCAAAATTGCAGAAATATCACTTATTTCAGGGTATAATTTAAAAATTCCTTTTATTTTGTTGCAAAAAGACAGAAATTCCATTTATTTTTGGGTAAAAAAGGAGAAATTTCACTTATTTTGAGGTAAAAAGGCAGAAATTCCTCTTATTTTGGGGCAAAAATTAAGAAATTTCCCTTTTTTTAAAAAAAGGTATATATTCCCCTTACTTTTGGGATAAAAAGCAAAAATTCCCTGTATTTTGAAGCATAATTGCAGAAATTCTCACAATTTTCGGGCAAAAAAGCAGAAATTCTCCATATTTTGGAGCAAAAATACAGAAAATCTTCTTTTATTCGGAAGCAAATAGTCAGAAATTCCCATTATTTTGGGGCAAAATTGCAGAAATTTCTTTTACATTGGGGCAAAATTGCAGAAATTTCCCTTATTTTGGGGCAAAATTGCAGAAATTCCCCTAATTGTTGGGCAAAAAGGCAGAAATTCCCTATATGTTGGGGCAAAAAGCCAGAAATTCTCCTTCTTTTGGGGCAAAACTCAGATATTCCATGTATTTTGGGGCAAAATTCCAGAAATTTCCCTTATTTTGGAGCAAAATTGCAGAAATTTCCCTTATTTTAAAAAAAAATTGCAGAAATTTCACTTATTTCACGGAAAAAAAGGCAGAAATTTTCCTTATTTTGGGGAAAAAATTAAGAAATTCTTAATATTTTGTGGATAAAATGCAGAAATTCCCCTTATTTTGAGGTAAAAAGGCTGAAATTCCCCTTATTTTGAGGTAAAAAGGCTGAAATTCCTCTTATTTGGGGGCAAAAAGGCAGAAATTTCTCTTATTTTGGGGCAAAAAGACAGAAATTCCCCTTATTTTGTGGCAAAAAGGCAGAAATTTCTTTTATTTTGGGGCAAAATTGCAGAAATATCACTTATTTCAGGGTATAATTCAAAAATTTCTTTTATTTTGTTGCAAAAAGACAGAAATTCCATTTAATTTTGGGTAAAAAAGGAGAAATTCCACTTATTTTGAGGTAAAAATGCAGAAATTCCTCTTATTTTGGGGCAAAAATTAAGAAATTTCCGTTTTTGTGGAAAAAGGTATACATTCCCCTTACTTTCGGGATAAAAAGTAGAAATTCCCCGTATTTTGAAGCATAATTGCAGAAATTCTTATAATTTTCGGGCAAAAAAGCAGAAATTCTCCTTATTTTGGAGCAAAAATACAGAAAATCTCCTTTTTTCGGGAGCAAACAGTCAGAAATTCCCCTTATTTTGGGGCAAAATTGCAGAAATTTTACTTATTTCAGGGAAGAAAAGCAAAAATTTTACTTATTTTGGGGCAAAAAATACAGAAATTCCCATTATTTTGGGGCAATAAGGCAGAAATTCACCTTATTTTGTGGTAAAATTGCAGAAATTTCACATATTTCAGGGCAAAAAGGCAGAAATTTCTCTTATTTTAGGGCAAAATTGCAGTAATTTCACTTATTTCAGAGAAATAAAGCAAAAATTTTTTTATTTTGGGGCAAAAAAACAGAAATTCCCATTATTTTGGGGGAAAAAGGCAGAAATTCACCTTATTTTGGGGTAAAATTACAGAAATTTCACATATTTCAGGGCAAAATGGCAGAAATTTCCCTTATTTTGGGGCAAAATTGCAGATATTTCACTTATTTTAGGGTAATAAGTCAGAAATTCCCCTTATTTTGGGTTAAAGAAGACAGAAATTCCCTTTGTTTGGGGGAAAAAGACAGAAATTCCACTTATTTAGAGGCAAAAAGACTGAAATTCCCCTTATTTTGGAGCAAAAATAAAGAAATTTCCCTTTTTTATGGCAAAAAGTTATGCATTCCACTTATTTTCGGGCAACAAGACAGAAATTCCTTGCATTTTGGAGCAAAATTGCAGAAATTCCCCTAAATGTGGGGCAAAAAGGCAGAAATTCCCTATATGTTGGGGCAAAAAGACAGAAATTCTCATTATTTTGGGGCAAAATTCAGAAATTCCACGTATTTTGGGGCAAAATTCCAGAAATTTCCCTTATTTTGGGGCAAAATTGCAGAAATTTTCCTTATTTTAGGGCAAATTTGCAGAAATTTCCCTCATTTTGTGGCAAAATTGCAGAAATTCTCCTAATTGTTGGGAAAAAAGGCAGAAATTCCCTATATGTTGGGGCAAAAAGACAGAAATTCTCCTTATTTTGGGGCAAAACTCAGAAATTTACGTATTTTGGGGCAAAATTCCAGAAATTTCCCTTATTTTGGGGCAAAATTGCAGAAATTTTCCTTATTTTAGGGCAAAATTGCAGAAATTTCACTTATTTCAGAAAAAAAAAGCAAAAATTTTTCCTATTTTGGGTCTAAAATGCAGATATTTTACTTATTTTGGGGCAAAAAGGCAGAAATTCACCTTATTTAAGGGTAAAATTGCAGCAATTTCCCATATTTCAGGGCAAAAAGGCAGAAATTTCTCTCATTTTGGGGCAAAATTGCAAAAATTTCACTTATTTTGGGGCAAAATTGCAGAAATTTCACTTATTTCAGGGAAAAAAGGCAGAAAATTTCCTTATTTTGGAGAAAAAATTAAGAAATTCTTAATATTTTGTGGCAAAAATGCAGAAATTACCCTTATTTTGAGGTAAAAAGTCTGAAATTCCCCTTATTTAGACGTAAAAATGCTGAAATTCCCCTTAATTGGGTGCAAAAATGCAGAAATTTCTCTTAATTTGGGGCAAAAAGTCAGAAATTTCCCTTATTTTGTAGCAAAAAGGCAAAAAATTCTTTTATTTTGGGGCAAAATTGCAGAAATATCACTTATTTCAGGGTATAATTCAAAAATTCCTTTTATTTTGTTGCAAAAAGACAGAAATTCCATTTATTTTTGGGTAAAAAGGAGAAATTTCACTTATTTGGAGGTAAAAAGGCAGAAATTCCTCTTATTTTGGGGCAAAAATTAAGAAATTTCCCTTTTTTTAAAAAAAGGTATACATTCCCCTTACTTTTGGGATAAAAAGCAAAAATTCCCCATATTTTGAAGCATAATTGCAGAAATTCTCATAATTTTGGGACAAAAAAGCAGAAATTCTCCATATTTTGGAGCAAAAATAGAGAAAATCTTCTTTTTTCGGAAGCAGTCAGAAATTCCCCTTATTTTGGGACAAAATTGCAGAAATTTCTTTTACATTGGGGCAAAATTGCAGAAATTTCCCTTATTTTGGGGCAAAATTGCAGAAATTCACCTAATTGTTGGGCAAAAAGGCAGAAATTCCCTATATGTTGGGGCAAAAAGACATAAATTCTCCTTATTTTGAGGCAAAACTCAGAAATTCCACGTATTTTGGGGCAAAATTCCAGAAATTTCCCTTATTTTGGGGCAAAATTGCAGAAATTTCTCTTATTTTAGGGCAAAATTGCAGAAATTTCACTTATTTGAGGGAAAAAAGGCAGAAATTTTCCTTATTTTGGGGAAAAAATTAAGAAATTCTTAATATTTTGTGGCAAAAATGCAGAAATTACCCTTATTTTGAGGTAAAAAGGCTGAAATTCCCCTTATTTTGAGGTAAAAAGGCTGAAATTCCTCTTATTTGGGGGCAAAAAGGCAGAAATTTCTTTTATTTTGGGGCAAAATTGCAGAAATATCACTTATTTCAGGGTATAATACAAAAATTCCTTTTATTTTGTTGGAAAAAGACAGAAATTCCATTTATTTTTGGGTAAAAAAAGAGAAATTTCACTTATTTTGAGGTAAAAAGGCAGAAATTCCTCTTATTTTGGTGCAAAAATTAAGAAATTTCCTTTTTTTTGTGGAAAAAGGTATACATTCCCATTACTTTCGGGATAAAAAGTAGAAATTCCCCGTATTTTGAAGCATAATTGCAGAAATTCTTATAATTTTCGGGCAAACATTCAGAAATTCTCCTTATTTTGGAGCAAAAATACAGAAAATCTCCTTTTTTCGGGAGCAAACAGTCAGAAATTCCCCTTATTTTGGGGCAAAATTGCAGAAATTTCTTTTACATTCGGGCAAATTTGCAGAAATTTCCCTTATTTTGAGGCAAAATTGCAGAAATTTTCCTAATTGTTGGGCAAAAAGGCAGGAATTCCCTATATGTTGGGGCAAAAAGACAGAAATTCTCCTTATTTTGGGGCAAAACTCAGAAATTCCACGTATTTTGGGGCAAAGTTCCAGAAATTTTCCTTATTTTGGGGCAAAATTGCAGAAATTTTACTTATTTCAGGGAAAAAAATCAAAAATTTTTCTTATTTTGGGGCAAAAAAACAGAAATTTCCATTATTTTAGGGCAATAAGGCAGAAATTCACCTTATTTTGGGGTAAAATTGCAGAAATTTCACATATTTCAGGGCAAAAAGGCAGAAATTTCTCTTAATTTAGTGCAAAATTGCAGTAATTTCACTTATTTCAGAGAAAAAAAGCAAAAATTTTTTTTATTTTGGGGCAAAAAGGCAGAAATTCCCATTATTTTGGGGGAAAAAAGCAGAAATTCACCTTCTTTTGGGGTAAAATTACAGAAATTTCACATATTTCAGGGCAAAATGGCAGAAATTTCCCTTATTTTGGGGCAAAATTGCAGATATTTCACTTATTTTAGGGTAATAAATCAGAAATTCCCCTTATTTTGGGTTAAAAAAGACAGAAATTCCCTTTGTTTGGGGGAAAAAGACAGAAATTCCACTTATTTAGAGGCAAAATCCTGAAATTCCCCTTATTTTGGAGCAAAAATAAAGAAATTTTTCTTTTTTATGGCAAAAGTTATGCATTCTACTTATTTTCAGGCAACAAGACAGAAATTCCTTGCATTTTGGAGCAAAATTGCAGAAATTCCCCTAATTGTGGCACAAAAAAACAGAAATTCCCTATATGTTGGGGAAAAAGACAGAAATTCTCCTTCTTTTGGGGCAAAACTCAGAAATTCCACATATTTTGGGGCAAAATTCCAGAAATTTCCCTTATTTTGGGGCAAAATTGCAGAAATTTCCCTTATTTTGGGGCAAAATTGCAGAAATTTCACTTATTTTGGGGCAAAATTGCAGAAATTTCACTTATTTCAGGGAAAAAAGGCAGAAATTTTTCTTATTTTGGAGCAAAAATGCAGAAATTCCTACTATTTTGTGCCAAAATTCAGAAATTCCCTTTATTTTGAGGTTAAAACTCTGAAATTCCCATTATTTGGGGGCAAAAAGGCAGAAATTTCCCTTATTTTGGGGCAAAATTGCAGAAATTTCACTTATTTCAGAGTAATGATTCAGAAATTCCTTTTATTTTGGGGCAAAAAGAGAGAAATTCCCTTTGATTTTTGGGAAAAAGACAGAAATTCCACTTATTTAGAGGCAAAAAGGCAGAAATTCCCCTTATTTTGGAGCAAAAATGAAGAAATTTTCCTTTTTTGTGGCAAAAAATATACATTCCCCTTACTTTCGGGATAAAAAGCAGAAATTTCCCGTATTTTGAAGCAAAATTGCAGAAAATCTCATAATTTTCGTGCAAAAAGGCAGAAATTCTCCTTATTTTGAAGCAAAAAGACAGAAAATCTCCTATTTTCGGGAGCAAACAGTCAGAAATTCTCCTTATTTTGGGGCAAAATTGCAGAAATTTCCTTTACATTGGGGCAAAATTGCAGAAATTTCCCTTATTAAGGGAAAAAATAGCAGAAATTTCCCTTATTTTAGGGCAAAACTGCAGAAATTTTACTAATTTCAGAGAAAAAAAGCAAAATTTTTTCTTATTTTGGGGCAAAAAGGCAGAAATTCCCATTATTTTGGGGCAAAAAAACAGAAATTCACCTTATTTTGGGGTAAAGTTGCAGAAATTTCACATATTTCAGGGCAAAATACAGAAATTTTCATTATTCTGGGGCAAAATTGCAGAAATTTCACTTATTTCAGGGTAATAAGTCAGAAATTCCATTTATTTTGGGGCAAAAAAGACAGAAATTCCCTTTGTTTTTCGGGAAAAAGACAGAAATTCCACTTATCTAGAGGCACAAAGGCAGAAATTCCCCTTATTTTGGAGCAACAATGAAGAAATTTCCTTTTTCATTGCAAAAAGGTATGAATTCCCATTATTTTCAGGCAAAAAGGCAGAAATTCCCCATATTTTGTAGCAAAATTGAAGAAATTCCCCTAATTTTGGGCAAAAGGCAGAAATTCCCTTTATTTTGGGGCAAAAATCAGAAAGTCCCCTTATTTTGGGGCAAAATTCTAGAAATTTCTTTTTTTGGGGGGCAAAATTGCAGGAATTTACCTTATTTTGGGGCAAAATTGCAGAAATTTCCCTTATTTGGGGCAAAATTGCAGAAATTTCACTTATTTTTAGGTAAAAAGATTGAAATTTCTTTTATTTTGGGGCAAAAAAGGAGATATTCCCTTTATTTTTTGGCAAAATTGCAGACATTTTCCTTATTATGGGGAAATTATGCAGAAATTTCCCTTATTTAGGGCAAAATTGCAGAAATTTCACTTATTTCAGAGAAAAAAAGCAAAAATTTTTCTTATTTTGGGGCAAAAAGGCAGAAATTCTCATTATTTTGGGGCAAAAAGGCAGAAATTCACCTTATTTTGGGGTAAAATTGCAGAAATTTCACATATTTAAGGGCAAAAAGGCAGAAATTTTCCTTATCCTGGGGCAAAATTGCAAAAATTTAACTTATTTTAGGGTAATAAGTCAGAAAATCCCCTTATTTTGGGGCAAAAAAGACAGAAATTCCCTTTGTTTTGGGGGAAAAAGACAGAAATTCCACTTATTTAGAGGCAAAAATGCAGAAATTCTCCTTATTTTGGAGCAAAAATGAAGAAATTTCTCTTTTTTATGGCAAAAATTTATACATTCCCCTTATTTTCGGGCAAAAAGACAGAAATTTCCCGTATTTTGGAGCAAAATTGCAGAAATTCTCCTAATTGTGTGGCAAAAAGGCAGAAATTCCCTATATGTTGGGGCAAAAAGACAAAAATTCTCCTTATTTTGGGGCAAAACTCAGAAATTCCACTTATTTTGGTGCAAAATTCCAGAAATTTCCCTTATTTTGGGGCAAAATTGCAGAAATTTCACTTATTTTGGGCCAAAATTGCAGAAATTTCACTTATTTCAGATAAAAAAGGCAGAAATTTTACTTATTTTGGGGCAAAAATGCAGAAATTCCTAATATTTTGTGCCAAAATTCAGAAATTCCCTTTATTTTGAGGTAAAAATTCTGAAATTCCCATTATTTGGGGGCAAAAAGGCAGAAATTTCCCTTATTTTGGGGCAAACTTGCAGAAATTTCACTTATTTCAGGGTAATGAGTCAGAAATTCCTTTCATTTTGGGGCAAAAAAGAGAGAAATTCTCTTTGATTTTTGGGAAAAAGACAGAAATTCCACTTATTTAGAGACAAAAAGGCAGAAATTCCCCTTATTTTGGAGCAAAAATGAAGAAATTTCCCTTTTTTGTGGCAAAAAATATACATTCCCCTTAGTTTCGGGATAAAAAGCAGAAATTCCTCGTATTTTGAAGCAAAATTGCAGAAATTCTCATAATTTTCGGGCAAAAAGGCAGAAATTCTCCTTATTTTGGGGCAAAAAGACAGAAAATCTCCTTTTTTCGGGAGCAAACAGTCAGAAATTCTCCTTATTTTGGGGCAAAATTGCAGAAATTTCCATTACATTGGGGCAAAATTGCAGAAATTTCCCTTATTAAGTGAAAAAATTTCAGAAATTTCCCTTATTTTAGGGCAAAATTGCAGAAATTTTACTTATTTCAGAGAAAAAAAGCAAAAATTTTTCTTATTTTGGGGCAAAAAGGCAGAAATTCCCATTAGTTTGGGGCAAAAAAACAGAAATTCACCTTATTTTGGGGTAAAATTGCAGAAATTTCACATATTTCAGGGCAAAAAGGCAGAAATTTTCTTTATTCTGGGGCAAAATTGCAGAAATTTCACTTATTTCATGGTAATAAGTCAGAAATTCCCCTTATTTTGGGGCAAAAAGACATAAATTCCCTTTGTTTTGGGGAAAAAGACAAAATTCTACTTATCTAGAGGCAAAAAGGCAGAAATTCCCCTTAATTTGAAGCAACAATGAAGAAATTTCCCTTTTTAATGGCAAAAAGGTATGCATTCCCATTATTTTCAGGCAAAAAGTCAGAAATTCCCCGTATTTTGGAGCAAAATTAAAGAAATTCCTCTAATTTTGGGGCAAAAGGCAGAAATTCCTCTTATTTTGGGGTAAAAATCAGAAATTCCCCTTATTTTGGGGCAAAATTCTAGAAATTTCTTTTTTTGGGGGGCAAAATTGCAGGAATTTACCTTATTTTTGGGCAAAATTGCAGAAATTTCTCTTATTTGGGGCAAAATTGCAGAAATTTCACTTATTTTCAGGTAAAAAGACTGAAATTTCCTTTATTTTGGGGCAAAAAGGGAGAAATTCCCTTTATTTTGGGGTAAAATTGCAGACATTTTTCTTATTATGGGAAAAAATTGCAGAAATTTCTTTTATTTTAGGGCAAAATTGCAGAAATTTCACTTATTTCAGAGAAAAAAAGCAAAAATTTTTTTTTATTTTGGGGCAAAAAGGCAGAAATTCTCATTATTTTGTGGCAAAAAGGCAGAAATTCACCTTATTTTGGAGTAAAATTGCAGAAATTTCACATATTTCAGGGCAAAAAGGCAGAAATTTCCCTTATTTTGGGGCAAAATTGCAGAAATTTCACTTATTTTAGGGTAATAAGTCAGAAAATCCCCTTATTTTGGGGCAAAAAAGACAGAAATTACCTTTGTTTTGGGGGAAAAAGACAGAAATTCCACTTATTTAGAGGCAAAAAGGCAGAAATTCCCCTTATTTTGGAGCAAAAATGAAGAAATTTCTCTTTTTTATGGCAACAAGTTATGCATTCCCCTTATTTTCGGGCAAAAAGACAGAAATTTCCCTTATTTTGGAGCAAAATTGCAGAAATTCCCCTAATTTTGGGGCAAAAAGGCAGAAATTCCCTATATGTTGGGGCAAAAAGACAAAAATTCTCCTTATTTTGGGGCAAAACTCAGAAATTCTACTTATTTTGGTGCAAAATTCCAGAAATTTCTTTAATTTTCGGGCAAAATTGCCGAAATATCCTTTATTTTCGGGCAAAATTGCAGAAATTTCACTTATTATAGAGAAAAAAAGCAAAAATTTTTCTTTTTTTAGGGGAAAAAAAGCAGAAATTCCCATTTTTTGGGGGCAAAAATCCAGAAATTCACTTTTTTTGGGGTAAAATTGCAGAAATTTCACATATTTCAGGGCAAAAAGGCAGAAATTTCCCTTATTTTTGGGCAAAATTGCAGAAATTTCACTTATTTTGGGGCAAAATTGCAGAAATTTCACTTATTTCAGGAAAAAAGGCAGAAATTTTCCTTATTTTGGGGCAAAAATGCAGAAATTCTTAATATTTTGTGGCAAAAATGCAGAAATTCCCCTTACTTTGAGGTAAAAAGGGTGAAATTTTCCTTATTTGGGGGCAAAAAGACAGAAATTTCCCTAATTTTGGGGCAAAAAGACAGAAATTCCCCTTTTTTTTGGCAAAAAGGCAGAAATTTCTTTTATTTTGGGGCAAAATTTCAGAAATATCACTTATTTTAGGGCATAATTCAAAAATTCCTTTTATTTTGGGGCAAAAAGACAAATATTCCATTTATTTTTGGGTAAATAGGGAGAAATTTCACTTATTTTGAGGTAAAAGGCAGAAATTCCTCTTATTTTGGGGCAAAAATGAAGAGATTTCCCTTTTTTGTTGCAAAAGGTATACATTCCCCTTACTTTCGTGATTAAAAGCAGAAATTCCCCATATTTTGAAGCAATATTGCAGAAATTCTCATTATTTTCAGGCAAAAAAGCAGAAATTCTCCTTATTTTGGGGCAAAAAGACAGAAAATCTTCTGTTTTTGAGAGCAAACAGTCAAAAATTCCCATTATTTTGGGTCAAAATTGCAGAAATTTCCTTTATATTGGGGCAAAATTGCAGAAATTTCCTTTATTTTGGGGCAAAAATGCAGAAATTTCATTTATTTCAGGGAAATAAGTCAGAAATTCCTTCTATTTAGGGCAAAAAAGACAGAAATTCCCTTTGTTTTGGGAGAAAAAGACAGAAATTCCATTTGTTTAGAGACAAAAAGGCAGAAATTCCCTTTATTTTGGAGCAAAAATGAAGAAATTTCCCTTTTTATGGCAAAAAGGTATGCATTCCATTATTTTTGGGCAAAAAGGCAGAAATTCCCCGTATTTTGGAGCAAAATTGGAGAAATTCCCCTAATTTTGGGGCAAAAGGCAGAAATTCCCTTTATTTTGGAGAAAAATCAGAAATTCCCCTTATTTTGGGGCAAAATTCAAGAAATTTCCTTTATTTTGGGGCAAAATTGCAGGAATTTACCTTTTTTGGGGCAAAATTGCAGAACTTTCATTTATTTTCAGGTAAAAAGGCTGAAATTTCCTTTATTTTGAGGCAAAAAGGGAGAAATTCCATTTATTTTGGGGCAAAATTGCAGACATTTCTCTTATTAGAGGAAAAATTGCAGAAATTTCTCTTATTTTACGGCAAAATTGAAGAAATTTCACTTATTTCAGAGAAAAAAAGCAAAAATTTTTTTATTTTGGGGCAAAAAAGCAGAAAGTCCCATTATTTTGGGGGAAAAGGCAGAAATTCACCTTATTTTGGGGTAAAATTGCAGAAATTTCACATATTTCAGGGCAAAAAGGCAGAAATTTCCCTATTTTGGGGCAAAAAAGACAGAAATTCCCTGTGTTTGGGGGAAAAAGTCAGAAATTCCACTAATTTAGAGGCAAAAAGGCTGAAATTCCCCTTATTTTGGAGCAAAAATGAAAAAATTTCCCTTTTTTATGGCAAAAAGTTATGCATTCCACTGATTTTCGGGCAACAAGACAGAAATTCTTTGCATTTTGGAGCAAAATTGCAGAAATTCCCCTAATTGTGGGGCAACAATGCAGAAATTCCCTATATGTTGGGGCAAAAAGACAGAAATTCTCCTTCTTTTGGGGCAAAACTCAGAAATTCCACGTATTTTGGGGCAAAATTCCAGAAATTTCCCTTATTTTGGGGCAAAATTGCAGAAATTTCCCTTATTTTAGGGCAAAATTGCAGAAATTTCACTTATTTCAGGGAAAAAAGGCAGAAATTTTCCTTATTTTGGGGAAAAATTAAGAAATTCTTAATAATTTTTGGCAAAAATGCAGAAATTCCCCTTATATTGAGGTAAAAAGGCTGAAATTTCACTTATTTTGAGGTAAAAAGGCTGAAATTCCACTTATTCGGGGGCAAAAAGGAAGAAATTTCTCTTATTTTGGGGCAAAAAGACAGAAATTCCCCTTATTTTGTTGAAAAAAGGCAGAAATTTCTTTTATTTTGGGGCAAAATTGCAGAAATATCACTTATTTCAGGGTATAATTCAAAAATTCCTTTTATTTTGTTGCAAAAAAAACAGAAATTCCATTTATTTTTGGGTAAAAAAGGAGAAATTTCACTTATTTTGAGGTAAAAAGGCAGAAATTCCTCTTATTTTGGGGCAAAAATTAAGAAATTTCCCTTTTTGTGGAAAAAGGTATACACTCCCCTTACTTTCGGGATAAAAAGTAGAAATTCCCCGTATTTTGAAGCATAATTGCAGAAATTCTTATAATTTTCGGGCAAAAAAGCAGAAATTCTCCTTATTTTGGAGCAAAAATACAGAAAATCTCCTTTTTTCGGGAGCAAACAGTCAGAAATTCCCCTTATTTTGGGGCAAAATTGCAGAAATTTCTTTTACATTCGGGCAAATTTGCAGAAATTTCCCTTATTTTGGGGCAAAATTGCAGAAATTCTCCTAATTGTTGGGCAAAAAGGCAGAAATTCCCTATAGTTGGGGCAAAAAGACAGAAATTCTTCTTATTTTGGGGCAAAACTCAGAAATTCCACGTATTTTGGGGCAAAATTCCAGAAATTTCCCTTATTTTGGGGCAAAATTGCAGAAATTTTCCTTATTTTAGGGCAAAATTGCAGAAATTTCACTTATTTCAGAGAAAAAAAGCAAAAATTTTTCCTATTTTGGGGCTAAAATGCAGATATTTTACTTATTTTGGGGCAAAAAGGCAGAAATTCACCTTATTTTAGGGTAAAATTGCAGCAATTTCACATATTTCAGGGCAAAATTCCAGAAATTTCCCTTATTTTGGGGCAAAATTGCAGAAATTTTCCTTATTTTAGGGCAAAATTGCAGAAATTTCACTTATTTCAGAGAAAAAAAGCAAAAATTTTTCCTATTTTGGGGCTAAAATGCAGATATTTTACTTATTTTGGGGCAAAAAGGCAGAAATTCACCTTATTTTAGGGTAAAATTGCAGCAATTTCACATATTTCAGGGCAAAAAGGCAGAAATTTCCCTCATTTTGGGGCAAAATTGCAAAAATTTCACTTATTTTGGGGCAAAATTGCAGAAATTTCACTTATTTCAGGGAAAAAGGGCAGAAAATTTCCTTATTTTGGAGAAAAAATTAAGAAATTCTTAAAATTTTGTGGCAAAAATGCAGAATTTTTTTTTATTTTGAGGTAAAAATGCTGAAATTCCCCTTATTTTGAGGTAAAAATGCTGAAATTCCCCTTAATTTGGTGCAAAAAGGCAGAAATTTCTCTTATTTTGGGGCAAAAAGACAGAAATTCACCTTATTTTGGAGTAAAATTGCAGAAATTTCACATATTTCAGGGCAAAAAGGCAGAAATTTCCCTTATTTTGGGGCAAAATTGAAGAAATTTCACTTATTTTAGGGTAATAAGTCAGAAAATCCCCTTATTTTGGGGCAAAAAGGACAGAAATTCCCTTTGTTTTGGGGGAAAAAAACAGAAATTCCACTTATTTAGAGGCAAAAAGGCAGAAATTCCCCTTATTTTGGAGCAAAAATGAAGAAATTTCTCTTTTTTATGGCAACAAGTTATGCATTCCCCTTATTTTCGGGCAAAAAGACAGAAATTTCCCGTATTTTGGAGCAAAATTGCAGAAATTCCCCTAATTGTGGGGCAAAAAGGCAGAAATTCCCTATATGTTGGGGCAAAAAGACAAAAATTCTCCTTATTTTGGGGCAAAACTCAGAAATTCCACTTATTTTGTTGCAAAATTGCAGAAATTTTTCTTATTAAGGGAAAAAACTGCAGAATTTCCCTTATTTTAGGGTATAATTGCAGAAATTTTACTTATTTCAGAGAAAAAAAGCAAAAATTTTTCTTATTTTGGGGCAAAAAGGCAGAAATCCCCATTATTTTGGGGAAAAAAACAGAAATTCACCTTATTTTGGGGTAAAATTGCAGAAATTTCACATATTTCAGGGCAAAAAGACAGAAATTTACCTTATCCTGTGGCAAAATTTCAGAAATTTCACTTATTTCTGGGTAATAAGTCAGAATTTCCCCTTATTTTGGGGAAAAAAAGACAGAAATTCCCTTTGTTTTCGGAGAAAAAGACAGAAATTCCACTTATCTAGAGGCAAAAATGCAGAAATTCCCCTTATTTTGGAGCAACAATGAAGAAATTTCCCTTTTTATTGCAAAAAGGTATGCATTCCCATTATTTTCAGGCAAAAAGGCAGAAATTCCCTGTATTAGGAGCAAAATTGAAGAAATTCCCCTAATTTTGGGGCAAAAGGCAGAAATTCCCTTTATTTTGGGGCAAAATTCTAGAAATTTCTTTTTTGGGGGGCAAAATTGCAGGAATTTACCTTATTGTGGGGCAAAATTGCAGAAATTTCACTTATTTCAGAGAAAAAAAGCAAAAATTTTTCTTATTTTGGGGCAAAAAGGCAGAAATTCCCATTAATTTGGGGCAAAAAGCCAGAAATTCACCTTATTTTGGGGTAAAATTGCAGAAATTTCACATATTTCAGGGTAAAAAGGCAGAAATTTCCCTTATCCTGGGGCAAAATTGCAGAAATTTCACTTATTTTAGGGTAATAAGTCAGAAAATCCCCTTATTTTGGGGCAAAAAAAGACAGAAATTCCTTTTGTTTTGGGGGAAAAAGACAGAAATTCCACTTATTTAGAGGCAAAAACGCAGAAATTCTCCTTATTTTGGAGCAAAAATGAAGAAATTTCCCTTTTTTATGGCAACAAGTTATGCATTCCACTTATTTTCAGGCAAAAAGACAGAAATTTCCTGTATTTTGGAGCAAAATTGCAGAAATTCCTCTTATTGTGGGGCAAAAAGGCAGAAATTCCCTATATGTTGGGGCAAAAAGACAAAAATTCTCCTTTTTTTGGGGGCAAAACTCAGAAATTCCACTTTGTTTGGTGCGAAATTCCAGAAATTTCCCTTATTTTGGGGCAAAATTGCAGAAATTTCACTTATTTTGTGGCAAAATTGCAGAAATTTCACTTATTTCAGGGAAAAAAGGTAGAAATTTTACTTATTTTGGAACAAAAATGCAGAAATTCCTAATATTTTGTGCCAAAATTCAGAAATTCCCTTTATTTTGAGGTAAAAATGCTGAAATTCCCCTTATTTGGGGGCAAAAAGGCAGAAATTTCCCTTATTTTGGGGCAAAATTGCAGAAATTTCACTTATTTCAGGGTAATGAGTCAGAAATTCCTTTTATTTTGAGGCAAAAAGAGAGAAATTCCCTTTGATTTTTGGGAAAAAGTCAGAAAATCCACTTATTTAGAGGCATAAAGGCAGAAATTCCCCTTATTTTGGAGCAAAAATGAAAAAATTTCCCTTTTTTGTGGCAAAAAATATACATTCCCCTTACTTTCGGGATAAAAAGCAGAAATTCCCCGTATTTTGAAGCAAAATAGCAGAAATTCTTCCAATTTTTGGGCAAAAAGGCAGAAATTCTCCTTATTTTGGGGCAAAAATACAGAAAATCTCCTTTTTTCGGGAGCAAACAGTAAGAAATTCTCCTTATTTTGGGGCAAAATTGAAGAAATTTCATTTACATTGGGGCAAAATTACAGAAATTTCCCTTATTAAGGGAAAAAATTGCAGAAATTTCCCTTATTTTAGGGCAAAATTGCAGAAATTTTACTTATATCAGAGAAAAAAAGCAAAAATTTTACTTATTTTTGGGCAAAAAGGCAGAAATTCCCATTATTTTGGGGCAAAAAAACAGAAATTCACTTTATTTTGGGTAAAATTGCAGAAATTTCAAATATTTCAGGGCAAAAAGGCAGAAATTTTCCTTATCCTGGGGCAAAATTGCAGAAATTTCTCTTATTTCAGGGTAATAAGTCAGAAATTCCCCTTATTTTGGGGCAAAAAATACAGAAATTCCCTTTGTTTTGGGGGAAAAAGACAGAAATTCCACTTATCTAGAGGCACAAAGGCAGAAATTCCCTTTATTTTGGAGCAAAAATGAAGAAATTTCCCTTTTTATGGCAAAAAGGTATGCATTCCCATTATTTTCAGGAAAAAAGGCAGAAATTCCCCGTATTTTGGAGCAAAATTGAAGAAATTCCCCTAATTTTGGGGCAAAAGGCAGAAATTGCTTTTATTTTGGGGCAAAAATCAGAAATTCCTCTTATTTTGTGGCAAAATTCTAGAAATTTCTTTTTTGGGGGGCAAAATTGCAAGAATTTACCTTATTTTTGGGCAAAATTGCAGAAATTTCCCTTATTTTAGGGCAAAATTGCAAAATTTCAATTATTTCAGAGAAAAAAAGCAATTTTTTTTTATTTTGGGGCAAAAAGGCAGAAATTCTCATTATTTTGTTGCAAAAAGGTAGAAATTCACCTTATTTTGGGGTAAAATTGCAGAAATTTCACATATTTCAGGACAAAAAGCAGAAATTACCCTTATTTTGGGGCAAAATTGCAGAAATTTCTTTTATTTTGGGGCAAAATTGCAGAAATTTCACTTATTTCAAGGTAATGAGTCAGAAATTCCTTTTATTTTGGGGCAAAAAAGGGAGAAATTCCCTTTCTTTTTTGGAAAGAAGACAGAAATTCCAGTTATTTAGAGGCAAAAAGAAGAAATTCTCCTTATTTTGGAACAATAATGAAGAAATTTCCCTTTATTGTGGCAAAAAATATACATTCCCCTTACTTTCGGTATAAAAAGCAGAAATTCCCCGTATTTTGAAGCAAAATTGCAGAAATTCTCAAAATTTTCGGGCAAAAATGCAGAAATTCTACTTATTTTGGGGCAAAAAGACAGAAAATCTCCTTCTTTCGGGAGCAAATAGTCAGAAATTCTCCTTATTTTGGGGCAAAATTGCAGAAATTTCCTTTACATTGGGGCAAAATTGCAGAAATTTCCCTTATTAAGTGAAAAAATTGCAGAAATTTCCCTTATTTTAGGGCAAAATTGCAGAAATTTTACTTATTTCAGAGAAAAAAAGCAAAGATTTTTCTTATTTTGGGGCAAAAATGCAGAAATTCCCATTATTTTGGGGCAAAAAAACAGAAATTCACCTTATTTTGGGGTAAAATTGCAGAAATTTCACATATTTCAAGGCAAAAATGCAGAAATTTTCTTTATTCTGGGGCAAAATTGCAGAAATTTCACTTATTTCAGGGTAATAAGTCAGAAATTCCCCTTATTTTGGGGCAAAAAAGACAGAAATTCCCTTTGTTTTTGGGGGAAAAAGACAGAAATTCCACTTATTTAGAGGCAAAAAGGCAGAAATTCCCCTTATTTTGGAGCAAAAATGAAGAAATTTCCCTTTTTTATGTCAACAAGTTATGCATTCCCCTTATTTTCGGACAAAAAGAGAGAAATTCCATGTATTTTGGAGCAAAATTGCAGAAATTCCCCTAATTGAGGGGCAAAAAGGCAGAAATTTCCTATATGTTGGGGCAAAAAGACAAAAATTCTCCTAATTTTGGGGCAAAACTCAGAAATTCCAAATTTTTGTGCAAAATTCCAGAAATTGCCCTTATTTTGGGGCATAATTGCAGAAATTTCAATTATTTTGGGGCAAAATTGCAGAAATATCAGTTATTTCAGGGAAAAAAGGCAGAAATTTTACTTATTTTCGGTCAAAAAGACAGAAATTCCTAATATTTTGTGCCAAAATTCAGAAATTCCCCTTATTTTTAGGTAAAAATGCTGAAATTCCAAATATTTGGGGGCAAAAAGGCAGAAATTTCCTTTATTTTGGGGCAAAATTGCAGAAATTTCACTTATTTCAGGGTATTGAGTCAGAAATTTTTTTTATTTGGGGCAAAAAAGAGAGAAATTCCGTTTGATTTTTGGGAAAAAGACAGAAATTCCACTTATTTAAAGGCAAAAAGACAGAAATTCCCCTTATTTTGGAGCAAAAATGAAGAAATTTCTCTTTTTTATGGCAAAAAATATACATTCACCTTACTTTGGGGATAAAAAGCAGAAATACCCCGTATTTTGAAGCAAAATTGCAGAAATTCCCATAATTTTCGGGCAAAAAGCAGAAATTCTCGTTATTTTGGTGCAAAAAGACAGAAAATCTCCTTTTTTCGGGAGCAAACAGTCAGAAATTCTACTTATTTTGTTGCAAAATTGCAGAAATTTCCTTTACATTGGGGCAAAATTGCAGAAATTTTACTTATTTCAGAAAAAAAAAAGCAAAAATTTTTCTTATTTTGGGGCAAACAGGCATTAATTCTTATTATTTTGGGGCAAAAAAAAGAAATTCACCTTATTTTGGGGTAAAATTGCAGAAATTTCACATATTTCAGGGAAAAAAGGGAGAAATTTACCTTATCCTGGGGCAAAATTGCAGAAATTTCACTTATTTCAGGGTAATAAGTCAGAAATTCCCCTTTATTTTGGGGCAAAAAAGACAGAAATTCCCTTTGTTTTCAGGGAAAAAGACAGAAATTCCACTTATCTAGAAGCACAAAGGCAGAAATTCCCCTTATTTTGGAGCAACAATGAAGAAATTTCCCTTTTTATAGCAAAAAGGTATGCATTCCCAATATTTTCAGGCAAAAAGGCAGAAATTCCCCGTATTTTGGAGCAAAATTGAAGAAATTCCCCTAATTTTGGGGCAAAAGGCAGAAATTCCCTTTATTTTGGGGCAAAAATCAGAAATTCCCCTTATTTTGGGGCAAAATTCTAGAAATTTCTTTTTTTTGGGGAGCAAAATTGCAGGAATTTACCTTATTTTGGGGCAAAATTGCAGAAATTTCCTATATTTGGGGCAAAATTGGAGAAATTTCACTTATTTTCAGGTAAAAAGACTGAAATTTCCTTTATTTTGGGGCAAAAAGGGAGATATTCCCTTTATTTTTTGGCAAAATTGCAGACATTTTCCTTATTATGTGGAAAAATTGCAGAAATTTCCCTTATTTAGGGCAAAATTGCAGAAATTTCACTTATTTCAGAGAAAAAAAGCAAAAATTTTTCTTATTTTGGGGCAAAAAGGCAGAAATTCTCATTATTTTGGGGCAAAAAGGCAGAAATTCACCTTATTTTGGGGTAAAATTGCAGAAATTTCACATATTTCAGGGCAAAAAGGCAGAAATTTCCCTTATTTTGGGGCAAAATTGCAGAAATTTCACTTATTTTAGGGTAATAAGTCAGAAAATCCCCTTATTTTGGGGCAAAAAAGACAGAAATTCCCTTTGTTTTGGGGGAAAAAGACAGAAATTCCACTTATTTAGAGGCAAAAAGGCAGAAATTCTCCTTATTTTGAAGCAAAAATGAAGAAATTTCCCTTTTTTTTGGCAACAAGTTATTTATTCCCCTTATTTTCGGGCAAAAAGACTGAAATTTCCCGTATTTTGGAGCAAAATTGCAGAAATTCCCCTAATTGTGGGGCAAAAAGGCAGAAATTCCCTATATGTTGGGGCAAAAAGACAAAAATTCTCCTTATTTTGGGGCAAAACTCAGAAATTCTACTTATTTTGGTGCAAAATTCCAGAAATTTCCCTTATTTTGGGGCAAAATTGCAGAAATTTCACTTATTTTTGGGCAAAATTGCAGAAATTTCACTTATTTCAGGGAAAAAAGGCAGAAATTTTACTTATTTTGGGGCAAAAATGCAGAAATTCCTAATATTTTGTGCCAAAATTCAGAAATTCCCTTTATTTTGAGGTTAAAATTCTGAAATTCTCATTATTTGGGGGCAAAAAGGCAGAAATTTCCCTTATCTTGGGGCAAAATGGCAGAAATTTCACTTATTTCAGAGTAATGAGTCAGAAATTCCTTTTATTTTGGGGCAAAAAAGAGAGAAATTCCCTTTGATTTTTGGGAAAAAGACAGAAATTCCACTTATTTAGAGGCAAAAAGGCAGAAATTCCCCTTATTTTGGAGCAAAAATGAAGAAATTTCCCTTTTTTGTGGCAAAAAATATACATTCCTCTTACTTTCGGGATAAAAAGCAGAAATTCCCCGTATTTTGAAGCAATATTGCAGAAATTCTCATAATTTTCGTGCAAAAAGGCAGAAATTCTCCTTATTTTGAAGCAAAAAGACAGAAAATCTCCTTTTTTCGGGAGCAAACAGTCAGAATTTCTCCTTATTTTGGGGCAAAATTGCAGAAATTTCCTTTACATTGGGGCAAAATTGCAGAAATTTCCCTTATTAACGGAAAAAATAGCAGAAATTTCCTTTATTTTAGGGCAAAACTGCAGAAATTTTACTTATTTCAGAGAAAAAAAGCAAAAATTTTTCTTATTTTGGGGCAAAAAGGCAGAAATTCCCATTATTTTGGGGCAAAAAAACAGAAATTCACCTTATTTTGGGGTAAAGTTGCAGAAATTTCACATATTTCAGGGCAAAATACAGAAATTTTCCTTATTCTGGGGCAAAATTGCAGAAATTTCACTTATTTCAGGGTAATAAGTCAGAAATTCCATTTATTTTGGGGCAAAAAAGACAGAAATTCCCTTTGTTTTCGGGGAAAAAGACAGAAATTCCACTTATCTAGAGGCACAAAGGCAGAAATTCCCCTTAATTTGAAGCAACAATGAAGAAATTTCCTTTTTTATTGCAAAAAGGTATGCATTCCCATTATTTTCAGGCAAAAAGGCAGAAATTCCCCATATTTTGGAGCAAAATTGAAGAAATTCCCCTAATTTTGGGGCAAAAGGCAGAAATTCCCTTTATTTTGGGGCAAAAATCAAAAATTCCCCTTATTTTGGGGCAAAATTCTAGAAATTTCTTTTTTTGGGGGGCAAAATTGCAGGAATTTACCTTATTTTGGGGCAAAATTGCAGAAATTTCCCTTATTTGGGGCAAAATTGCAGAAATTTCACTTAATTTTAGGTAAAAAGACTGAAATTTCCTTTATTTTGGGGCAAAAAGGAAGATATTCCCTTTATTTTTTGGCAAAATTGCAGACATTTTCCTTATTATGGGGAAAAATTGCAGAAATTTCCCTTATTTAGGGCAAAATTGCAGAAATTTCACTTATTTCAGAGAAAAAAAGCAAAAAATTTTTCTTATTTTGGGGCAAAAAGCCAGAAATTCTCATTATTTTGGGGCAAAAAGGCAGAAATTCACCTTATTTTGGGGTAAAATTGCAGAAATTTTACATATTTCAGGACAAAAAGGCAGAAATTTCCCTTATTCTGGGGCAAAATTGCAGAAATTTCACTTATTTTAGGGTAATAAGTCAGAAAATCCCCTTATTTTGGGGCAAAAAAGACAGAAATTCCCTTTGTTTTGGAGGAAAAAGACAGAAATTCCACTTATTTAGAGGCAAAAATGCAGAAATTCTCCTTATTTTGGAGCAAAAATGAAAAAATTTCCCTTTTTTATGGCAACAAGTTATGCATTCCCCTTATTTTCGGGCAAAAAGACAGAAATTTCCCGTATTTTGGAGCAAAATTGCAGAAATTCTTCTAATTGTGGGGCAAAAAGGCAGAAATTCCCTATATATTGGGGCAAAAAGACAAAAATTCTCCCTATTTTGGGCCAAAACTCAGAAATTCCACTTATTTTGGTGCAAAATTCCAGAAATTTCCCTTATTTTGGGGCAAAATTGCAGAAATTTCACTTATTTTGGGGCAAAATTGCAGAAATTTCACTTATTTCAGGGAAAAAAGGCAGAAATTTTACTTATTTTGGGGCAAAAATGCAGAAATTCCTAATATTTTGTGCCAAAATTCAGAAATTCCCTTTATTTTGAGGTAAAAATTCTGAAATTCCCATTATTTGGGGGCAAAAAGGCAGAAATTTCCCTTATTTTGGGGCAAACTTGCAGAAATTTCACTTATTTCAGGGTAATGAGTCAGAAATTCCTTTTATTTTGGGGCAAAAAAGAGAGAAATTCCCTTTGATTTTTGGGAAAAAGACAGAAATTCCACTTATTTAGAGACAAAAGCAGAAATTCCCCTTATTTTGGAGCAAAAATGAAGAAATTTCCTTTTTTTGTGGCAAAAAATATACATTCCCCTTAGTTTCGGGATAAAAAGCAGAAATTCCTCGTATTTTGAAGCAAAATTGCAGAAATTCTCATAATTTTCGGGCAAAAAGGCAGAAATTCTCCTTATTTTGGGGCAAAAAGACAGAAAATCTCCTTTTTTCGGGAGCAAACAGTCAGAAATTCTCCTTATTTTGGGGCAAAATTGCAGAAATTTCCTTTACATTGGGGCAAAATTGCAGAAATTTCCCTTATTAAGTGAAAAAATTGCAGAAATTTCCCTTATTTTAGGGCAAAATTGCAGAAATTTTACTTATTTCAGAGAAAAAAAGCAAAAATTTTTCTTATTTTGGGGCAAAAAGGCAGAAATTCCCATTAGTTTGGGGCAAAAAAACAGAAATTCACCTTATTTTGGGGTAAAATTGCAGAAATTTCACATATTTCAGGGCAAAAAGGCAGAAATTTTCTTTATTCTGGGGCAAAATTGCAGAAATTTCACTTATTTCAGGGTAATAAGTCAGAAATTCCCCTTATTTTGGGGCAAAAAAGACATAAATTCCCTTTGTTTTGGGGAAAAAGACAAAATTCTACTTATCTCGAGGCAAAAAGGCAGAAATTCCCCTTATTTTGGAGCAAAAATGAAGAAATTTCCCTTTTTAATGGCAAAAAGGTATGCATTCCCATTATTTTCAGGCAAAAAGTCAGAAATTCCCCGTATTTTGGAGCAAAATTAAAGAAATTCCTCTAATTTTGGGGCAAAAGGCAGAAATTCCTCTTATTTTGGGGCAAAAATCAGAAATTCCCCTTATTTTGGGGCAAAATTCTAGAAATTTCTTTTTTTGGGGGGCAAAATTGCAGGAATTTACCTTATTTTTGGGCAAAATTGCAGAAATTTCTCTTATTTGGGGCAAAATTGCAGAAATTTCACTTATTTTCAGGTAAAAAGACTGAAATTTCCTTTATTTTGGGGCAAAAAGGGAGAAATTCCCTTTATTTTGGGGTAAAATTGCAGACATTTTCCTTATTATGGGAAAAAATTGCAGAAATTTCTTTTATTTTAGGGCAAAATTGCAGAAATTTCACTTATTTCAGAGAAAAAAAGCAAAAATTTTTTTTATTTTGGGGCAAAAAGGCAGAAATTCTCATTATTTTGTGGCAAAACGGCAGAAATTCACCTTATTTTGTAGTAAAATTGCAGAAATTTTACATATTTCAGGGCAAAAAGGCAGAAATTTCCCTTATTTTGGGGCAAAATTGCAGAAATTTCACTTATTTTAGGGTAATAAGTCAGAAAATCCCCTTATTTTGGGGCAAAAAAGACAGAAATTCCCTTTGTTTTGGGGGAAAAAGACAGAAATTCCACTTATTTAGAGGCAAAAAGGCAGAAATTCTCCTTATTTTGGAGCAAAAATGAAGAAATTTCCCTTTTTTTTTGGCAACAAGTTATTTATTCCCCTTATTTTCGGGCAAAAAGACTGAAATTTCCCGTATTTTGGAGCAAAATTGCAGAAATTCCCCTAATTGTGGGGCAAAAAGGCAGAAATTCCCTATATGTTGGGGCAAAAAGACAAAAATTCTCCTTATTTTGGGGCAAAACTCAGAAATTCCACTTATTTTGGTACAAAATTCCAGAAATTTCCCTTATTTTGGGGCAAAATTGCAGAAATTTCACTTATTTTGGGGCAAAATTGCAGAAATTTCACTTATTTCAGGGAAAAAAGGCAGAAATTTTCCTTATTCTGGGGCAAAATTGCAGAAATTTCTCTTATTTCAGGGTAATAAGTCAGAAATTCCCTTTATTTTGGGGCAAAAAGACAGAAAATCTTCTTTTTTTGAGAGCAAACAGTCAAAAATTCCCATTATTTTGGGTCAAAATTGCAGAAATTTCCTTTACATTGGGGCAAAATTGCAGAAATTTCCTTTATTTTGGGGCAAAAATGCAGAAATGTCATTTATTTCAGGGTAATAAGTCAGAAATTCCTTCTATTTGAGGCAAAAAAGACAGAAATTCCCTTTGTTTTGGGAGAAAAAGACAGAAATTCCACTTATTTAGAGGCAAAAAGGCAGAAATTCCTTTATTTTGGAGCAAAAATGAAGAAATTTCCCTTTTTATGGCAAAAAGGTATGCATTCCATTTTTTTTGGGCAAAAAGGCAGAAATTCCCCGTATTATGGAGCAAAATTGCAGAAATTCCCCTAATTTTGGGGCAAAAGGCAGAAATTCCCTTTATTTTGGAGAAAAATCAGAAATTCCCCTTATTTTGGGGCAAAATTCAAGAAATTTCCTTTATTTTGGGGCAAAATTGCAGGAATTTACCTTTTTTGGGGCAAAATTGCAGAAATTTCACTTATTTTCAGGTAAAAAGGCTGAAATTTCCTTTATTTTGAGGCAAAAAGGGAGAAATTCCATTTATTTTGGGGCAAAATTGCAGACATTTCCTTTATTATAGGAAAAATTGCAGAAATTTCTCCTATTTTAGGGCAAAATTGCAGAAATTTCACTTATTTCAGAGAAAAAAAGCAAAAATTTTTTTTATTTTGGGGCAAAAAAGCAGAAATTCCCATTATTTTGGGGGAAAAAGGCAGAAATTCACCTTATTTTGGGGTAAAATTGCAGAAATTTCACATATTTCAGGGCAAAAAGGCAGAAATTTCCCTATTTTGGGGCAAAAAAGACAGAAATTACCTGTGTTTGGGGTAAAAAGTCAGAAATTCCACTAATTTAGAGGCAAAAAGGCTGAAATTCCCCTTATTTTGGAGCAAAAATGAAAAAATTTCCCTTTTTTATGGCAAAAAGTTATGCATTCCACTGATTTTCGGGCAACAAGACAGAAATTCTTTGCATTTTGGAGCAAAATTGCAGAAATTCCCCTAATTGTGGGGCATCAAGGCAGAAATTCCCTATATGTTGGGGCAAAAATACAGAAATTCTCCTTCTTTTGGGGCAAAACTCAGAAATTCCACGTATTTTGGGGCAAAATTCCAGAAATTTCCCTTATTTTGGGGAAAAATTGCAGAAATTTCCCTTATTTTAGGGCAAAATTGCAGAAATTTCACTTATTTCAGGGAAAAAAGGCAGAAATTTTCCTTATTTTGGGGAAAAATTAAGAAATTCTTAATATTTTGTGGCAAAAATGCAGAAATTCCCCTTATTTTGAGGTAAAAAGGCTGAAATTCCCCTTATTTTGAAGTAAAAAGGCTGAAATTCCCCTTATTCGGGGGCAAAAAGGAATAAATTTCTCTTATTTGGGGGCAAAAAGACAGAAATTCCCCTTATTTTGTGGCAAAAAGACAGAAATTTCTTTTATTTTGGGGCAAAATTGCAGAAATATCACTTATTTCAGTGTATAATTCAAAAATTCCTATTATTTTGTTGCAAAAAGACAGAAATTCCATTTATTTTTGTGTAAAAAAGGAGAAATTTCACTTATTTTGAGGTAAAAAGGCAGAAATTCCTCTTATTTTGGGGCAAAAATTAAGAAATTTCCCTTTTTTGTGGAAAAAGGTATACATTCCCCTTACTTTCGGGATAAAAAGTAGAAATTCCCCGGATTTTGAAGCATAATTGCAGAAATTCTTATAATTTTCGGGCAAAAAAGCAGAAATTCTCCTTATTTTGGAGCAAAAATACAGAAAATCTCCTTTTTTCGGGAGCAAACAGTCAGAAATTCCCCTTATTTTGGGGCAAAATTGCAGAAATTTCTTTTACATTCGGGCAAATTTGCAGAAATTTCCCTTATTTTGGGGCAAAATTGCAGAAATTCTCCTAATTGTTGGGCAAAAAGGCAGAAATTCCCTATATGTTGGGGCAAAAAGACAGAAATTCTCCTTATTTTGGGGCAAAACTCAGAAATTCCACGTATTTTGGGGCAAAATTCCAGAAATTTCCCTTATTTTGGGGCAAAATTGCAGAAATTTTCCTTATTTTAGGGCAAAATTGCAGAAATTTCACTTATTTCAGAGAAAAAAAGCAAAAATTTTTTCTATTTTGGGGCTAAAATGCAGATATTTTACTTATTTTGGGGCAAAAAGGTAGAAATTCACCTTATTTTAGGGTAAAATTGCAGCAATTTCACATATTTCAGGGCAAAAAGGCAGAAATTTCCCTCATTTTGGGGCAAAATTGCAAAAATTTCACTTATTTTGGGGCAAAATTGCAGAAATTTCACTTATTTCAGGGAAAAAAGGCAGAAAATTTCCTTATTTTGGAGAAAAAATTAAGAAATTCTTAAAATTTTGTGGCAAAAATGCAGAATTTTTTTTTATTTTGAGGTAAAAATGCTGAAATTCCCCTTATTTTGAGGTAAAAATGCTGAAATTCCCCTTAATTGGGTGCAAAAAGGCAGAAATTTCTCTTATTTTGGGGCAAAAAGACAGAAATTCCCCTTATTTTGTAGCAAAAAGGCAAAAATTTCTTTTATTTTGGGGCAAAATTGCAGAAATATCACTTATTTCAGGGTATAATTCAAAAATTCCTTTTATTTTGTTGCAAAAAGACAGAAATTCCATTTATTTTTGGGTAAAAAAGGAGAAATTTCACTTATTTTGAGGTAAAAAGGCAGAAATTCCTCTTATTTTGGGGCAAAAATTAAGAAATTTCCCTTTTTTTAAAAAAAGGTATACATTCCCCTTACTTTTGGGATAAAAAGCAAAAATTCCCCATATTTTGAAGCATAATTGCAGAAATTCTCATAATTTTCTGGCAAAAAAGCAGAAATTCTCCTTATTTTGGAGCAAAAATAGAGAAAATCTTCTTTTTTCAGAAGCAGTCAGAAATTCCCCTTATTTTGGGGCAAAATTGCAGAAATTTCTTTTACATTGGGGCAAAATTGCAGAAATTTCCCTTATTTTGGGGCAAAATTGCAGAAATTCCCCTAATTGTTGGGCAAAAAGGCAGAAATTCCCTATATGTTGGGGCAAAAAGACAGAAATTCTCATTATTTTGAGGCAAAACTCAGAAATTCCACGTATTTTGGGGCAAAATTCCAGAAATTTCCTTTATTTTGGGGCAAAATTGCAGAAATTTCTCTTATTTTAGGGCAAAATTGCAGAAATTTCACTTATTTCAGGGAAAAAAGGCAGAAATTTTCCTTATTTTGGGGAAAAATTAAGAAATTCTTAATATTTTGTGGCAAAAATGCAGAAATTCCCCTTATTTTGAGGTAAAAAGGCTGAAATTCCCCTTATTTTGAGGTAAAAAGGCTGAAATTCCTCTTATTTGGGGGCAAAAAGGCAGAAATTTTTTTTATTTTGGGGCAAAATTGCAGAAATAACACTTATTTCAGGGTATAATTCAAAAATTCCTTTTATTTTGTTGGAAAAAGACAGAAATTCCATTTATTTTTGGGTAAAAAAAGAGAAATTTCACTTATTTTGAGGTAAAAAGGCAGAAATTCCTCTTATTTTGGGGCAAAAATTAAGAAATTTCCCTTTTTTGTGGAAAAAGGTATACATTCCCATTACTTTCGGGATAAAAAGTAGAAATTCCCCGTATTTTGAAGCATAATTGCAGAAATTCTTATAATTTTCGGGCAAAAAAGCAGAAATTCTCCTTATTTTGGAGCAAAAATACAGAAAATCTCCTTTTTTCGGGAGCAAACAGTCAGAAATTCCCCTTATTTTGGGGCAAAATTGCAGAAATTTCTTTTACATTCGGGCAAATTTGCAGAAATTTCCCTTATTTTGGGGCAAAATTGCAGAAATTTTCCTAATTGTTGGGCAAAAAGGCAGGAATTCCCTATATGTTGGGGCAAAAAGACAGAAATTCTCCTTATTTTGGGGCAAAACTCAGAAATTCCACGTATTTTGGGGCAAAGTTCCAGAAATTTTCCTTATTTTGGGGCAAAATTGCAGAAATTTCCTTTATTTTGGGGCAAAATTGCAGAAATTTTACTTATTTCAGGGAAAAAAATCAAAAATTTTTCTTATTTTGGGGCAAAAAACAGAAATTTCCATTATTTTGGGGCAATAAGGCAGAAATTCACCTTATTTTGGGGTAAAATTGCAGAAATTTCACATATTTCAGGGCAAAAAGGCAGAAATTTCTCTTATTTTAGGGCAAAATTGCAGTAATTTCACTTATTTCAGAGAAAAAAAGCAAAAATTTTTTTTATTTTGGGGCAAAAAGGCAGAAATTCCCATTATTTTGGGGGGAAAAAGCAGAAATTCACCTTCTTTTGGGGTAAAATTACAGAAATTTCACATATTTCAGGGCAAAATGGCAGAAATTTCTCTTATTTTGGGGCAAAATTGCAGATATTTCACTTATTTTAGGGTAATAAGTCAGAAATTCCCCTTATTTCGGGTTAAAAAAGACAGAAATTCCCTTTGTTTGGGGGAAAAAGACAGAAATTCCACTTATTTAGATGCAAAATGCTGAAATTCCCCTTATTTTGGAGCAAAAATAAAGAAATTTCCCTTTTTTATGGCAAAAGTTATGCATTCTACTTATTTTCAGGCAACAAGACAGAAATTCCTTGCATTTTGGAGCAAAATTGCAGAAATTCCCCTAATTGTGGCACAAAAAGACAGAAATTCCCTATATGTTGGGGAAAAAGACAGAAATTCTCCTTCTTTTGGGGCAAAACTCAGAAATTCCACGTATTTTGGGGCAAAATTCCAGAAATTTCCCTTATTTTGGGGCAAAATTGCAGAAATTTTCCTTATTTTAGGGCAAAATTGCAGAAATTTCACTTATTTCAGAGAGTAAAAGCAACAATTTTTCCTATTTTGGGGCTAAAATGCAGAAATTCCACTTATTTTGGGGCAAAAAGGCAGAAATTCACCATATTTCAGGGTAAAATTGCAGCAATTTAATATATTTCAGGACAAAAAGGCAGAAATTTCCTTTATTTTGGGGCAAAATTGCAGAAATTTCACTTATTTTGGTGCAAAATTGCAGAAATTTCACTTATTTCAGAAAAAAAAGGCAGAAATTTTCCTTATTTTGGGGAAAAAATTAAGAAATTCTTAATATTTTGTGGCAAAAATGCAGAAATTTTCCTTATTTGAGGTAAAAATGCTGAAATTCCCCATATTTTGAGGTAAAAATGCTGAAATTCCCCTTAATTGGGTGCAAAAATGCAGAAATTTCTCTTATTTTGGGGCAAAAAGACAGAAATTCCCCTTATTTTGTAGCAATAAGGCAAAAATTTCTTTTATTTTGGGGCAAAATTGCAGAAATATCACTTATTTCAGGGTATAATTTAAAAATTCCTTTTATTTTGTTGCAAAAAGACAGAAATTCCATTTATTTTTGGGTAAAAAAGGAGAAATTTCACTTATTTTGAGGTAAAAAGGCAGAAATTCCTCTTATTTGGGGGCAAAAATTAAGAAATTTCCCTTTTTTTAAAAAAAGGTATATATTCCCCTTACTTTTGGGATAAAAAGCAAAAATTCCCTGTATTTTGAAGCATAATTGCAGAAATTCTCACAATTTTCGGGCAAAAAAGCATAAATTCTCCTTATTTTGGAGCAAAAATACAGAAAATCTTCTTTTTTTTGGAAGCAAATAGTCAGAAATTCCCATTATTTTGGGGCAAAATTGCAGAAATTTCTTTTACATTGGGGCAAAATTGCAGAAATTTCCCTTATTTTGGGGCAAAATTGCAGAAATTCCCCTAATTGTTGGGCAAAAAGGCAGAAATTCCCTATATGTTGGGGCAAAAAGACAGAAATTCTCCTTCTTTTGGGGCAAAACTCAGAAATTCCACGTATTTTGGGGCAAAATTCCAGAAATTTCCCTTATTTTGGGGCAAAATTGCAGAAATTTTCCTTATTTTAGGGCAAAATTGCAGAAATTTCACTTATTTCAGAGAAAAAAAGCAAAAATTTTTTCTATTTTGGGGCTAAAATGCAGATATTTTACTTATTTTGGGGCAAAAAGGTAGAAATTCACCTTATTTTAGGGTAAAATTGCAGCAATTTCATATATTTCAGGGCAAAAAGGCAGAAATTTCCCTCATTTTGGGGCAAAATTGCAAAAATTTCACTTATTTTGGGGCAAAATTGCAGAAATTTCACTTATTTCAGGGAAAAAAGGCAGAAAATTTCCTTATTTTGGAGAAAAAATTAAGAAATTCTTAAAATTTTGTGGCAAAAATGCAGAATTTTTTTTATTTTGAGGTAAAAATGCTGAAATTCCCCTTATTTTGAGGTAAAAATGCTGAAATTCCCCTTAATTGGGTGCAAAAAGGCAGAAATTTCTCTTATTTTGGGGCAAAAAGACAGAAATTCCCCTTATTTTGTAGCAAAAAGGCAAAAATTTCTTTTATTTTGGGGCAAAATTGCAGAAATATCACTTATTTCAGGGTATAATTCAAAAATTCCTTTTATTTTGTTGCAAAAAGACAGAAATTCCATTTATTTTTGGGTAAAAAAGGAGAAATTTCACTTATTTTGAGGTAAAAAGGCAGAAATTCCTCTTATTTTGGGGCAAAAATTAAGAAATTTCCCTTTTTTTAAAAAAAGGTATACATTCCCCTTACTTTTGGGATAAAAAGCAAAAATTCCCCATATTTTGAAGCATAATTGCAGAAATTCTCATAATTTTCTGGCAAAAAAGCAGAAATTCTCCTTATTTTGGAGCAAAAATAGAGAAAATCTTCTTTTTTCGGAAGCAGTCAGAAATTCCCCTTATTTTGGGGCAAAATTGCAGAAATTTCTTTTACATTGGGGCAAAATTGCAGAAATTTCCCTTATTTTGGGGCAAAATTGCAGAAATTCCCCTAATTGTTGGGCAAAAAGGCAGAAATTCCCTATATGTTGGGGCAAAAAGACAGAAATTCTCCTTATTTTGAGGCAAAACTCAGAAATTCCACGTATTTTGGGGCAAAATTCCAGAAATTTCCTTTATTTTGGGGCAAAATTGCAGAAATTTCTCTTATTTTAGGGCAAAATTGCAGAAATTTCACTTATTTCAGGGAAAAAAGGCAGAAATTTTCCTTATTTTGGGGAAAAATTAAGAAATTCTTAATATTTTGTGGCAAAAATGCAGAAATTCCCCTTATTTTGAGGTAAAAAGGCTGAAATTCCCCTTATTTTGAGGTAAAAAGGCTGAAATTCCTCTTATTTGGGGGCAAAAAGGCAGAAATTTTTTTTATTTTGGGGCAAAATTGCAGAAATATCACTTATTTCAGGGTATAATTCAAAAATTCCTTTTATTTTGTTGGAAAAAGACAGAAATTCCATTTATTTTTGGGTAAAAAAAGAGAAATTTCACTTATTTTGAGGTAAAAAGGCAGAAATTCCTCTTATTTTGGGGCAAAAATTAAGAAATTTCCCTTTTTTGTGGAAAAAGGTATACATTCCCATTACTTTCGGGATAAAAAGTAGAAATTCCCCGTATTTTGAAGCATAATTGCAGAAATTCTTATAATTTTCGGGCAAAAAAGCAGAAATTCTCCTTATTTTGGAGCAAAAATACAGAAAATCTCCTTTTTTCGGGAGCAAACAGTCAGAAATTCCCCTTATTTTGGGGCAAAATTGCAGAAATTTCTTTTACATTCGGGCAAATTTGCAGAAATTTCCCTTATTTTGGGGCAAAATTGCAGAAATTTTCCTAATTGTTGGGCAAAAAGGCAGGAATTCCCTATATGTTGGGGCAAAAAGACAGAAATTCTCCTTATTTTGGGGCAAAATTGCAGAAATTTCCTTTATTTTGGGGCAAAATTGCAGAAATTTTACTTATTTCAGGGAAAAAAATCAAAAATTTTTCTTATTTTGGGGCAAAAAACAGAAATTTCCATTATTTTGGGGCAATAAGGCAGAAATTCACCTTATTTTGGGGTAAAATTGCAGAAATTTCACATATTTCAGGGCAAAAAGGCAGAAATTTCTCTTATTTTAGGGCAAAATTGCAGTAATTTCACTTATTTCAGAGAAAAAAAGCAAAAATTTTTTTATTTTGGGGCAAAAAGGCAGAAATTCCCATTATTTTGGGGGGAAAAAGCAGAAATTCACCTTCTTTTGGGGTAAAATTACAGAAATTTCACATATTTCAGGGCAAAATGGCAGAAATTTCTCTTATTTTGGGGCAAAATTGCAGATATTTCACTTATTTTAGGGTAATAAGTCAGAAATTCCCCTTATTTCGGGTTAAAAAAGACAGAAATTCCCTTTGTTTGGGGGAAAAAGACAGAAATTCCACTTATTTAGATGCAAAATGCTGAAATTCCCCTTATTTTGGAGCAAAAATAAAGAAATTTCCCTTTTTTATGGCAAAAGTTATGCATTCTACTTATTTTCAGGCAACAAGACAGAAATTCCTTGCATTTTGGAGCAAAATTGCAGAAATTCCCCTAATTGTGGCACAAAAAGACAGAAATTCCCTATATGTTGGGGAAAAAGACAGAAATTCTCCTTCTTTTGGGGCAAAACTCAGAAATTCCACGTATTTTGGGGCAAAATTCCAGAAATTTCTCTTATTTTGGGGCAAAATTGCAGAAATTTTCCTTATTTTAGGGCAAAATTGCAGAAATTTCACTTATTTCAGAGAATAAAAGCAACAATTTTTCCTATTTTGGGGCTAAAATGCAGAAATTCCACTTATTTTGGGGCAAAAAGGCAGAAATTCACCATATTTCAGGGTAAAATTGCAGCAATTTAATATATTTCAGGACAAAAAGGCAGAAATTTCCTTTATTTTGGGGCAAAATTGCAGAAATTTCACTTATTTTGGTGCAAAATTGCAGAAATTTCACTTATTTCAGAAAAAAAAGGCAGAAATTTTCCTTATTTTGGGGAAAAAATTAAGAAATTCTTAATATTTTGTGGCAAAAATGCAGAAATTTTCCTTATTTGAGGTAAAAATGCTGAAATTCCCCATATTTTGAGGTAAAAAGGCTGAAATTCCCCTTAATTGGGTGCAAAAATGCAGAAATTTCTCTTATTTTGGGGCAAAAAGACAGAAATTCCCCTTATTTTGTAGCAAAAAGGCAAAAATTTCTTTTATTTTGGGGCAAAATTGCAGAAATATCACTTATTTCAGGGTATAATTTAAAAATTCCTTTTATTTTGTTGCAAAAAGACAGAAATTCCATTTATTTTTGGGTAAAAAAGGAGAAATTTCACTTATTTTGAGGTAAAAAGGCAGAAATTCCTCTTATTTGGGGGCAAAAATTAAGAAATTTCCCTTTTTTTAAAAAAAGGTATATATTCCCCTTACTTTTGGGATAAAAAGCAAAAATTCCCTGTATTTTGAAGCATAATTGCAGAAATTCTCACAATTTTCGGGCAAAAAAGCAGAAATTCTCCTTATTTTGGAGCAAAAATACAGAAAATCTTTTTTTTTTGGAAGCAAATAGTCAGAAATTCCCATTATTTTGGGGCAAAATTGCAGAAATTTCTTTTACATTGGGGCAAAATTGCAGAAATTTCCCTTATTTTGGGGCAAAATTGCAGAAATTCCCCTAATTGTTGGGCAAAAAGGCAGAAATTCTCCTTCTTTTGGGGCAAAACTCAGATATTCCATGTATTTTGGGGCAAAATTCCAGAAATTTCCCTTATTTTGGAGCAAAATTGCAGAAATTTCCCTTATTTTAGAAAAAAATTGCAGAAATTTCACTTATTTCACGGAAAAAAAGGCAGAAATTTTCCTTATTTTGGGGAAAAAATTAAGAAATTCTTAATATTTTGTGGGAAAAATGCAGAAATTCCCCTTATTTTGAGGTAAAAAGGCTGAAATTCCCCTTATTTTGAGGTAAAAAGGCTGAAATTCCCCTTATTTGGGGGCAAAAAGGCAGAAATTTTTCTTATTTTGGGGCAAAAAGACAGAAATTCCCCTTATTTTGTGGCAAAAAGGCAGAAATTTCTTTTATTTTGGGGCAAAATTGCAGAAATATCACTTATTTCAGGGTATAATTCAAAAATTTCTTTTATTTTGTTGCAAAAAGACAGAAATTCCATTTAATTTTTGGTAAAAAAGGAGAAATTTCACTTATTTTGAGGTAAAAATGCAGAAATTCCTCTTATTTTGGGGCAAAAATTAAGAAATTCTCGTTTTTGTGGAAAAAGGTATACATTCCCCTAACTTTCGGGATAAAAAGTAGAAATTCCCCGTATTTTGAAGCATAATTGCAGAAATTCTTATAATTTTCGGGCAAAAAAGCAGAAATTCTCCTTATTTTGGAGCAAAAATACAGAAAATCTCCTTTTTTCGGGAGCAAACAGTCAGAAATTCCCCTTATTTTGGGGCAAAATTGCAGAAATTTTACTTATTTCAGGGAAAAAAAGCAAAAATTTTTCTTATTTTGGGGCAAAAAAAAACAGAAATTCCCATTATTTTGGGGCAATAAGGCAGAAATTCACCTTATTTTGTGGTAAAATTGCAGAAATTTCACATATTTCAGGGCAAAAAGGCAGAAATTTCTCTTATTTTAGGGCAAAATTGGAGTAATTTCATTTATTTCAGAGAAAAAAAGCAAAAATTTTTTTATTTTGGGGCAAAAAGGCAGAAATTCCCATTATTTTGGGGGAAAAAGGCAGAAATTCACCTTATTTTGGGGTAAAATTACAGAAATTTCACATATTTCAGGGCAAAATGGCAGAAATTTCCCTTATTTTGGGGCAAAATTGCAGATATTTCACTTATTTTAGGCTAATAAGTCAGAAATTCCCCTTATTTTGGGTTAAAAAAGACAGAAATTCCCTTTGTTTGGGGGAAAAAGACAGAAATTCCACTTATTTAGACGCAAAAAGACTGAAATTCCCCTTATTTTGGAGCAAAAATAAAGAAATTTCCCCTTTTTATGGCAAAAAGTTATGCATTCCACTTATTTTCGGGCAACAAGACAGAAATTCCTTGCATTTTGGAGCAAAATTGCAGAAATTCCCCTAAATGTGGGGCAAAAAGGCAGAAATTCCCTATATGTTTGGGCAAAAAGACAGAAATTCTCATTATTTTGGGGCAAAATTCAGAAATTCCACGTATTTTGGGGCAAAATTCCAGAAATTTCCCTTATTTTGGGGCAAAATTGCAGAAATTTTCCTTATTTTAGGGCAAATTTGCAGAAATTTCCCTCATTTTGTGGCAAAATTGCAGAAATTCTCCTAATTGTTGGGCAAAAAGGCAGAAATTCCCTATATGTTGGGGCAAAAAGACAGAAATTCTCCTTATTTTGGGGCAAAACTCAGAAATTTACGTATTTTGGGGCAAAATTCCAGAAATTTCCCTTATTTTGGGGCAAAATTGCAGAAATTTCACTTATTTCAGAGAAAAAAAGCAAAAATTTTTCCTATTTTGGGTCTAAAATGCAGATATTTTACTTATTTTGGGGCAAAAAGGCAGAAATTCACCTTATTTTAGGGTAAAATTGCAGCAATTTCACATATTTCAGGGCAAAAAGGCAGAAATTTCTCTCATTTTGGGGCAAAATTGCAAAAATTTCACTTATTTGGGGGCAAAATTGCAGAAATTTCACTTATTTCTGGGAAAAAAGGCAGAAAATTTCCTTATTTTGGAGAAAAAATTAAGAAATTCTTAATATTTTGTGGCAAAAATGCAGAAATTACCCTTATTTTGAGGTAAAAAGGCTGAAATTCCCCTTATTTAGACGTAAAAATGCTGAAATTCCCCTTAATTGGGTGCAAAAATGCAGAAATTTCTCTTAATTTGGGGCAAAAAGACAGAAATTCCCCTTATTTTGTAGCAAAAAGGCAAAAATTTCTTTTATTTTGGGGCAAAATTGCAGAAATATCACTTATTTCAGGGTATAATTCAAAAATTCCTTTTATTTTGTTGCAAAAAGACAGAAATTCCATTTATTTTTGGGTAAAAAGGAGAAATTTCACTTATTTTGAGGTAAAAAGGCAGAAATTCCTCTTATTTTGGGGCAAAAATTAAGAAATTTCCCTTTTTTTAAAAAAAGGTATACATTCCCCTTACTTTTGGGATAAAAAGCAAAAATTCCCCATATTTTGAAGCATAATTGCAGAAATTCTCATAATTTTCGGACAAAAAAGCAGAAATTCTCCATATTTTGGAGCAAAAATAGAGAAAATCTTTTTTCGGAAGCAGTCAGAAATTCCCCTTATTTTGGGACAAAATTGCAGAAATTTCTTTTACATTGGGGCAAAATTGCAGAAATTTCCCTTATTTTGGGGCAAAATTGCAGAAATTCCCCTAATTGTTGGGCAAAAAGGCAGAAATTCCCTATATGTTGGGGCAAAAAGACAGAAATTCTCCTTATTTTGAGGCAAAACTCAGAAATTCCACGTATTTTGGGGCAAAATTCCAGAAATTTCCCTTATTTTGGGGCAAAATTGCAGAAATTTCTGTTATTTTAGGGCAAAATTGCAGAAATTTCACTTATTTAAGGGAAAAAAGGCAGAAATTTTCCTTATTTTGGGGAAAAAATTAAGAAATTCTTAATATTTTGTGGCAAAAATGCAGAAATTACCCTTATTTTGAGGTAAAAAGGCTGAAATTCCCCTTATTTTGAGGTAAAAAGGCTGAAATTCCTCTTATTTGGGGGCAAAAAGGCAGAAATTTCTTTTATTTTGGGGCAAAATTGCAGAAATATCACTTATTTCAGGGTATAATTCAAAAATTCCTTTTATTTTGTTGGAAAAAGACAGAAATTCCATTTATTTTTGGGTAAAAAAAGAGAAATTTCACTTCTTTTGAGGTAAAAAGGCAGAAATTCCTCTTATTTTGGTGCAAAAATTAAGAAATTTCCCTTTTTTGTGGAAAAAGGTATACATTCCCATTACTTTCGGGATAAAAAGTAGAAATTCCCCGTATTTTGAAGCATAATTTCAGAAATTCTTATAATTTTCGGGCAAACATTCAGAAATTCTTTTTATTTTGCAGCAAAAATACAGAAAATCTCCTTTTTTCGGGAGCAAACAGTCAGAAATTCCCCTTATTTTGGGGCAAAATTGCAGAAATTTCTTTTACATTCGGGCAAATTTGCAGAAATTTCCCTTATTTTGGGGCAAAATTGCAGAAATTTTCCTAATTGTTGGGCAAAAAGGCAGGAATTCCCTATATGTTGGGGCAAAAAGACAGAAATTCTCCTTATTTTGGGGCAAAACTCAGAAATTCCACGTATTTTGGGGCAAAGTTCCAGAAATTTTCCTTATTTTGGGGCAAAATTGCAGAAATTTCCTTTATTTTGGGGCAAAATTGCAGAAATTTTACTTATTTCAGGGAAAAAAATCAAAAATTTTTCTTATTTTGGGGCAAAAAAACAGAAATTTCCATTATTTTGGGGCAATAAGGCAGAAATTCACCTTATTTTGGGGTAAAATTGCAGAAATTTCACATATTTCAGGGCAAAAAGGCAGAAATTTCTCTTAATTTAGTGCAAAATTGCAGTAATTTCACTTATTTCAGAGAAAAAAAGCAAAAATTTTTTTTATTTTGGGGCAAAAAGGCAGAAATTCCCATTATTTTGGGGGAAAAAAGCAGAAATTCACCTTCTTTTGGGGTAAAATTACAGAAATTTCACATATTTCAGGGCAAAATGGCAGAAATTTCCCTTATTTTGGGGCAAAATTGCAGATATTTCACTTATTTTAGGGTAATAAGTCAGAAATTCCCCTTATTTTGGGTTAAAAAAGACAGAAATTCCCTTTGTTTGGGGGAAAAAGACAGAAATTCCACTTATTTAGAGGCAAAATGCTGAAATTCCCCTTATTTTGGAGCAAAAATAAAGAAATTTCCCTTTTTTATGGCAAAAGTTATGCATTCTACTTATTTTCAGGCAACAAGACAGAAATTCCTTGCATTTTGGAGCAAAATTGCAGAAATTCCCCTAATTGTGGCACAAAAAGACAGAAATTCCCTATATGTTGGGGAAAAAGACAGAAATTCTCCTTCTTTTGGGGCAAAACTCAGAAATTCCACGTATTTTGGGGCAAAATTCCAGAAATTTCCCTTATTTTGGGGCAAAATTGCAGAAATTTTCCTTATTTTAGGGAAAAATTGCAGAAATTTCACTTATTTCAGAGAAAAAAAGCAACAATTTTTCCTATTTTGGGGCTAAAATGCAGAAATTCCACTTATTTTGGGGCAAAAAGGCAGAAATTCACCTTATTTCAGGGTAAAATTGCAGCAATTTAATATATTTCAGGGCAAAAAGGCAGAAATTTCCCTCATTTTGGGGCAAAATTGCAGAAATTTCACTTATTTTGGTGCAAAATTGCAGAAATTTCACTTATTTCAGAAAAAAAAGGCAGAAATTTTCCTTATTTTGGGGAAAAAATTAAAAAATTCTTAATATTTTGTGGCAAAAATGCAGAAATTTTCCTTATTTTGAGGTCAAAATGCTGAAATTTCCCTTATTTTGAGGTAAAAAGGCTGAAATTCCCCTTAATTGGGTGCAAAAAGGCAGAAATTTCTCTTATTTTGGGGCAAAAAGACAGAAATTCCCCTTATTTTGTAGCAAAAAGGCAAAAATTTCTTTTATTTTGAGGCAAAATTGCAGAAATATCACTTATTTCAGGGTATAATTCAAAAATTCCTTTTATTTTGTTGCAAAAAACAGAAATTCCATTTATTTTTGGGTAAAAAAGGAGAAATTTCACTTATTTTGAGGTAAAAAGGCAGAAATTCCTCTTATTTCGGGGCAAAAATTAAGAAATTTCCCTTTTTTTTAAAAAAGGTATACATTCCCCTTACTTTTGGGATAAAAAGCAAAAATTCCCTGTATTTTGAAGCATAATTGCAGAAATTCTCACAATTTTCGGGCAAAAAAGCAGAAATTCTCCTTATTTTGGAGCAAAAATACAGAAAATATTCTTTTTTTGGAAGCAAATAGTCAGAAATTCCCATTATTTTGGGGCAAAATTGCAGAAATTTCTTTTACATTGGGGCAAAATTGCAGAAATTTCCCTTATTTTGGGGCAAAATTGCAGAAATTCCCCTAATTTTTGGGCAAAAAGGCAGAAATTCCCTATATGTTGGGGCAAAAAGACAGAAATTCTCCTTCTTTTGGGGCAAAACTCAGAAATTCCATGTATTTTGGGGCAAAATTCCAGAAATTTCCCTTATTTTGGGGCAAAATTGCAGAAATTTCCCTTATTTTAGAAAAAAATTGCAGAAATTTCACTTATTTCACGGAAAAAAAGGCAGAAATTTTTCTTATTTTGGGGAAAAAATTAAGAAATTCTTAATATTTTGTTGCAAAAATGCAGAAATTCCCCTTATTTTGAGGTAAATAGGCTGAAATTCCCCTTATTTTGAGGTAAAAAGGCTGAAATTCCCCTTATTTGGGGGCAAAAAGGCAGAAATTTCTCTTATTTTGGGGCAAAAAGACAGAAATTCCCCTTATTTTGTGGCAAAAAGGAAAAAATTTCTTTTATTTTGGGGCAAAATTGCAGAAATATCACTTATTTCAGGGTATAATTCAAAAATTCCTTTTATTTTGTTGGAAAAAGACAGAAATTCCATTTATTTTTGGGTAAAAAAAGAGAAATTTCACTTATTTTGAGGTAAAAATGCAGAAATTCCTCTTATTTTGGGGCAAAAATTAAGAAATTTCCCTTTTTTGTGGAAAAAGGTATACATTCCCCTAACTTTCGGGATAAAAAGTAGAAATTCCCCGTATTTTGAAGCATAATTGCAGAAATTCTTATAATTTTCGGGCAAAAAAGCAGAAATTCTCCTTATTTTGGAGCAAAAATACAGAAAATCTCCTTTTTTCGGGAGCACACAGTCACTAATTCCCCTTATTTTGGGGCAAAATTGCAGAAATTTCTTTTACATTCGGGCAAATTTGCAGAAATTTCCCTTATTTTGGGGCAAAATTGCAGAAATTTTCCTAATTGTTGGGTAAAAAGGCAGGAATTCCCTATATGTTGGGGCAAAAAGACAGAAATTCTCCTTATTTTGGGGCAAAACTCAGAAATTCCACGTATTTTGGGGCAAAGTTCCAGAAATTTTCCGTATTTTGGGGCAAAATTGCAGAAATTTCCTTTATTTTGGGGCAAAATTGCAGAAATTTTACTTATTTCAGGGAAACAAATCAAAAATTTTTCTTATTTTGGGGCAAAAAACAGAAATTTCCATTATTTTGGGGCAATAAGGCAGAAATTCACCTTATTTTGGGGTAAAATTGCAGAAATTTCACATATTTCAGGGCAAAAAGGCAGAAATTTCTCTTATTTTAGGGCAAAATTGCAGTAATTTCACTTATTTCAGAGAAAAAAAGCAAAAATTTTTTTATTTTGGGGCAAAAAGGCAGAAATTCCCATTATTTTGGGGGGAAAAAGCAGAAATTCACCTTCTTTTGGGGTAAAATTACAGAAATTTCACATATTTCAGAACAAAATGGCAGAAATTTCCCTTATTTTGGGGCAAAATTGCAGATATTTCACTTATTTTAGGGTAATAAGTCAGAAATTCCCCTTATTTCGGGTTAAAAAAGACAGAAATTCCCTTTGTTTGGGGGAAAAAGACAGAAATTCCACTTATTTAGAGGCAAAATGCTGAAATTCCTCTTATTTTGGAGCAAAAATAAAGAAATTTCCCTTTTTTATGGCAAAAAGTTATGCATTCTACTTATTTTCAGGCAACAAGACAGAAATTCCTTGCATTTTGGAGCAAAATTGCAGAAATTCCCCTAATTGTGGCACAAAAAGACAGAAATACCATATATGTTGGGGAAAAAGACAGAAATTCTCCTTCTTTTGGGGCAAAACTCAGAAATTCCACGTATTTTGGGGCAAAATTCCAGAAATTTCCCTTATTTTGGGGCAAAATTGCAGAAATTTTCCTTATTTTAGGGCAAAATTGCAGAAATTTCACTTATTTCAGAGAATAAAAGCAACAATTTTTCCTATTTTGGGGCTAAAATGCAGAAATTCCACTTATTTTGGGGCAAAAAGGCAGAAATTCACCATATTTCAGGGTAAAATTGCAGCAATTTAATATATTTCAGGGCAAAAAGGCAGAAATTTTTCTCATTTTGGGGCAAAATTGCAGAAATTTCACTTATTTTGGTGCAAAATTGCAGAAATTTCACTTATTTCAGAAAAAAAAGGCAGAAATTTTCCTTATTTTGGGGAAAAAATTAAGAAATTCTTAATATTTTGTGGCAAAAATGCAGAAATTTTCCTTATTTGAGGTAAAAATGCTGAAATTCCCCATATTTTGAGGTAAAAAGGCTGAAATTCCCCTTAATTGGGTGCAAAAATGCAGAAATTTCTCTTATTTTGGGGCAAAAAGACAGAAATTCCCCTTATTTTGTAGCAAAAAGGCAAAAATTTCTTTTATTTTGGGGCTTAATTGCAGAAATATCACTTATTTCAGGGTATAATTTAAAAATTCCTTTTATTTTGTTGCAAAAAGACAGAAATTCCATTTATTTTTGGGTAAAAAAGGAGAAATTTCACTTATTTTGAGGTAAAAAGGCAGAAATTCCTCTTATTTTGGGGCAAAAATTAAGAAATTTCCCTTTTTTTAAAAAAAGGTATATATTCCCCTTACTTTTGGGATAAAAAGCAAAAATTCCCTGTATTTTGAAGCATAATTGCAGAAATTCTCACAATTTTCGGGCAAAAAAGCAGAAATTCTCCTTATTTTGGGGCAAAAATACAGAAAATCTTCTTTTTTTCGGAAGCAAATAGTCAGAAATTCCCATTATTTTGGGGCAAAATTGCAGAAATTTCTTTTACATTGGGGCAAAATTGCAGAAATTTCCCTTATTTTGGGGCAAAATTGCAGAAATTCCCCTAATTTTTGGGCAAAAAGGCAGAAATTCCCTATATGTTGGGGCAAAAAGACAGAAATTCTCCTTCTTTTGGGGCAAAACTCAGATATTCCATGTATTTTGGAGCAAAATTCCAGAAATTTCCCTTATTTTGGAGCAAAATTGCAGAAATTTCCCTTATTTTAGAAAAAAATTGCAGAAATTTCACTTATTTCACGGAAAAAAAGGCAGAAATTTTCCTTATTTTGGGGAAAAAATTAAGAAATTCTTAATATTTTGTGGGAAAAATGCAGAAATTCCCCTTATTTTGAGGTAAAAAGGCTGAAATTCCCCTTATTTTGAGGTAAAAAGGCTGAAATTCCCCTTATTTGGGGGCAAAAAGGCAGAAATTTCTCTTATTTTGGGGCAAAAAGACAGAAATTCCCCTTATTTTGTGGCAAAAAGGCAGAAATTTCTTTTATTTTGGGGCAAAATTGCAGAAATATCACTTATTTCAGGGTATAATTCAAAAATTTCTTTTATTTTGTTGCAAAAAGACAGAAATTCCATTTAATTTTGGGTAAAAAAGGAGAAATTTCACTTATTTTGAGGTAAAAATGCAGAAATTCCTCTTATTTTGGGGCAAAAATTAAGAAATTTCCATTTTTGTGGAAAAAGGTATACATTCCCCTAACTTTCGGGATAAAAAGTAGAAATTCCCCGTATTTTGAAGCATAATTGCAGAAATTCTTATAATTTTCGGGCAAAAAAGCAGAAATTCTCCTTATTTTGGAGCAAAAATACAGAAAATCTCCTTTTTTCGGGAGCAAACAGTCAGAAATTCCCCTTATTTTGGGGCAAAATTGCAGAAATTTTACTTATTTCAGGGAAAAAAAGCAAAAATTTTTCTTATTTTGGGGCAAAAAAAACAGAAATTCCCATTATTTTGGGGCAATAAGGCAGAAATTCACCTTATTTTGTGGTAAAATTGCAGAAATTTCACATATTTCAGGGCAAAAAGGCAGAAATTTCTCTTATTTTAGGGCAAAATTGCAGTAATTTCATTTATTTCAGAGAAAAAAAGCAAAAATTTTTTTATTTTGGGGCAAAAAGGCAGAAATTCCCATTATTTTGGGGGAAAAAGGCAGAAATTCACCTTATTTTGGGGTAAAATTACAGAAATTTCACATATTTCAGGGCAAAATGGCAGAAATTTCCCTTATTTTGGGGCAAAATTGCAGATATTTCACTTATTTTAGGCTAATAAGTCAGAAATTCCCCTTATTTTGGGTTAAAAAAGACAGAAATTCCCTTTGTTTGGGGGAAAAAGACAGAAATTCCACTTATTTAGAGGCAAAAAGACTGAAATTCCCCTTATTTTGGAGCAAAAATAAAGAAATTTCCCTTTTTTATGGCAAAAAGTTATGCATTCCACTTATTTTCGGGCAACAAGACAGAAATTCCTTGCATTTTGGAGCAAAATTGCAGAAATTCCCCTAAATGTGGGGCAAAAAGGCAGAAATTCCCTATATGTTGGGGCAAAAAGACAGAAATTCTCATTATGTTGGGGCAAAATTCAGAAATTCCACGTATTTTGGGGCAAAATTCCAGAAATTTCCCTTATTTTGGGGCAAAATTGCAGAAATTTTCCTTATTTTAGGGCAAATTTGCAGAAATTTCCCTCATTTTGTGGCAAAATTGCAGAAATTCTCCTAATTGTTGGGCAAAAAGGCAGAAATTCCCTATATGTTGGGGCAAAAAGACAGAAATTCTCCTTATTTTGGGGCAAAACTCAGAAATTTACGTATTTTGGGGCAAAATTCCAGAAACTTCCCTTATTTTGGGGCAAAATTGCAGAAATTTTCCTTATTTTAGGGCAAAATTGCAGAAATTTCACTTATTTCAGAAAAAAAAGCAAAAATTTTTCCTATTTTGGGGCTAAAATCCAGATATTTTACTTATTTTGGGGCAAAAAGGCAGAAATTCACCTTATTTTAGGGTAAAATTGCAGCAATTTCACATATTTCAGGGCAAAAAGGCAGAAATTTCTCTCATTTTGGGGCAAAATTGCAAAAATTTCACTTATTTTGGGGCAAAATTGCAGAAATTTCACTTATTTCAGGGAAAAAAGGCAGAAAATTTCCTTTTTTTGGAGAAAAAATTAAGAAATTCTTAATATTTTGTGGCAAAAATGCAGAAATTACCCTTATTTTGAGGTAAAAAGGCTGAAATTCCCCTTATTTAGACGTAAAAATGCTGAAATTCCCCTTAATTGGGTGCAAAAATGCAGAAATTTCTCTTAATTTGGGGCAAAAAGACAGAAATTCCCCTTATTTTGTAGCAAAAAGGCAAAAATTTTTTTTATTTTGGGGCAAAATTGCAGAAATATCACTTATTTCAGGGTATAATTCAAAAATTCCTTTTATTTTGTTGCAAAAAGACAGAAATTCCATTTATTTTTGGGTAAAAAAGGAGAAATTTCACTTATTTTGAGGTAAAAAGGCAGAAATTCCTCTTATTTTGGGGCAAAAATTAAGAAATTTCCCTTTTTTTAAAAAAGGTATACATTCCCCTTACTTTTGGGATAAAAAGCAAAAATTCCCCATATTTTGAAGCATAATTGCAGAAATTCTCATAATTTTCGGACAAAAAAGCAGAAATCTCCATATTTTGGAGCAAAAATAGAGAAAATCTCCTTTTTTCGGAAGCAGTCAGAAATTCCCCTTATTTTGGGGCAAAATTGCAGAAATTTCTTTTACATTGGGGCAAAATTGCAGAAATTTCCCTTATTTTGGGGCAAAATTGCAGAAATTCCCCTAATTGTTGGGCAAAAAGGCAGAAATTCCCTATATGTTGGGGCAAAAAGACAGAAATTCTCCTTATTTTGAGGCAAAACTCAGAAATTCCACGTATTTTGGGGCAAAATTCCAGAAATTTCCCTTATTTTGGGGCAAAATTGCAGAAATTTCTCTTATTTTAGGGCAAAATTGCAGAAATTTCACTTATTTAAGGGAAAAAAGGCAGAAATTTTCCTTATTTTGGGGAAAAAATTAAGAAATTCTTAATATTTTGTGGCAAAAATGCAGAAATTACCCTTATTTTGAGGTAAAAAGGCTGAAATTCCCCTTATTTTGAGGTAAAAAGGCTGAAATTCGTCTTATTTGGGGGCAAAAAGGCAGAAATTTCTTTTATTTTGGGGCAAAATTGCAGAAATATCACTTATTTCAGGGTATAATTCAAAAATTCCTTTTATTTTGTTGGAAAAAGACAGAAATTCCATTTATTTTTGGGTAAAAAAAGAGAAATTTCACTTCTTTTGAGGTAAAAAGGCAGAAATTCCTCTTATTTTGGTGCAAAAATTAAGAAATTTCCCTTTTTTTGTGGAAAAAGGTATACATTCCCATTACTTTTGGGATAAAAAGTAGAAATTCCCCGTATTTTGAAGCATAATTTCAGAAATTCTTATAATTTTCGGGCAAACATTCAGAAATTCTCCTTATTTTGCAGCAAAAATACAGAAAATCTTCTTTTTTCGGGAGCAAACAGTCAGAAATTCCCCTTATTTTGGGGCAAATTGCAGAAATTTCTTTTACATTCGGGCAAATTTGCAGAAATTTCCCTTATTTTGGGGCAAAATTGCAGAAATTTTCCTAATTGTTGGGCAAAAAGGCAGGAATTCCCTATATGTTGGGGCAAAAAGACAGAAATTCTCCTTATTTTGGGGCAAAACTCAGAAATTCCACGTATTTTGGGGCAAAGTTCCAGAAATTTTCCTTATTTTGGGGCAAAATTGCAGAAATTTCCTTTATTTTGGGGCAAAATTGCAGAAATTTTACTTATTTCAGGGAAAAAAATCAAAAATTTTTCTTATTTTGGGGCAAAAAAACAGAAATTTCCATTATTTTGGGGCAATAAGGCAGAAATTCACCTTATTTTGGGGTAAAATTGCAGAAATTTCACATATTTCAGGGCAAAAAGGCAGAAATTTCTCTTAATTTAGTGCAAAATTGCAGTAATTTCACTTATTTCAGAGAAAAAAAGCAAAAATTTTTTTTATTTTGGGGCAAAAAGGCAGAAATTCCCATTATTTTGGGGGAAAAAAGCAGAAATTCACCTTCTTTTGGGGTAAAATTACAGAAATTTCACATATTTCAGGGCAAAATGGCAGAAATTTCCCTTATTTTGGGGCAAAATTGCAGATATTTCACTTATTTTAGGGTAATAAGTCAGAAATTCCCCTTATTTTGGGTTAAAAAAGACAGAAATTCCCTTTGTTTGGGGGAAAAAGACAGAAATTCCACTTATTTAGAGGCAAAATGCTGAAATTCCCCTTATTTTGGAGCAAAAATAAAGAAATTTCCCTTTTTTATGGCAAAAGTTATGCATTCTACTTATTTTCAGGCAACAAGACAGAAATTCCTTGCATTTTGGAGCAAAATTGCAGAAATTCCCCTAATTGTGGCACAAAAAGACAGAAATTCCCTATATGTTGGGGAAAAAGACAGAAATTCTCCTTCTTTTGGGGCAAAACTCAGAAATTCCACGTATTTTGGGGCAAAATTCCAGAAATTTCCCTTATTTTGGGGCAAAATTGCAGAAATTTTCCTTATTTTAGGGAAAAATTGGAGAAATTTCACTTATTTCAGAGAAAAAAAGCAACAATTTTTCCTATTTTGGGGCTAAAATGCAGAAATTCCACTTATTTTGGGGCAAAAAGGCAGAAATTCACCATATTTCAGGGTAAAATTGCAGCAATTTAATATATTTCAGGGCAAAAAGGCAGAAATTTCCCTCATTTTGGGGCAAAATTGCAGAAATTTCACTTATTTTGGTGCAAAATTGCAGAAATTTCACTTATTTCAGAAAAAAAAGGCAGAAATTTTCCTTATTCTGGGGAAAAAATTAAAAAATTCTTAATATTTTGTGGCAAAAATGCAGAAATTTTCCTTATTTTGAGGTCAAAATGCTGAAATTCCCCTTATTTTGAGGTAAAAAGGCTGAAATTCCCCTTAATTGGGTGCAAAAAGGCAGAAATTTCTCTTATTTTGGGGCAAAAAGACAGAAATTCCCCTTATTTTGTAGCAAAAAGGCAAAAATTTCTTTTATTTTGAGGCAAAATTGCAGAAATATCACTTATTTCAGGGTATAATTCAAAAATTCCTTTTATTTTGTTGCAAAAAGACAGAAATTCCATTTATTTTTGGGTAAAAAAGGAGAAATTTCACTTATTTTGAGGTAAAAAGGCAGAAATTCCTCTTATTTCGGGGCAAAAATTAAGAAATTTCCCTTTTTTTTAAAAAAGGTATACATTCCCCTTACTTTCGGGATAAAAAGTAGAAATTCCCCGTATTTTGAAGCATAATTGCACAAATTCTCACAATTTTCGGGCAAAAAAGCAGAAATTCTCCTTATTTTGGAGCAAAAATACAGAAAATCTTCTTTTTTCGGAAGCAAATAGTCAGAAATTCCCATTATTTTGGGGCAAAATTGCAGAAATTTCTTTTACATTGGGGCAAAATTGCAGAAATTTCCCTTATTTTGGAAAAAAATTGCAGAAATTCCCCTAATTGTTGGGCAAAAAGGCAGAAATTCCCTATATGTTGGGGCAAAAAGACAGAAATTCTCCTTCTTTTGGGGCAAAACTCAGAAATTCCATGTATTTTGGGGCAAAATTCCAGAAATTTTCCTTATTTTGGGGCAAAATTGCAGAAATTTACCTTATTTTAGAAAAAATTGCAGAAATTTCACTTATTTCAGGGAAAAAAGGCAGAAATTTTCCTTATTTTGGGGAAAAAATTAAGAAATTCTTAATATTTTGTTGCAAAAATGCAGAAATTCCCCTTATTTTGAGGTAAAAAGGCTGAAATTCCCGTTATTTTGAGGTAAAAAGGCTGAAATTCCCCTTATTTGGGTGCAAAAAGGCAGAAATTTCTCTTATTTTGGGGCAAAAAGACAGAATTTCCCCTTATTTTGTGGCAAAAAGGCAGAAATTTCTTTTATTTTGGGACAAAATTGCAGAAATATCACTTATTTCAGGGTATAATTCAAAAATTCCTTTTATTTTGTTGGAAAAAGACAGAAATTCCATTTATTTTTGGGTAAAAAAAGAGAAATTTCACTTATTTTGAGGTAAAAATGCAGAAATTCCTCTTATTTTGGGGCAAAAATTAAGAAATTTCCCTTTTTTGTGGAAAAAGGTATACATTCCCCTAACTTTCGGGATAAAAAGTAGAAATTCCCCGTATTTTGAAGCATAATTGCAGAAATTCTTATAATTTTCGGGCAAAAAAGCAGAAATTCTCCTTATTTTGGAGCAAAAATACAGAAAATCTCCTTTTTTCGGGAGCAAACAGTCACTAATTCCCCTTATTTTGGGGCAAAATTGCAGAAATTTCTTTTACATTCGGGCAAATTTGCAGAAATTTCCCTTATTTTGGGGCAAAATTGCAGAAATTTTCCTAATTGTTGGGCAAAAAGGCAGGAATTCCCTATATGTTGGGGCAAAAAGACAGAAATTCTCCTTATTTTGGGGCAAAACTCAGAAATTCCACGTATTTTGGGGCAAAGTTCCAGAAATTTTCCTTATTTTGGGGCAAAATTGCAGAAATTTCCTTTATTTTGGGGCAAAATTGCAGAAATTTTACTTATTTCAGGGAAAAAAATCAAAAATTTTTCTTATTTTGGGGCAAAAAAACAGAAATTTCCATTATTTTGGGGCAATAAGGCAGAAATTCACCTTATTTTGGGGTAAAATTGCAGAAATTTCACATATTTCAGGGCAAAAAGGCAGAAATTTCTCTTAATTTAGTGCAAAACTGCAGTAATTTCACTTATTTCAGAGAAAAGAAGCAAAAATTTTTTTTATTTTTTGGCAAAAAGGCAGAAATTCCCATTATTTTGGGGGAAAAAAGCAGAAATTCACCTTCTTTTGGGGTAAAATTACAGAAATTTCACATATTTCAGGGCAAAATGGCAGAAATTTCCCTTATTTTGGGGCAAAATTGCAGATATTTCACTTATTTTAGGGTAATAAGTCAGAAATTCCCCTTATTTTGGGTTAAAAAAGACAGAAATTCCCTTTGTTTGGGGGAAAAAGACAGAAATTCCACTTATTTAGAGGCAAAATGCTGAAATTCCCCTTATTTTGGAGCAAAAATAAAGAAATTTCCCTTTTTTATGGCAAAAGTTATGCATTCTACTTATTTTCAGGCAACAAGACAGAAATTCCTTGCATTTTGGACCAAAATTGCAGAAATTCCCCTAATTGTGGCACAAAAAGACAGAAATTCCCTATATGTTGGGAAAAAAGACAGAAATTCTCCTTCTTTTGGGGTAAAACTCAGAAATTCCACGTATTTTGGGGCAAAATTCCAGAAATTTCCCTTATTTTGGGGCAAAATTGCAGAAATTTTCCTTATTTTAGAGAAAAATTGCAGAAATTTCACATATTTCAGAGAAAAAAAGCAACAATTTTTCCTATTTTGGGGCTAAAATGCAGAAATTCCACTTATTTTGGGGCAAAAAGGCAGAAATTCACCATATTTCAGGGTAAAATTGCAGCAATTTAATATATTTCAGGGCAAAAAGGCAGAAATTTCCCTCATTTTGGGGCAAAATTGCAGAAATTTCACTTATTTTGGTGCAAAATTGCAGAAATTTCACTTATTTCAGAAAAAAAGGCAGAAATTTTCCTTATTCTGGGGAAAAAATTAAAAAATTCTTAATATTTTGTGGCAAAAATGCAGAAATTTTCCTTATTTTGAGGTCAAAATGCTGAAATTCCCCTTATTTTGAGGTAAAAAGGCTGAAATTCCCCTTAATTGGGTGCAAAAAGGCAGAAATTTCTCTTATTTTGGGGCAAAAAGACAGAAATTCCCCTTATTTTGTAGCAAAAAGGCAAAAATTTCTTTTATTTTGAGGCAAAATTGCAGAAATATCACTTATTTCAGGGTATAATTCAAAAATTCCTTTTATTTTGTTGCAAAAAGACAGAAATTCCATTTATTTTTGGGTAAAAAAGGAGAAATTTCACTTATTTTGAGGTAAAAAGGCAGAAATTCCTCTTATTTCGGGGCAAAAATTAAGAAATTTCCCTTTTTTTTAAAAAAGGTATACATTCCCCTTACTTTCGGGATAAAAAGTAGAAATTCCCCGTATTTTGAAGCATAATTGCACAAATTCTCACAATTTTCGGGCAAAAAAGCAGAAATTCTCCTTATTTTGGAGCAAAAATACAGAAAATCTTCTTTTTTCGGAAGCAAATAGTCAGAAATTCCCATTATTTTGGGGCAAAATTGCAGAAATTTCTTTTACATTGGGGCAAAATTGCAGAAATTTCCCTTATTTTGGAAAAAAATTGCAGAAATTCCCCTAATTGTTGGGCAAAAAGGCAGAAATTCCCTTTATGTTGGGGCAAAAAGACAGAAATTCTCCTTCTTTTGGGGCAAAACTCAGAAATTCCATGTATTTTGGGGCAAAATTCCAGAAATTTTCCTTATTTTGGGGCAAAATTGCAGAAATTTACCTTATTTTAGAAAAAATTGCAGAAATTTCACTTATTTCAGGGAAAAAAGGCAGAAATTTTCCTTATTTTGGGGAAAAAATTAAGAAATTCTTAATATTTTGTTGCAAAAATGCAGAAATTCCCCTTATTTTGAGGTAAAAAGGCTGAAATTCCCGTTATTTTGAGGTAAAAAGGCTGAAATTCCCCTTATTTGGGTGCAAAAAGGCAGAAATTTCTCTTATTTTGGGGCAAAAAGACAGAATTTCCCCTTATTTTGTGGCAAAAAGGCAGAAATTTCTTTTATTTTGGGACAAAATTGCAGAAATATCACTTATTTCAGGGTATAATTCAAAAATTCCTTTTATTTTGTTGGAAAAAGACAGAAATTCCATTTATTTTTGGGTAAAAAAAGAGAAATTTCACTTATTTTGAGGTAAAAATGCAGAAATTCCTCTTATTTTGGGGCAAAAATTAAGAAATTTCCCTTTTTTGTGGAAAAAGGTATACATTCCCCTAACTTTCGGGATAAAAAGTAGAAATTCCCCGTATTTTGAAGCATAATTGCAGAAATTCTTATAATTTTCGGGCAAAAAAGCAGAAATTCTCCTTATTTTGGAGCAAAAATACAGAAAATCTCCTTTTTTCGGGAGCAAACAGTCACTAATTCCCCTTATTTTGGGGCAAAATTGCAGAAATTTCTTTTACATTCGGGCAAATTTGCAGAAATTTCCCTTATTTTGGGGCAAAATTGCAGAAATTTTCCTAATTGTTGGGCAAAAAGGCAGGAATTCCCTATATGTTGGGGCAAAAAGACAGAAATTCTCCTATTTTTGGGGCAAAACTCAGAAATTCCACGTATTTTGGGGCAAAGTTCCAGAAATTTTCCTTATTTTGGGGCAAAATTGCAGAAATTTCCTTTATTTTGGGGCAAAATTGCAGAAATTTTACTTATTTCAGGGAAAAAAATCAAAAATTTTTCTTATTTTGGGGCAAAAAAACAGAAATTTCCATTATTTTGGGGCAATAAGGCAGAAATTCACCTTATTTTGGGGTAAAATTGCAGAAATTTCACATATTTCAGGGCAAAAAGGCAGAAATTTCTCTTAATTTAGTGCAAAACTGCAGTAATTTCACTTATTTCAGAGAAAAGAAGCAAAAATTTTTTTTATTTTTTGGCAAAAAGGCAGAAATTCCCATTATTTTGGGGGAAAAAAGCAGAAATTCACCTTCTTTTGGGGTAAAATTACAGAAATTTCACATATTTCAGGGCAAAATGGCAGAAATTTCCCTTATTTTGGGGCAAAATTGCAGATATTTCACTTATTTTAGGGTAATAAGTCAGAAATTCCCCTTATTTTGGGTTAAAAAAGACAGAAATTCCCTTTGTTTGGGGGAAAAAGACAGAAATTCCACTTATTTAGAGGCAAAATGCTGAAATTCCCCTTATTTTGGAGCAAAAATAAAGAAATTTCCCTTTTTTATGGCAAAAGTTATGCATTCTACTTATTTTCAGGCAACAAGACAGAAATTCCTTGCATTTTGGAGCAAAATTGCAGAAATTCCCCTAATTGTGGCACAAAAAGACAGAAATTCCCTATATGTTGGGGAAAAAGACAGAAATTCTCCTTCTTTTGGGGCAAAACTCAGAAATTCCACGTATTTTGGGGCAAAATTCCAGAAATTTCCCTTATTTTGGGGCAAAATTGCAGAAATTTTCCTTATTTTAGGGAAAAATTGGAGAAATTTCACTTATTTCAGAGAAAAAAAGCAACAATTTTTCCTATTTTGGGGCTAAAATGCAGAAATTCCACTTATTTTGGGGCAAAAAGGCAGAAATTCACCTTATTTCAGGGTAAAATTGCAGCAATTTAATATATTTCAGGGCAAAAAGGCAGAAATTTCCCTCATTTTGGGGCAAAATTGCAGAAATTTCACTTATTTTGGTGCAAAATTGCAGAAATTTCACTTATTTCAGAAAAAAAAGGCAGAAATTTTTCTTATTCTGGGGAAAAAATTAAAAAATTCTTAATATTTTGTGGCAAAAATGCAGAAATTTTCCTTATTTTGAGGTCAAAATGCTGAAATTCCCCTTATTTTGAGGTAAAAAGGCTGAAATTCCCCTTAATTGGGTGCAAAAAGGCAGAAATTTCTCTTATTTTGGGGCAAAAAGACAGAAATTCCCCTTATTTTGTAGCAAAAAGGCAAAAATTTCTTTTATTTTGAGGCAAAATTGCAGAAATATCACTTATTTCAGGGTATAATTCAAAAATTCCTTTTATTTTGTTGCAAAAAGACAGAAATTCCATTTATTTTTGGGTAAAAAAGGAGAAATTTCACTTATTTTGAGGTAAAAAGGCAGAAATTCCTCTTATTTCGGGGCAAAAATTAAGAAATTTCCCTTTTTTTTAAAAAAGGTATACATTCCCCTTACTTTCGGGATAAAAAGTAGAAATTCCCCGTATTTTGAAGCATAATTGCACAAATTCTCACAATTTTCGGGCAAAAAAGCAGAAATTCTCCTTATTTTGGAGCAAAAATACAGAAAATCTTCTTTTTTCGGAAGCAAATAGTCAGAAATTCCCATTATTTTGGGGCAAAATTGCAGAAATTTCTTTTACATTGGGGCAAAATTGCAGAAATTTCCCTTATTTTGGAAAAAAATTGCAGAAATTCCCCTAATTGTTGGGCAAAAAGGCAGAAATTCCCTTTATGTTGGGGCAAAAAGACAGAAATTCTCCTTCTTTTGGGGCAAAACTCAGAAATTCCATGTATTTTGGGGCAAAATTCCAGAAATTTTCCTTATTTTGGGGCAAAATTGCAGAAATTTACCTTATTTTAGAAAAAATTGCAGAAATTTCACTTATTTCAGGGAAAAAAGGCAGAAATTTTCCTTATTTTGGGGAAAAAATTAAGAAATTCTTAATATTTTGTTGCAAAAATGCAGAAATTCCCCTTATTTTGAGGTAAAAAGGCTGAAATTCCCGTTATTTTGAGGTAAAAAGGCTGAAATTCCCCTTATTTGGGTGCAAAAAGGCAGAAATTTCTCTTATTTTGGGGCAAAAAGACAGAATTTCCCCTTATTTTGTGGCAAAAAGGCAGAAATTTCTTTTATTTTGGGACAAAATTGCAGAAATATCACTTATTTCAGGGTATAATTCAAAAATTCCTTTTATTTTGTTGGAAAAAGACAGAAATTCCATTTATTTTTGGGTAAAAAAAGAGAAATTTCACTTATTTTGAGGTAAAAATGCAGAAATTCCTCTTATTTTGGGGCAAAAATTAAGAAATTTCCCTTTTTTGTGGAAAAAGGTATACATTCCCCTAACTTTCGGGATAAAAAGTAGAAATTCCCCGTATTTTGAAGCATAATTGCAGAAATTCTTATAATTTTCGGGCAAAAAAGCAGAAATTCTCCTTATTTTGGAGCAAAAATACAGAAAATCTCCTTTTTTCGGGAGCAAACAGTCACTAATTCCCCTTATTTTGGGGCAAAATTGCAGAAATTTCTTTTACATTCGGGCAAATTTGCAGAAATTTCCCTTATTTTGGGGCAAAATTGCAGAAATTTTCCTAATTGTTGGGCAAAAAGGCAGGAATTCCCTATATGTTGGGGCAAAAAGACAGAAATTCTCCTATTTTTGGGGCAAAACTCAGAAATTCCACGTATTTTGGGGCAAAGTTCCAGAAATTTTCCTTATTTTGGGGCAAAATTGCAGAAATTTCCTTTATTTTGGGGCAAAATTGCAGAAATTTTACTTATTTCAGGGAAAAAAATCAAAAATTTTTCTTATTTTGGGGCAAAAAAACAGAAATTTCCATTATTTTGGGGCAATAAGGCAGAAATTCACCTTATTTTGGGGTAAAATTGCAGAAATTTCACATATTTCAGGGCAAAAAGGCAGAAATTTCTCTTAATTTAGTGCAAAACTGCAGTAATTTCACTTATTTCAGAGAAAAGAAGCAAAAATTTTTTTTATTTTTTGGCAAAAAGGCAGAAATTCCCATTATTTTGGGGGAAAAAAGCAGAAATTCACCTTCTTTTGGGGTAAAATTACAGAAATTTCACATATTTCAGGGCAAAATGGCAGAAATTTCCCTTATTTTGGGGCAAAATTGCAGATATTTCACTTATTTTAGGGTAATAAGTCAGAAATTCCCCTTATTTTGGGTTAAAAAAGACAGAAATTCCCTTTGTTTGGGGGAAAAAGACAGAAATTCCACTTATTTAGAGGCAAAATGCTGAAATTCCCCTTATTTTGGAGCAAAAATAAAGAAATTTCCCTTTTTTATGGCAAAAGTTATGCATTCTACTTATTTTCAGGCAACAAGACAGAAATTCCTTGCATTTTGGAGCAAAATTGCAGAAATTCCCCTAATTGTGGCACAAAAAGACAGAAATTCCCTATATGTTGGGGAAAAAGACAGAAATTCTCCTTCTTTTGGGGCAAAACTCAGAAATTCCACGTATTTTGGGGCAAAATTCCAGAAATTTCCCTTATTTTGGGGCAAAATTGCAGAAATTTTCCTTATTTTAGGGAAAAATTGGAGAAATTTCACTTATTTCAGAGAAAAAAAGCAACAATTTTTCCTATTTTGGGGCTAAAATGCAGAAATTCCACTTATTTTGGGGCAAAAAGGCAGAAATTCACCTTATTTCAGGGTAAAATTGCAGCAATTTAATATATTTCAGGGCAAAAAGGCAGAAATTTCCCTCATTTTGGGGCAAAATTGCAGAAATTTCACTTATTTTGGTGCAAAATTGCAGAAATTTCACTTATTTCAGAAAAAAAAGGCAGAAATTTTTCTTATTCTGGGGAAAAAATTAAAAAATTCTTAATATTTTGTGGCAAAAATGCAGAAATTTTCCTTATTTTGAGGTCAAAATGCTGAAATTCCCCTTATTTTGAGGTAAAAAGGCTGAAATTCCCCTTAATTGGGTGCAAAAAGGCAGAAATTTCTCTTATTTTGGGGCAAAAAGACAGAAATTCCCCTTATTTTGTAGCAAAAAGGCAAAAATTTCTTTTATTTTGAGGCAAAATTGCAGAAATATCACTTATTTCAGGGTATAATTCAAAAATTCCTTTTATTTTGTTGCAAAAAGACAGAAATTCCATTTATTTTTGGGTAAAAAAGGAGAAATTTCACTTATTTTGAGGTAAAAAGGCAGAAATTCCTCTTATTTCGGGGCAAAAATTAAGAAATTTCCCTTTTTTTTAAAAAAGGTATACATTCCCCTTACTTTCGGGATAAAAAGTAGAAATTCCCCGTATTTTGAAGCATAATTGCACAAATTCTCACAATTTTCGGGCAAAAAAGCAGAAATTCTCCTTATTTTGGAGCAAAAATACAGAAAATCTTCTTTTTTCGGAAGCAAATAGTCAGAAATTCCCATTATTTTGGGGCAAAATTGCAGAAATTTCTTTTACATTGGGGCAAAATTGCAGAAATTTCCCTTATTTTGGAAAAAAATTGCAGAAATTCCCCTAATTGTTGGGCAAAAAGGCAGAAATTCCCTTTATGTTGGGGCAAAAAGACAGAAATTCTCCTTCTTTTGGGGCAAAACTCAGAAATTCCATGTATTTTGGGGCAAAATTCCAGAAATTTTCCTTATTTTGGGGCAAAATTGCAGAAATTTACCTTATTTTAGAAAAAATTGCAGAAATTTCACTTATTTCAGGGAAAAAAGGCAGAAATTTTCCTTATTTTGGGGAAAAAATTAAGAAATTCTTAATATTTTGTTGCAAAAATGCAGAAATTCCCCTTATTTTGAGGTAAAAAGGCTGAAATTCCCGTTATTTTGAGGTAAAAAGGCTGAAATTCCCCTTATTTGGGTGCAAAAAGGCAGAAATTTCTCTTATTTTGGGGCAAAAAGACAGAATTTCCCCTTATTTTGTGGCAAAAAGGCAGAAATTTCTTTTATTTTGGGACAAAATTGCAGAAATATCACTTATTTCAGGGTATAATTCAAAAATTCCTTTTATTTTGTTGGAAAAAGACAGAAATTCCATTTATTTTTGGGTAAAAAAAGAGAAATTTCACTTATTTTGAGGTAAAAATGCAGAAATTCCTCTTATTTTGGGGCAAAAATTAAGAAATTTCCCTTTTTTGTGGAAAAAGGTATACATTCCCCTAACTTTCGGGATAAAAAGTAGAAATTCCCCGTATTTTGAAGCATAATTGCAGAAATTCTTATAATTTTCGGGCAAAAAAGCAGAAATTCTCCTTATTTTGGAGCAAAAATACAGAAAATCTCCTTTTTTCGGGAGCAAACAGTCACTAATTCCCCTTATTTTGGGGCAAAATTGCAGAAATTTCTTTTACATTCGGGCAAATTTGCAGAAATTTCCCTTATTTTGGGGCAAAATTGCAGAAATTTTCCTAATTGTTGGGCAAAAAGGCAGGAATTCCCTATATGTTGGGGCAAAAAGACAGAAATTCTCCTTATTTTGGGGCAAAACTCAGAAATTCCACGTATTTTGGGGCAAAGTTCCAGAAATTTTCCTTATTTTGGGGCAAAATTGCAAAAATTTCCTTTATTTTGGGGCAAAATTGCAGAAATTTTACTTATTTCAGGGAAAAAAATCAAAAATTTTTCTTATTTTGGGGCAAAAAAACAGAAATTTCCATTATTTTGGGGCAATAAGGCAGAAATTCACCTTATTTTGGGGTAAAATTGCAGAAATTTCACATATTTCAGGGCAAAAAGGCAGAAATTTCTCTTAATTTAGTGCAAAATTGCAGTAATTTCACTTATTTCAGAGAAAAGAAGCAAAAATTTTTTTTTATTTTTTGGCAAAAAGGCAGAAATTCCCATTATTTTGGGGGAAAAAAGCAGAAATTCACCTTCTTTTGGGGTAAAATTACAGAAATTTCACATATTTCAGGGCAAAATGGCAGAAATTTCCCTTATTTTGGGGCAAAATTGCAGATATTTCACTTATTTTAGGGTAATAAGTCAGAAATTCCCCTTATTTTGGGTTAAAAAAGACAGAAATTCCCTTTGTTTGGGGGAAAAAGACAGAAATTCCACTTATTTAGAGGCAAAATGCTGAAATTCCCCTTATTTTGGAGCAAAAATAAAGAAATTTCCCTTTTTTATGGCAAAAGTTATGCATTCTACTTATTTTCAGGCAACAAGACAGAAATTCCTTGCATTTTGGAGCAAAATTGCAGAAATTCCCCTAATTGTGGCACAAAAAGACAGAAATTCCCTATATGTTGGGAAAAAAGACAGAAATTCTCCTTCTTTTGGGGTAAAACTCAGAAATTCCACGTATTTTGGGGCAAAATTCCAGAAATTTCCCTTATTTTGGGGCAAAATTGCAGAAATTTTCCTTATTTTAGGGAAAAATTGCAGAAATTTCACATATTTCAGAGAAAAAAAGCAACAATTTTTCCTATTTTGGGGCTAAAATGCAGAAATTCCACTTATTTTGGGGCAAAAAGGCAGAAATTCACCTTATTTCAGGGTAAAATTGCAGCAATTTAATATATTTCAGGGCAAAAAGGCAGAAATTTCCCTCATTTTGGGGCAAAATTGCAGAAATTTCACTTATTTTGGTGCAAAATTGCAGAAATTTCACTTATTTCAGAAAAAAAAAGGCAGAAATTTTCCTTATTTTGGGGAAAAAATTAAAAAATTCTTAATATTTTGTGGCAAAAATGCAGAAATTTTCCTTATTTTGAGGTCAAAATGCTGAAATTCCCCTTATTTTGAGGTAAAAATGCTGAAATTCCCCTTAATTGGGTGCAAAAAGGCAGAAATTTCTCTTATTTTGGGGCTAAAAGACAGAAATTCCCCTTATTTTGTAGCAAAAAGGCAAAAATTTCTTTTATTTTGAGGCAAAATTGCAGAAATATCACTTATTGCAGGGTATAATTCAAAAATTCCTTTTATTTTGTTGCAAAAAGACAGAAATTCCATTTATTTTTGGGTAAAAAAGGAGAAATTTCACTTATTTTGAGGTAAAAAGGCAGAAATTCCTCTTATTTTGGGGCAAAAATTAAGAAATTTCCCTTTTTTTTAAAAAAGGTATACATTCTCCTTACTTTTGGGATAAAAAGCAAAAATTCCCTGTATTTTGAAGCATAATTGCAGAAATTCTCACAATTTTCGGGCAAAAAAGCAGAAATTCTCCTTATTTTGGAGCAAAAATACAGAAAATCTTCTTTTTTTGGAAGCAAATAGTCAGAAATTCCCATTATTTTGGGGCAAAATTGCAGAAATTTCTTTTACATTGGGGCAAAATTGCAGAAATTTCCCTTATTTTGGGGAAAAATTGCAGAAATTCCCCTAATTGTTGGGCAAAAAGGCAGAAATTCCCTATATGTTGGGGCAAAAAGACAGAAATTCTCCTTCTTTTGGGGCAAAACTCAGAAATTCCATGTATTTTGGGGCAAAATTCCAGAAATTTCCCTTATTTTGGGGCAAAATTGCAGAAATTTCCCTTATTTTAGAAAAAAATTGCAGAAATTTCACTTATTTCAAGGAAAAAAGGCAGAAATTTTCCTTATTTTGGGGAAAAAATTAAGAAATTCTTAATATTTTGTTGCAAAAATGCAGAAATTCCCCTTATTTTGAGGTAAAAAGGCTGAAATTCCCCTTATTTTGAGGTAAAAAGGCTGAAATTCCCCTTATTTGGGGGCAAAAAGGCAGAAATTTCTCTTATTTTGGGGCAAAAAGACAGAAATTCCCCTTATTTTGTGGCAAAAAGGCAGAAATTTCTTTTATTTTGGGGCAAAATTGCAGAAATATCACTTATTTCAGGGTATAATTCAAAAATTTCTTTTATTTGTTGCAAAAAGACAGAAATTCCATTTAATTTTGGGTAAAAAAGGAGAAATTTCACTTATTTTGAGGTAAAAATGCAGAAATTCCTCTTATTTTGGGGCAAAAATTAAGAAATTTCACTTTTTTGTGGAAAAAGGTATACATTCTCCTAACTTTCGGAATAAAAAGTAGAAATTCCCCGTATTTTGAAGCATAATTGCAGAAATTCTTATAATTTCCGGGCAAAAAAGCAGAAATTCTCCTTATTTTGGAGCAAAAATACAGAAAATCTCCTTTTTTCAGGAGCAAACAGTCAGAAATTCCCCTTATTTTGGGGCAAAATTGCAGAAATTTTACTTATTTCAGGTAAAAAAAGCAAAAATTTTTCTTATTTTGGGGCAAAAAAAACAGAAATTCCCATTATTTTGGGGCAATAAGGCAGAAATTCACCTTATTTTGTGGTAAAATTGCAGAAATTTCACATATTTCAGGGCAAAAAGGCAGAAATTTCTCTTATTTTAGGGCAAAATTGCTGTAATTTCACTTATTTCAGAGAAAAAAAGCAAAAATTTTTTTATTTTGGGGCAAAAAGGCAGAAATTCCCATTATTTTGGGGGAAAAAGGCAGAAATTCACCTTATTTTGGGGTAAAATTACAGAAATTTCACATATTTCAGGGCAAAATGGCAGAAATTTCCCTTATTTTGGGGCAAAATTGCAGATATTTCACTTATTTTAGGCTAATAAGTCAGAAATTCCCCTTATTTTGGGTTAAAAAAGACAGAAATTCCCTTTGTTTGGGGGAAAAAGACAGAAATTCCACTTATTTATAGGCAAAAAGACTGAAATTCCCCTTATTTTGGAGCAAAAATAAAGAAATTTCCCCTTTTTATGGCAAAAAGTTATGCATTCCACTTATTTTCGGGCAACACACAGAAATTCCTTGCATTTTGGAGCAAAATTGCAGAAATTCCCCTAAATGTGGGGCAAAAAGGCAGAAATTCCCTATATGTTGGGGCAAAAAGACAGAAATTCTCATTATGTTGGGGCAAAATTCAGAAATTCCACGTATTTTGGGGCAAAATTCCAGAAATTTCCCTTATTTTGGGGCAAAATTGCAGAAATTTTCCTTATTTTAGGGCAAATTTGCAGAAATTTCCCTCATTTTGTGGCAAAATTGCAGAAATTCTCATAATTGTTGGGCAAAAAGGCAGAAATTCCCTATATGTTGGGGCAAAAAGACAGAAATTCTCCTTATTTTGGGGCAAAACTCAGAAATTTACGTATTTTGGGGCAAAATTCCAGAAATTTCCCTTATTTTGGGGCAAAATTGCAGAAATTTTCCTTATTTTAGGGCAAAATCTCAGAAATTTCACTTATTTCAGAAAAAAAAGCAAAAATTTTTCCTATTTTGGGTCTAAAATGCAGATATTTTACTTATTTTGGGGCAAAAAGGCAGAAATTCACCTTATTTTAGGGTAAAATTGCAGCAATTTCCCATATTTCAGGGCAAAAAGGCAGAAATTTCTCTCATTTTGGGGCAAAATTGCAAAAATTTCACTTATTTTGGGGCAAAATTGCAGAAATTTCACTTATTTCAGGGAAAAAAGGCAGAAAATTTCCTTATTTTGGAGAAAAAATTAAGAAATTCTTAATATTTTGTGGCAAAAATGCAGAAATTACCCTTATTTTGAGGTAAAAAGTCTGAAATTCCCCTTATTTAGACGTAAAAATGCTGAAATTCCCCTTAATTGGGTGCAAAAATGCAGAAATTTCTCTTAATTTGGGGCAAAAAGACAGAAATTTCCCTTATTTTGTAGCAAAAAGGCAAAAAATTCTTTTATTTTGGGGCAAAATTGCAGAAATATCACTTATTTCAGGGTATAATTCAAAAATTCCTTTTATTTTGTTGCAAAAAGACAGAAATTCCATTTATTTTTGGGTAAAAAGGAGAAATTTCACTTATTTTGAGGTAAAAAGGCAGAAATTCCTCTTATTTTGGGGCAAAAATTAAGAAATTTCCCTTTTTTTAAAAAAAGGTATACATTCCCCTTACTTTTGGGATAAAAAGCAAAAATTCCCCATATTTTGAAGCATAATTGCAGAAATTCTCATAATTTTGGGACAAAAAAGCAGAAATTCTCCATATTTTGGAGCAAAAATAGAGAAAATCTTCTTTTTTCGGAAGCAGTCAGAAATTCCCCTTATTTTGGGACAAAATTGCAGAAATTTCTTTTACATTGGGGCAAAATTGCAGAAATTTCCCTTATTTTGGGGCAAAATTGCAGAAATTCCCCTAATTGTTGGGCAAAAAGGCAGAAATTCCCTATATGTTGGGGCAAAAAGACAGAAATTCTCCTTATTTTGAGGCAAAACTCAGAAATTCCACGTATTTTGGGGCAAAATTCCAGAAATTTCCCTTATTTTGGGGCAAAATTGCAGAAATTTCTCTTATTTTAGGGCAAAATTGCAGAAATTTCACTTATTTAAGGGAAAAAAGGCAGAAATTTTCCTTATTTTGGGGAAAAAATTAAGAAATTCTTAATATTTTGTGGCAAAAATGCAGAAATTACCCTTATTTTGAGGTAAAAAGGCTGAAATTCCCCTTATTTTGAGGTAAAAAGGCTGAAATTCCTCTTATTTGGGGGCAAAAAGGCAGAAATTTCTTTTATTTTGGGGCAAAATTGCAGAAATATCACTTATTTCAGGGTATAATTCAAAAATTCCTTTTATTTTGTTGGAAAAAGACAGAAATTCCATTTATTTTTGGGTAAAAAAAGAGAAATTTCACTTATTTTGAGGTAAAAAGGCAGAAATTCCTCTTATTTTGGTGCAAAAATTAAGAAATTTCCCTTTTTTTGTGGAAAAAGGTATACATTCCCATTACTTTCGGGATAAAAAGTAGAAATTCCCCGTATTTTGAAGCATAATTGCAGAAATTCTTATAATTTTCGGGCAAACATTCAGAAATTCTCCTTATTTTGGAGCAAAAATACAGAAAATCTCCTTTTTTCGGGAGCAAACAGTCAGAAATTCCCCTTATTTTGGGGCAAAATTGCAGAAATTTCTTTTACATTCGGGCAAATTTGCAGAAATTTCCCTTATTTTGGGGCAAAATTGCAGAAATTTTCCTAATTGTTGGGCAAAAAGGCAGGAATTCCCTATATGTTGGGGCAAAAAGACAGAAATTCTCCTTATTTTGGGGCAAAACTCAGAAATTCCACGTATTTTGGGGCAAAGTTCCAGAAATTTTCCTTATTTTGGGGCAAAATTGCAGAAATTTCCTTTATTTTGGGGCAAAATTGCAGAAATTTTACTTATTTCAGGGAAAAAAATCAAAAATTTTTCTTATTTTGGGGCAAAAAAACAGAAATTTCCATTATTTTGGGGCAATAAGGCAGAAATTCACCTTATTTTGGGGTAAAATTGCAGAAATTTCACATATTTCAGGGCAAAAAGGCAGAAATTTCTCTTAATTTAGTGCAAAATTGCAGTAATTTCACTTATTTCAGAGAAAAAAAGCAAAAATTTTTTTTATTTTGGGGCAAAAAGGCAGAAATTCCCATTATTTTGGGGGAAAAAAGCAGAAATTCACCTTCTTTTGGGGTAAAATTACAGAAATTTCACATATTTCAGGGCAAAATGGCAGAAATTTCCCTTATTTTGGGGCAAAATTGCAGATATTTCACTTATTTTAGTGTAATAAGTCAGAAATTCCCCTTATTTTGGGTTAAAAAAGACAGAAATTCCCTTTGTTTGGGGGAAAAAGACAGAAATTCCACTTATTTAGAGGCAAAATGCTGAAATTCCCCTTATTTTGGAGCAAAAATAAAGAAATTTTTCTTTTTTATGGCAAAAGTTATGCATTCTACTTATTTTCAGGCAACAAGACAGAAATTCCTTGCATTTTGGAGCAAAATTGCAGAAATTCCCCTAATTGTGGCACAAAAAAACAGAAATTCCCTATATGTTGGGGAAAAAGACAGAAATTCTCCTTCTTTTGGGGCAAAACTCAGAAATTCCACGAATTTCGGCCAAAATTCCAGAAATTTCCCTTATTTTGGGGCAAAATTGCAGAAATTTCCCTTATTTTGGGGCAAAATTGCAGAAATTTCACTTATTTTGGGGCAAAATTGCAGAAATTTCACTTATTTCAGGGAAAAAAGGCAGAAATTTTTCTTATTTTGGAGCAAAAATGCAGAAATTCCTACTATTTTGTGCCAAAATTCAGAAATTCCCTTTATTTTGAGGTTAAAACTCTGAAATTCCCATTATTTGGGGGCAAAAAGGCAGAAATTTCCCTTATTTTGGGGCAAAATTGCAGAAATTTCACTTATTTCAGAGTAATGATTCAGAAATTCCTTTTATTTTGGGGCAAAAAGAGAGAAATTCCCTTTGATTTTTGGGAAAAAGACAGAAATTCCACTTATTTAGAGGCAAAAAGGCAGAAATTCCCCTTATTTTGGAGCAAAAATGAAGAAATTTTCCTTTTTTGTGGCAAAAAATATACATTCCCCTTACTTTCGGGATAAAAAGCAGAAATTCCCCGTATTTTGAAGCAAAATTGCAGAAAATCTCATAATTTTCGTGCAAAAAGGCAGAAATTCTCCTTATTTTGAAGCAAAAAGACAGAAAATCTCCTATTTTCGGGAGCAAACAGTCAGAAATTCTCCTTATTTTGGGGCAAAATTGCAGAAATTTCCTTTACATTGGGGCAAAATTGCAGAAATTTCCCTTATTAAGGGAAAAAATAGCAGAAATTTCCCTTATTTTAGGGCAAAATTGCAGAAATTTTACTAATTTCAGAGAAAAAAAGCAAAAATTTTTCTTATTTTGGGGCAAAAAGGCAGAAATTCCCATTATTTTGGGGCAAAAAAACAGAAATTCACCTTATTTTGGGGTAAAGTTGCAGAAATTTCACATATTTCAGGGCAAAATACAGAAATTTTCATTATTCTGGGGCAAAATTGCAGAAATTTCACTTATTTCAGGGTAATAAGTCAGAAATTCCATTTATTTTGGGGCAAAAAAGACAGAAATTCCCTTTGTTTTCCGGGAAAAAGACAGAAATTCCACTTATCTAGAGGCACAAAGGCAGAAATTCCCCTTATGTTGGAGCAACAATGAAGAAATTTCCTTTTTTATTGCAAAAAGGTATGAATTCCCATTATTTTCAGGCAAAAAGGCAGAAATTCCCCATATTTTGGAGCAAAATTGAAGAAATTCCCCTAATTTTGGGCAAAAGGCAGAAATTCCCTTTATTTTGGGGCAAAAATCAGAAATTCCCCTTATTTTGGGGCAAAATTCTAGAAATTTCTTTTTTTGGGGGGCAAAATTGCAGGAATTTACCTTATTTTGGGGCAAAATTGCAGAAATTTCCCTTATTTGGGGCAAAATTGCAGAAATTTCACTTATTTTTGGTAAAAAGATTGAAATTTCTTTTATTTTCGGGCAAAAAAGGAGATATTCCCTTTATTTTTTGGCAAAATTGCAGACATTTTCCTTATTATGGGGAAATTATGCAGAAATTTCCCTTATTTAGGGCAAAATTGCAGAAATTTCACTTATTTCAGAGAAAAAAAGCAAAAATTTTTCTTATTTTGGGGCAAAAAGGCAGAAATTCTCATTATTTTGGGGCAAAAAGGCAGAAATTCACCTTATTTTGGGGTAAAATTGCAGAAATTTCACATATTTAAGGGCAAAATGGCAGAAATTTTCCTTATCCTGGGGCAAAATTGCAGAAATTTAACTTATTTTAGGGTAATAAGTCAGAAAATCCCCTTATTTTGGGGCAAAAAAGACAGAAATTCCCTTTGTTTTGGGGGAAAAAGACAGAAATTCCACTTATTTAGAGGCAAAAATGCAGAAATTCTCCTTATTTTGGAGCAAAAATGAAGAAATTTCTCTTTTTTATGGCAAAAATTTATACATTCCCCTTATTTTCGGGCAAAAAGACAGAAATTTCCCGTATTTTGGAGCAAAATTGCAGAAATTCTCCTAATTGTGTGGCAAAAAGGCAGAAATTCCCTATATGTTGGGGCAAAAAGACAAAAATTCTCCTTATTTTGGGGCAAAACTCAGAAATTCCACTTATTTTGGTGCAAAATTCCAGAAATTTCCCTTATTTTGGGGCAAAATTGCAGAAATTTCACTTATTTTGGGAAAAAATTGCAGAAATTTCACTTATTTCAGATAAAAAAGGCAGAAATTTTACTTATTTTGGGGAAAAATGCAGAAATTCCTAATATTTTGTGCCAAAATTCAGAAATTCCCTTTATTTTGAGGTAAAAATTCTGAAATTCCCATTATTTGGGGGCAAAAAGGCAGAAATTTCCCTTATTTTGGGGCAAACTTGCAGAAATTTCACTTATTTCAGGGTAATGAGTCAGAAATTCCTTTTATTTTGGGGCAAAAAAGAGAGAAATTCTCTTTGATTTTTGGGAAAAAGACAGAAATTCCACTTATTTAGAGACAAAAAGGCAGAAATTCCCCTTATTTTGGAGCAAAAATGAAGAAATTTCCCTTTTTTGTGGCAAAAAATATACATTCCCCTTAGTTTCGGGATAAAAAGCAGAAATTCCTCGTATTTTGAAGCAAAATTGCAGAAATTCTCATAATTTTCGGGCAAAAAGGCAGAAATTCTCCTTATTTTGGGGCAAAAAGACAGAAAATCTCCTTTTTTCGGGAGCAAACAGTCAGAAATTCTCCTTATTTTGGGGCAAAATTGCAGAAATTTCCCTTATTAAGTGAAAAAATTTCAGAAATTTCCCTTATTTTAGGGCAAAATTGCAGAAATTTTACTTATTTCAGAGAAAAAAAGCAAAAATTTTTCTTATTTTGGGGCAAAAAGGCAGAAATTCCCATTAGTTTGGGGCAAAAAAACAGAAATTCACCTTATTTTGGGGTAAAATTGCAGAAATTTCACATATTTCAGGGCAAAAAGGCAGAAATTTTCTTTATTCTGGGGCAAAATTGCAGAAATTTCACTTATTTCATGGTAATAAGTCAGAAATTCCCCTTATTTTGGGGCAAAAAGACATAAATTCCCTTTGTTTTGGGGAAAAAGACAAAATTCTACTTATCTAGAGGCAAAAAGGCAGAAATTCCACTTATTTTGGAGCAAAAATGAAGAAATTTCCCTTTTTAATGGCAAAAAGGTATGCATTCCCATTATTTTCAGGCAAAAAGTCAGAAATTCCCCGTATTTTGGAGCAAAATTAAAGAAATTCCTCTAATTTTGGGGCAAAAGGCAGAAATTCCTCTTATTTTGGGGTAAAAATCAGAAATTCCCCTTATTTTGGGGCAAAATTCTAGAAATTTCTTTTTTTGGGGGGCAAAATTGCAGGAATTTACCTTATTTTTGGGCAAAATTGCAGAAATTTCTCTTATTTGGGGCAAAATTGCAGAAATTTCACTTATTTTCAGGTAAAAAGACTGAAATTTCCTTTATTTTGGGGCAAAAAGGGAGAAATTCCCTTTATTTTGGGGTAAAATTGCAGACATTTTTCTTATTATGGGAAAAAATTGCAGAAATTTCTTTTATTTTAGGGCAAAATTGCAGAAATTTCACTTATTTCAGAGAAAAAAAGCAAAAATTTTTTTTTTATTTTGGGGCAAAAAGGCAGAAATTCTCATTATTTTGTGGCAAAAAGGCAGAAATTCACCTTATTTTGGAGTAAAATTGCAGAAATTTCACATATTTCAGGGCAAAAAGGCAGAAATTTCCCTTATTTTGGGGCAAAATTGCAGAAATTTCACTTATTTTAGGGTAATAAGTCAGAAAATCCCCTTATTTTGGGGCAAAAAAGACAGAAATTACCTTTGTTTTGGGGGAAAAAGACAGAAATTCCACTTATTTAGAGGCAAAAAGGCAGAAATTCCCCTTATTTTGGAGCAAAAATGAAGAAATTTCTCTTTTTTATGGCAACAAGTTATGCATTCCCCTTATTTTCGGGCAAAAAGACAGAAATTTCCCTTATTTTGGAGCAAAATTGCAGAAATTCCCCTAATTTTGGGGCAAAAAGGCAGAAATTCCCTATATGTTGGGGCAAAAAGACAAAAATTCTCCTTATTTTGGGGCAAAACTCAGAAATTCTACTTATTTTGGTGCAAAATTCCAGAAATTTCTTTAATTTTCGGGCAAAATTGCCGAAATATCCTTTATTTTCGGGCAAAATTGCAGAAATTTCACTTATTATAGAGAAAAAAAGCAAAAATTTTTCTTTTTTTAGGGGAAAAAAAGCAGAAATTCCCATTATTTTAGGGCAAAAATCCAGAAATTCACTTTTTTTGGGGTAAAATTGCAGAAATTTCACATATTTCAGGGCAAAAAGGCAGAAATTTCCCTTATTTCAGGAAAAAAGGCAGAAATTTTCCTTATTTTGGGGCAAAAATGCAGAAATTCTTAATATTTTGTGGCAAAAATGCAGAAATTCCCCTTACTTTGAGGTAAAAAGGGTGAAATTTTCCTTATTTGGGGGCAAAAAGACAGAAATTTCCCTAATTTTGGGGCAAAAAGACAGAAATTCCCCCTTTTTTTGGCAAAAAGGCAGAAATTTCTTTTATTTTGGGGCAAAATTTCAGAAATATCACTTATTTTAGGGCATAATTCAAAAATTCCTTTTATTTTGGGGCAAAAAGACAAATATTCCATTTATTTTTGGGTAAATAGGGAGAAATTTCACTTATTTTGAGGTAAAAGGCAGAAATTCCTCTTATTTTGGGGCAAAAATGAAAAGATTTCCCTTTTTTGTTGCAAAAGGTATACATTCCCCTTACTTTCGTGATTAAAAGCAGAAATTCCCCATATTTTGAAGCAATATTGCAGAAATTCTCATTATTTTCAGGCAAAAAAGCAGAAATTCTCCTTATTTTGGGGCAAAAAGACAGAAAATCTCCTTTTTTTGAGAGCAAACAGTCAAAAATTCCCATTATTTTGGGTCAAAATTGCAGAAATTTCCTTTATATTGGGGCAAAATTGCAGAAATTTCCTTTATTTTGGGGCAAAAATGCAGAAATTTCATTTATTTCAGGGAAATAAGTCAGAAATTCCTTCTATTTAGGGCAAAAAAGACAGAAATTCCCTTTGTTTTGGGAGAAAAAGACAGAAATTCCATTTGTTTAGAGACAAAAAGGCAGAAATTCCCTTTATTTTGGAGCAAAAATGAAGAAATTTCCCTTTTTATGGCAAAAAGGTATGCATTCCATTATTTTTGGGCAAAAAGGCAGAAATTCCCCGTATTTTGGAGCAAAATTGCAGAAATTCCCCTAATTTTGGGGCAAAAGGCAGAAATTCCCTTTATTTTGGAGAAAAATCAGAAATTCCCCTTATTTTGGGGCAAAATTCAAGAAATTTCCTTTATTTTGGGGCAAAATTGCAGGAATTTACCTTTTTTGGGGCAAAATTGCAGAACTTTCATTTATTTTCAGGTAAAAAGGCTGAAATTTCCTTTATTTTGAGGCAAAAAGGGAGAAATTCCATTTATTTTGGGGCAAAATTGCAGACATTTCTCTTATTAGAGGAAAAATTGCAGAAATTTCTCTTCTTTTACGGCAAAATTGAAGAAATTTCACTTATTTCAGAGAAAAAAAGCAAAAATTTTTTTATTTTGGGGCAAAAAAGCAGAAATTCCCATTATTTTGGGGGAAAAAGGCAGAAATTCACCTTATTTTGGGGTAAAATTGCAGAAATTTCACATATTTCAGGGCAAAAAGGCAGAAATTTCCCTATTTTGGGGCAAAAAAGACAGAAATTCCCTGTGTTTGGGGGAAAAAGTCAGAAATTCCACTAATTTAGAGGCAAAAAGGCTGAAATTCCCCTTATTTTGGAGCAAAAATGAAAAAATTTCCCTTTTTTATGGCAAAAAGTTATGCATTCCACTGATTTTCGGGCAACAAGACAGAAATTCTTTGCATTTTGGAGCAAAATTGCAGAAATTCCCCTAATTGTGGGGCAACAATGCAGAAATTCCCTATATGTTGGGGCAAAAAGACAGAAATTCTCCTTCTTTTGGGGCAAAACTCAGAAATTCCACGTATTTTGGGGCAAAATTCCAGAAATTTCCCTTATTTTGGGGCAAAATTGCAGAAATTTCCCTTATTTTAGGGCAAAATTGCAGAAATTTCACTTATTTCAGGGAAAAAAGGCAGAAATTTTCCTTATTTTGGGGAAAAATTAAGAAATTCTTAATAATTTTTGGCAAAAATGCAGAAATTCCCCTTATATTGAGGTAAAAAGGCTGAAATTTCACTTATTTTGAGGTAAAAAGGCTGAAATTCCGCTTATTCGGGGGCAAAAAGGAAGAAATTTCTCTTATTTTGGGGCAAAAAGACAGAAATTCCCCTTATTTTGTGGAAAAAAGGCAGAAATTTCTTTTATTTTGGGGCAAAATTGCAGAAATATCACTTATTTCAGGGTATAATTCAAAAATTCCTTTTATTTTGTTGCAAAAAAACAGAAATTCCATTTATTTTTGGGTAAAAAAGGAGAAATTTCACTTATTTTGAGGTAAAAAGGCAGAAATTCCTCTTATTTTGGGGCAAAAATTAAGAAATTTCCCTTTTTGTGGAAAAAGGTATACACTCCCCTTACTTTCGGGATAAAAAGTAGCAATTCCCCGTATTTTGAAGCATAATTGCAGAAATTCTTATAATTTTCGGGCAAAAAAGCAGAAATTCTCCTTATTTTGGAGCAAAAATACAGAAAATCTCCTTTTTTCTGGAGCAAACAGTCAGAAATTCCCCTTATTTTGGGGCAAAATTGCAGAAATTTCTTTTACATTCGGGCAAATTTGCAGAAATTTCCCTTATTTTGGGGCAAAATTGCAGAAATTCTCCTAATTGTTGGGCAAAAAGGCAGAAATTCCCTATAGTTGGGGCAAAAAGACAGAAATTCTTCTTATTTTGGGGCAAAACTCAGAAATTCCACGTATTTTGGGACAAAATTCCAGAAATTTCCCTTATTTTGGGGCAAAATTGCAGAAACTTTCCTTATTTTAGGGCAAAATTGCAGAAATTTCACTTATTTCAGAGAAAAAAAGCAAAAATTTTTCCTATTTTGGGGCTAAAATGCAGATATTTTACTTATTTTGTGGCAAAAAGGCAGAAATTCACCTTATTTTAGGGTAAAATTGCAGCAATTTCACATATTTCAGGGCAAAAAGGCAGAAATTTCCCTCATTTTGGGGCAAAATTGCAAAAATTTCATTTATTTTGGGGCAAAATTGCAGAAATTTCACTTATTTCAGGGAAAAAGGGCAGAAAATTTCCTTATTTTGGAGAAAAAATTAAGAAATTCTTAAAATTTTGTGGCAAAAATGCAGAATTTTTTTTTATTTTGAGGTAACAATGCTGAAATTCCCCTTATTTTGAGGTAAAAATGCTGAAATTCCCCTTAATTGGGTGCAAAAAGGCAGAAATTTCTCTTATTTTGGGGCAAAAAGACAGAAATTCACCTTATTTTGGAGTAAAATTGCAGAAATTTCACATATTTCAGGGCAAAAAGGCAGAAATTTCCCTTATTTTGGGGCAAAATTGAAGAAATTTCACTTATTTTAGGGTAATAAGTCAGAAAATCCCCTTATTTTGGGGCAAAAAGGACAGAAATTCCCTTTGTTTTGGGGGAAAAAACAGAAATTCCACTTATTTAGAGGCAAAAAGGCAGAAATTCCCCTTATTTTGGAGCAAAAATGAAGAAATTTCTCTTTTTTATGGCAACAAGTTATGCATTCCCCTTATTTTCGGGCAAAAAGACAGAAATTTCCCGTATTTTGGAGCAAAATTGCAGAAATTCCCCTAATTGTGGGGCAAAAAGGCAGAAATTCCCTATATGTTGGGGCAAAAAGACAAAAATTCTCCTTATTTTGGGGCAAAACTCAGAAATTCCACTTATTTTGTTGCGAAATTGCAGAAATTTTTCTTATTAAGGGAAAAAACTGCAGAATTTCCCTTATTTTAGGGTATAATTGCAGAAATTTTACTTATTTCAGAGAAAAAAAGCAAAAATTTTTCTTATTTTGGGGCAAAAAGGCAGAAATCCCCATTATTTTGGGGAAAAAAACAGAAATTCACCTTATTTTGGGGTAAAATTGCAGAAATTTCACATATTTCAGGGCAAAAAGACAGAAATTTACCTTATCCTGTGGCAAAATTTCAGAAATTTCACTTATTTCTGGGTAATAAGTCAGAAATTCCCCTTATTTTGGGGAAAAAAAGACAGAAATTCCCTTTGTTTTCGGAGAAAAAGACAGAAATTCCACTTATCTAGAGGCAAAAATGCAGAAATTCCCCTTATTTTGGAGCAACAATGAAGAAATTTCCCTTTTTATTGCAAAAAGGTATGCATTCCCATTATTTTCAGGCAAAAAGGCAGAAATTCCCTGTATTCGGAGCAAAATTGAAGAAATTCCCCTAATTTTGGGGCAAAAGGCAGAAATTCCCTTTATTTTGGGGCAAAATTCTAGAAATTTCTTTTTTGGGGGGTAAAATTGCAGGAATTTACCTTATTGTGGGGCAAAATTGCAGAAATTTCACTTATTTCAGAGAAAATAAGCAAAAATTTTTCTTATTTTGGGGCAAAAAGGCAGAAATTCTCATTATTTTGGGGCAAAAAGGCAGAAATTCACCTTATTTTGGGGTAAAATTGCAGAAATTTCACATATTTCAGGGTAAAAAGGCAGAAATTTCCCTTATCCTGGGGCAAAATTGCAGAAATTTCACTTATTTTAGGGAAATAAGTCAGAAAATCCCCTTATTTTGGGGCAAAAAAGACAGAAATTCCTTTTGTTTTGGGGGAAAAAGACAGAAATTCCACATATTTAGAGGCAAAAAGGCAGAAATTCCCCTTATTTTGGAGCAAAAATGAAGAAATTTCCCTTTTTTATGGCAACAAGTTATGCATTCCACTTATTTTCAGGCAAAAAGACAGAAATTTCCTGTATTTTGGAGCAAAATTGCAGAAATTCCTCTTATTGTGGGGCAAAAAGGCAGAAATTCCCTATATGTTGGGGCAAAAAGACAAAAATTCTCCTTTTTTGGGGGGCAAAACTCAGAAATTCCACTTTGTTTGGTGCGAAATTCCAGAAATTTCCCTTATTTTGGGGCAAAATTGCAGAAATTTCACTTATTTTGGGGCAAAATTGCAGAAATTTCACTTATTTTAGGGAAAAAAGGTAGAAATTTTACTTATTTTGGAACAAAAATGCAGAAATTCCTAATATTTTGTGCCAAAATTCAGAAATTCTCTTTATTTTGAGGTAAAAATGCTGAAATTCCCCTTATTTGGGGGCAAAAAGGCAGAAATTTCCCTTATTTTGGGGCAAAATTGCAGAAATTTCACTTATTTCAGGGTAATGAGTCAGAAATTCCTTTTATTTTGAGGCAAAAAGAGAGAAATTCCCTTTGATTTTTGGGAAAAAGTCAGAAATTCCACTTATTTAGAGGCAAAAAGGCAGAAATTCCCCTTATTTTGGAGCAAAAATGAAGAAATTTCCCTTTTTTGTGGCAAAAAATATACATTCCCCTTACTTTCGGGATAAAAAGCAGAAATTCCCCATATTTTGAAGCAAAATAGCAGAAATTCTTCCAATTTTTGGGCAAAAAGGCAGAAATTCTCCTTATTTTGGGGCAAAAATACAGAAAATCTCCTTTTTTCGGGAGCAAACAGTAAGAAATTCTCCTTATTTTGGGGCAAAATTGAAGAAATTTCATTTACATTGGGGCAAAATTACAGAAATTTCCCTTATTAAGGGAAAAAATTGCAGAAATTTCCCTTATTTTAGGGCAAAATTGCAGAAATTTTACTTATATCAGAGAAAAAAGCAAAAATTTTTCTTATTTTGGGGCAAAAAGGCAGAAATTCCCATTATTTTGGGGCAAAAAAACAGAAATTCACTTTATTTTGGGTAAAATTGCAGAAATTTCAAATATTTCAGGGCAAAAAGGCAGAAATTTTCCTTATCCTGGGGCAAAATTGCAGAAATTTCTCTTATTTCAGGGTAATAAGTCAGAAATTCCCCTTATTTTGGGGCAAAAAATACAGAAATTCCCTTTGTTTTGGGGGAAAAAGACAGAAATTCCACTTATCTAGAGGCACAAAGGCAGAAATTCCCTTTATTTTGGAGCAAAAATGAAGAAATTTCCCTTTTTATGGCAAAAAGGTATGCATTCCCATTATTTTCAGGAAAAAAGGCAGAAATTTCCCGTATTTTGGAGCAAAATTGAAGAAATTCCCCTAATTTTGGGGCAAAAGGCAGAAATTGCTTTTATTTTGGGGCAAAAATCAGAAATTCCCCTTATTTTGTGGCAAAATTCTAGAAATTTCTTTTTTGGGGGGCAAAATTGCAAGAATTTACCTTATTTTTGGGCAAAATTGCAGAAATTTCCCTTATTTTAGGGCAAAATTGCAGAAATTTCACTTATTTCAGAGAAAAAAAGCAATTTTTTTTTATTTTGGGGCAAAAAGGCAGAAATTCTCATTATTTTGTTGCAAAAAGGTAGAAATTCACCTTATTTTGGGGTAAAATTGCAGAAATTTCACATATTTCAGGACAAAAAGCAGAAATTACCCTTATTTTGGGGCAAAATTGCAGAAATTTCTTTTATTTTGGGGCAAAATTGCAGAAATTTCACTTATTTCAAGGTAATGAGTCAGAAATTCCTTTTATTTTGGGGCAAAAAAGGGAGAAATTCCCTTTCTTTTTTGGAAAGAAGACAGAAATTCCAGTTATTTAGAGGCAAAAAGAAGAAATTCTCCTTATTTTGGAACAATAATGAAGAAATTTCCCTTTATTGTGGCAAAAAATATACATTCCCCTTACTTTCGGTATAAAAAGCAGAAATTCCCCGTATTTTGAAGCAAAATTGCAGAAATTCTCAAAATTTTCGGGCGAAAATGCAGAAATTCTACTTATTTTGGGGCAAAAAGACAGAAAATCTTCTTTCGGGAGCAAATAGTCAGAAATTCTCCTTATTTTGGGGCAAAATTGCAGAAATTTCCTTTACATTGGGGCAAAATTGCAGAAATTTCCCTTATTAAGTGAAAAAAATGCAGAAATTTCCCTTATTTTAGGGCAAAATTGCAGAAATTTTACTTATTTCAGAGAAAAAAGCAAAGATTTTTCTTATTTTGGGGCAAAAATGCAGAAATTCCCATTATTTTGGGGCAAAAAAACAGAAATTCACCTTATTTTGGGGTAAAATTGCAGAAATTTCACATATTTCAAGGCAAAAATGCAGAAATTTTCTTTATTTTGGGGCAAAATTGCAGAAATTTCACTTATTTCAGGGTAATAAGTCAGAAATTCCCCTTATTTTGGGGCAAAAAAGACAGAAATTCCCTTTGTTTTTGGGGGAAAAAGACAGAAATTCCACTTATTTAGAGGCAAAAAGGCAGAAATTCCCCTTATTTTGGAGCAAAAATGAAGAAATTTCCCTTTTTTATGTCAACAAGTTATGCATTCCCCTTATTTTCGGACAAAAAGAGAGAAATTCCATGTATTTTGGAGCAAAATTGCAGAAATTCCCCTAATTGAGGGGCAAAAAGGCAGAAATTTCCTATATGTTGGGGCAAAAAGACAAAAATTCTCCTAATTTTGAGGCAAAACTCAGAAATTCCAAATTTTTGTGCAAAATTCCAGAAATTGCCCTTATTTTGGGGCATAATTGCAGAAATTTCAATTATTTTGGGGCAAAATTGCAGAAATTTCAGTTATTTCAGGGAAAAAAGGCAGAAATTTTACTTATTTTCGGTCAAAAAGACAGAAATTCCTAATATTTTGTGCCAAAATTCAGAAATTCCCCTTATTTTTAGGTAAAAATGCTGAAATTCCCAATATTTGGGGGCAAAAAGGCAGAAATTTCCTTTATTTTGGGGCAAAATTGCAGAAATTTCACTTATTTCAGGGTATTGAGTCAGAAATTTTTTTTATTTGGGGCAAAAAAGAGAGAAATTCCGTTTGATTTTTGGGAAAAAGACAGAAATTCCACTTATTTAAAGGCAAAAAGACAGAAATTCCCCTTATTTTGGAGCAAAAATGAAGAAATTTCTCTTTTTTGTGGCAAAAAATATACATTCACCTTACTTTGGGGATAAAAAGCAGAAATTCCCCGTATTTTGAAGCAAAATTGCAGAAATTCCCATAATTTTCGGGCAAAAAGCAGAAATTCTCGTTATTTTGGTGCAAAAAGACAGAAAATCTCCTTTTTTCGGGAGCAAACAGTCAGAAATTCTACTTATTTTGTTGCAAAATTGCAGAAATTTCCTTTACATTGGGGCAAAATTGCAGAAATTTTACTTATTTCAGAAAAAAAAAGCAAAAATTTTTCTTATTTTGGGGCAAACAGGCAGAAATTCTTATTATTTTGGGGCAAAAAAAAAGAAATTCACCTTATTTTGGGGTAAAATTGCAGAAATTTCACATATTTCAGGGAAAAAAGGGAGAAATTTACCTTATCCTGGGGCAAAATTGCAGAAATTTCACTTATTTCAGGGTAATAAGTCAGAAATTCCCCTTTATTTTGGGGCAAAAAAGACAGAAATTCCCTTTGTTTTCAGGGAAAAAGACAGAAATTCCACTTATCTAGAAGCACAAAGGCAGAAATTCCCCTTATTTTGGAGCAACAATGAAGAAATTTCCCTTTTTATAGCAAAAAGGTATGCATTCCCATTATTTTCAGGCAAAAAGGCAGAAATTCCCCGTATTTTGGAGCAAAATTGAAGAAATTCCCCTAATTTTGGGGCAAAAGGCAGAAATTCCCTTTATTTTGGGGCAAAAATCAGAAATTCCCCTTATTTTTGGGCAAAATTCTAGAAATTTCTTTTTTTGGGGGAGCAAAATTGCAGGAATTTACCTTATTTTGGGGCAAAATTGCAGAAATTTCCTATATTTGGGGCAAAATTGGAGAAATTTCACTTATTTTCAGGTAAAAAGACTGAAATTTCCTTTATTTTGGGGCAAAAAGGGAGATATACCCTTTATTTTTTGGCAAAATTGCAGACATTTTCCTTATTATGTGGAAAAATTGCAGAAATTTCCCTTATTTAGGGCAAAATTGCAGAAATTTCACTTATTTCAGAGAAAAAAAGCAAAAATTTTTCTTATTTTGGGGCAAAAAGGCAGAAATTCTCATTATTTTGGGGCAAAAAGGCAGAAATTCACCTTATTTTGGGGTAAAATTGCAGAAATTTCACATATTTCAGGGCAAAAAGGCAGAAATTTCCCTTATTTTGGGGCAAAATTGCAGAAATTTCACTTATTTTAGGGTAATAAGTCAGAAAATCCCCTTATTTTGGGGCAAAAAAGACAGAAATTCCCTTTGTTTTGGGGAAAAAAGACAGAAATTCCACTTATTTAGAGGCAAAAAGGCAGAAATTCTCCTTATTTTGAAGCAAAAATGAAGAAATTTCCCTTTTTTTGGCAACAAGTTATTTATTCCCCTTATTTTCGGGCAAAAGACTGAAATTTCCCGTATTTTGGAGCAAAATTGCAGAAATTCCCCTAATTGTGGGGCAAAAAGGCAGAAATTCCCTATATGTTGGGGCAAAAAGACAAAAATTCTCCTTATTTTGGGGCAAAACTCAGAAATTTCACTTATTTTGGTGCAAAATTCCAGAAATTTCCCTTATTTTGGGGCAAAATTGCAGAAATTTCACTTATTTTTGGGCAAAATTGCAGAAATTTCACTTATTTCAGAGAAAAAAGGCAGAAATTTTACTTATTTTGGGGCAAAAATGCAGAAATTCCTAATATTTTGTGCCAAAATTCAGAAATTCCCTTTATTTTGAGGTTAAAATTCTGAAATTCTCATTATTTGGGGGCAAAAAGGCAGAAATTTCCCTTATCTTGGGGCAAAATGGCAGAAATTTCACTTATTTCAGAGTAATGAGTCAGAAATTCCTTTTATTTTGGGGCAAAAAAGAGAGAAATTCCCTTTGATTTTTGGGAAAAAGACAGAAATTCCACTTATTTAGAGGCAAAAAGGCAGAAATTCCCCTTATTTTGGTGCAAAAATGAAGAAATTTTCCTTTTTTGTGGCAAAAAATATACATTCCCCTTACTTTCGGGATAAAAAGCAGAAATTCCCCGTATTTTGAAGCAATATTGCAGAAATTCTCCTAATTTTCGTGCAAAAAGGCAGAAATTCTCCTTATTTTGAAGCAAAAAGACAGAAAATCTCCTTTTTTCGGAAGCAAACAGTCAGAAATTCTGCTTATTTTGGGGAAAAATTGCAGAAATTTCCTTTACATTGTGGCAAAATTGCAGAAATTTCCCTTATTAACGGAAAAAATAGCAGAAATTTCCTTTATTTTAGGGCAAAACTGCAGAAATTTTACTTATTTCAGAGAAAAAAAGCAAAAATTTTTCTTATTTTGGGGCAAAAAGGCAGAAATTCCCATTATTTTGGGGCAAAAAAACAGAAATTCACCTTATTTTGGGGTAAAGTTGCAGAAATTTCACATATTTCAGGGCAAAATACAGAAATTTTCCTTATTCTGGGGCAAAATTGCAGAAATTTCTCTTATTTCAGGGTAATAAGTCAGAAATTCCCTTTATTTTGGGGCAAAAAAGACAGAAATTCCCTTTGTTTTGGGGGAAAAAGACAGAAATTCCACTTATTTAGAGGCAAAAAGGCAGAAATTCCCCTTATTTTGGAGCAAGAATGAAGAAATTTCTCTTTTTTATGGCAACAAGTTATGCATTCCCCTTATTTTCGGGCAAAAAGACAGAAATTTTTCATATTTTGGAGCAAAATTTCAGAAATTCCCCTAATTGTGGGGCAAAAAGGCAGAAATTCCCTATATGTTGTGGCAAAAAGACAAAAATTCTCCTTATTTTGGGGCAAAACTCAGAAATTCCACTTATTTTGGTGCAAAATTCCAGAAATTTCTCTAATTTTGGGGCAAAATTACCGAAATATCCTTTATTTTCGGGCAAAATTGCAGAAATTTCACTTATTATAGAGAAAAAAAGCAAAAATTTTTCTTTTTTTAGGGGAAAAAAAGCAGAAATTCCCATTATTTTGGGGCAAAAATCCAGAAATTCACTTTTTTGGGGGTAAAATTGCAGAAATTTCACATATTTCAGGGCAAAAAGGCAGAAATTTCCCTTATTTTCGGGCAAAATTGCAGAAATTTCACTTATTTTGGGGCAAAATTGCAGAAATTTCACTTATTTCAGGAAAAAAGGCAGAAATTTTCTTTATTTTGGGGCAAAAATGCAGAAATTCTTAATATTTTGTGGCAAAAATGCAGAAATTCCCCTTACTTTGAGGTAAAAAGGGTGAAATTTTCCTTATTTGGGGGCAAAAAGGCAGAAATTTCCCTAATTTTGGGGCAAAAAGACAGAAATTCCCCTTATTCTGTGGCAAAAAGGCAGAAATTTCTTTTATTTTGGGGCAAAATTTCAGAAATAACACTTATTTTAGGGCATAATTCAAAAATTTTTTTTATTTTGGGGCAAAAAGACAAATATTCCATTTATTTTTGGGTAAAAAGGGAGAAATTTCACTTATTTTGAGGTAAAAGGCAGAAATTCCTATTATTTTGGGGCAAAAATGAAGAGATTTCCCTTTTTCGTTGCAAAAGGTATACATTCCCCTTACTTTCGTGATTAAAAGCAGAAATTCCCCGTATTTAGAAGCAATATTGCAGAAATTCTCATTATTTTCAGGCAAAAAAGCAGAAATTCTCCTTATTTTGGGGCAAAAAGACAGAAAATCTTCTTTTTTTGAGAGCAAACAGTCAAAAATTCCCATTATTTTGGGTCAAAATTGCAGAAATTTCCTTTACATTGGGGCAAAATTGCAGAAATTTCCTTTATTATGGGGCAAAAATGCAGAAATGTCATTTATTTCAGGGTAATAAGTCAGAAATTCCTTCTATTTGAGGCAAAAAAGACAGAAATTCTCTTTGTTTTGGGAGAAAAAGACAGAAATTCCACTTATTTAGAGGCAAAAAGGCATAAATTCCTTTATTTTGGAGCAAAAATGAAGAAATTTCCCTTTTTATGGCAAAAAGGTATGCATTCCATTATTTTTGGGCAAAAAGGCAGAAATTCCCCGTATTATGGAGCAAAATTGCAGAAATTCCCCTAATTTTGGGGCAAAAGGCAGAAATTCCCTTTATTTTGGAGAAAAATCAGAAATTCCCCTTATTTTGGGGCAAAATTCAAGAAATTTCCTTTATTTTGGGGCAAAATTGCAGGAATTTACCTTTTTTGGGGCAAAATTGCAGAAATTTCACTTATTTTCAGGTAAAAAGGCTGAAATTTCCTTTATTTTGAGGCAAAAAGGGAGAAATTCCATTTATTTTGGGGCAAAATTGCAGACATTTCCTTTATTATAGGAAAAATTGCAGAAATTTCTCCTATTTTAGGGCAAAATTGCAGAAATTTCACTTATTTCAGAGAAAAAAAGCAAAAATTTTTTTTATTTTGGGGCAAAAAAGCAGAAATTCCCATTATTTTGGGGGAAAAAGGCAGAAATTCACCTTATTTTGGGGTAAAATTGCAGAAATTTCACATATTTCAGGGCAAAAAGGCAGAAATTTCCCTATTTTGGGGCAAAAAAGACAGAAATTCCCTGTGTTTGGGGTAAAAAGTCAGAAATTCTACTAATTTAGAGGCAAAAAGGCTGAAATTCCCCTTATTTTGGAGCAAAAATGAAAAAATTTCCCTTTTTTATGGCAAAAAGTTATGCATTCCACTGATTTTCGGGCAACAAGACAGAAATTCTTTGCATTTTGGAGCAAAATTGCAGAAATTCCCCTAATTGTGGGGCATCAAGGCAGAAATTCCCTATATGTTGGGGCAAAAATACAGAAATTCTCCTTCTTTTGGGGCAAAACTCAGAAATTCCACGTATTTTGGGGCAAAATTCCAGAAATTTCCCTTATTTTGGGGAAAAATTGCAGAAATTTCCCTTATTTTAGGGCAAAATTGCAGAAATTTCACTTATTTCAGGGAAAAAAGGCAGAAATTTTCCTTATTTTGGGGAAAAATTAAGAAATTCTTAATATTTTGTGGCAAAAATGCAGAAATTCCCCTTATTTTGAGGTAAAAAGGCTGAAATTCCCCTTATTTTGAAGTAAAAAGGCTGAAATTCCCCTTATTCGGGGGCAAAAAGGAATAAATTTCTCTTATTGGGGGCAAAAAGACAGAAATTCCCTTTATTTTGTGGCAAAAAGGCAGAAATTTCTTTTATTTTGGGGCAAAATTGCAGAAATATCACTTATTTCAGTGTATAATTCAAAAATTCCTATTATTTTGTTGCAAAAAGACAGAAATTCCATTTATTTTTGTGTAAAAAAGGAGAAATTTCACTTATTTTGAGGTAAAAAGGCAGAAATTCCTCTTATTTTGGGGCAAAAATTAAGAAATTTCCCTTTTTTGTGGAAAAAGGTATACATTCCCCTTACTTTCGGGATAAAAATTAGAAATTCCCCGTATTTTGAAGCATAATTGCAGAAATTCTTATAATTTTCGGGCAAAAAAGCAGAAATTCTCCTTATTTTGGAGCAAAAATACAGAAAATCTCCTTTTTTCGGGAGCAAACAGTCAGAAATTCCCCTTATTTTGGGGCAAAATTGCAGAAAATTCTTTTACATTCGGGCAAATTTGCAGAAATTTCCCTTATTTTGGGGCAAAATTGCAGAAATTTTCCTTATTTTAGGGCAAAATTGCAGAAATTTCACTTATTTCAGAGAAAAAAAGAAAAAATTTTTTCTATTTTGGGGCTAAAATGCAGATATTTTACTTATTTTGGGGCAAAAAGGCAGAAATTCACCTTATTTTAGGGTAAAATTGCAGCAATTTCACATATTTCAGGGCAAAAAGGCAGAAATTTCCCTCATTTTGGGGCAAAATTGCAAAAATTTCACTTATTTTGGGGCAAAATTGCAGAAATTTCACTTATTTCAGGGAAAAAAGGCAGAAAATTTCCTTATTTTGGAGAAAAAATTAAGAAATTCTTAAAATTTTGTGGCAAAAATGCAGAATTTTTTTTTTATTTTGAGGTAAAAATGCTGAAATTCCCCTTATTTTGAGGTAAAAATGCTGAAATTCCCCTTAATTGGGTGCAAAAAGGCAGAAATTTCTCTTATTTTGGGGCAAAAAGACAGAAATTCCCCTTATTTTGTAGCAAAAAGGCAAAAATTTCTTTTATTTTGGGGCAAAATTGCAGAAATATCACTTATTTCAGGGTATAATTCAAAAATTCCTTTTATTTTGTTGCAAAAAGACAGAAATTCCCTTTATTTTTGGGTAAAAAAGGAGAAATTTCACTTATTTTGAGGTAAAAAGGCAGAAATTCCTCTTATTTTGGGGCAAAAATTAAGAAATTTCCCTTTTTTTAAAAAAAGGTATACATTCCCCTTACTTTTGGGATAAAAAGCAAAAATTCCCCATATTTTGAAGCATAATTGCAGAAATTCTCATAATTTTCTGGCAAAAAAGCAGAAATTCTCCTTATTTTGGAGCAAAAATAGAGAAAATCTTCTTTTTTCGGAAGCAGTCAGAAATTCCCCTTATTTTGGGGCAAAATTGCAGAAATTTCTTTTACATTGGGGCAAAATTGCAGAAATTTCCCTTATTTTGGGGCAAAATTGCAGAAATTCCCCTAATTGTTGGGCAAAAAGGCAGAAATTCCCTATATGTTGGGGCAAAAAGACAGAAATTCTCCTTATTTTGAGGCAAAACTCAGAAATTCCACGTATTTTGGGGCAAAATTCCAGAAATTTCCTTTATTTTGGGGCAAAATTGCAGAAATTTCTCTTATTTTAGGGCAAAATTGCAGAAATTTCACTTATTTCAGGGAAAAAAGGCAGAAATTTTCCTTATTTTGGGGAAAAATTAAGAAATTCTTAATATTTTGTGGCAAAAATGCAGAAATTCCCCTTATTTTGAGGTAAAAAGGCTGAAATTCCCCTTATTTTGAGGTAAAAAGGCTGAAATTCCTCTTATTTGGGGGCAAAAAGGCAGAAATTTTTTTTATTTTGGGGCAAAATTGCAGAAATATCACTTATTTCAGGGTATAATTCAAAAATTCCTTTTATTTTGTTGGAAAAAGACAGAAATTCCATTTATTTTTGGGTAAAAAAAGAGAAATTTCACTTATTTTGAGGTAAAAAGGCAGAAATTCCTCTTATTTTGGGGCAAAAATTAAGAAATTTCCCTTTTTTGTGGAAAAAGGTATACATTCCCATTACTTTCGGGATAAAAATTAGAAATTCCCCGTATTTTGAAGCATAATTGCAGAAATTCTTATAATTTTCGGGCAAAAAAGCAGAAATTCTCCTTATTTTGGAGCAAAAATACAGAAAATCTCCTTTTTTCGGGAGCAAACATTCAGAAATTCCCCTTATTTTGGGGCAAAATTGCAGAAATTTCTTTTACATTCGGGCAAATTTGCAGAAATTTCCCTTATTTTGGGGCAAAATTGCAGAAATTTTCCTAATTGTTGGGCAAAAAGGCAGGAATTCCCTATATGTTGGGGCAAAAAGACAGAAATTCTCCTTATTTTGGGGCAAAACTCAGAAATTCCACGTATTTTGGGGCAAAGTTCCAGAAATTTTCCTTATTTTGGGGCAAAATTGCAGAAATTTCCTTTATTTTGGGGCAAAATTGCAGAAATTTTACTTATTTCAGGGAAAAAAATCAAAAATTTTTCTTATTTTGGGGCAAAAACAGAAATTTCCATTATTTTGGGGCAATAAGGCAGAAATTCACCTTATTTTGGGGTAAAATTGCAGAAATTTCACATATTTCAGGGCAAAAAGGCAGAAATTTCTCTTATTTTAGGGCAAAATTGCAGTAATTTCACTTATTTCAGAGAAAAAAAGCAAAAATTTTTTTATTTTGGGGCAAAAAGGCAGAAATTCCCATTATTTTGGGGGGAAAAAGCAGAAATTCACCTTCTTTTGGGGTAAAATTACAGAAATTTCACATATTTCAGGGCAAAATGGCAGAAATTTCTCTTATTTTGCGGCAAAATTGCAGATATTTCACTTATTTTAGGGTAATAAGTCAGAAATTCCCCTTATTTCGGGTTAAAAAAGACAGAAATTCCCTTTGTTTGGGGGAAAAAGACAGAAATTCCACTTATTTAGATGCAAAATGCTGAAATTCCCCTTATTTTGGAGCAAAAATAAAGAAATTTCCCTTTTTTATGGCAAAAGTTATGCATTCTACTTATTTTCACGCAACAAGACAGAAATTCCTTGCATTTTGGAGCAAAATTGCAGAAATTCCCCTAATTGTGGCACAAAAAGACAGAAATTCCCTATATGTTGGGGAAAAAGACAGAAATTCTCCTTCTTTTGGGGCAAAACTCAGAAATTCCACGTATTTTGGGGCAAAATTCCAGAAATTTCCCTTATTTTGGGGCAAAATTGCAGAAATTTTCCTTATTTTAGGGCAAAATTGCAGAAATTTCACTTATTTCAGAGAATAAAAGCAAAAATTTTTCCTATTTTGGGGCTAAAATGCAGAAATTCCACTTATTTTGGGGCAAAAAGGCAGAAATTCACCATATTTCAGGGTAAAATTGCAGCAATTTAATATATTTCAGGACAAAAAGGCAGAAATTTCCCTCATTTTGGGGCAAAATTGCAGAAATTTCACTTATTTTGGTGCAAAATTGCAGAAATTTCACTTATTTCAGAAAAAAAAGGCAGAAATTTTCCTTATTTTGGGGAAAAAATTAAGAAATTCTTAATATTTTGTGGCAAAAATGCAGACATTTTCCTTATTTGAGGTAAAAATGCTGAAATTCCCCATATTTTGAGGTAAAAAGGCTGAAATTCCCCTTAATTGGGTGCAAAAAGGCAGAAATTTCTCTTATTTTGGGGCAAAAAGACAGAAATTCCCCTTATTTTGTAGCAAAAAGGCAAAAATTTCTTTTATTTTGGGGCAAAATTGCAGAAATATCACTTATTTCAGGGTATAATTTCAAAATTCCTTTTATTTTGTTGCAAAAAGACAGAAATTCCATTTATTTTTGGGTAAAAAAGGAGAAATTTCACTTATTTTGAGGTAAAAAGGCAGAAATTCCTCTTATTTTGGGGCAAAAATTAAGAAATTTCCCTTTTTTTAAAAAAAGGTATATATTCCCCTTACTTTTGGGATAAAAAGCAAAAATTCCCTGTATTTTGAAGCATAATTGCAGAAATTCTCACAATTTTCGGGCAAAAAAGCAGAAATTCTCCTTATTTTGGAGCAAAAATACAGAAAATCTTCTTTTTTTCGGAAGCAAATAGTCAGAAATTCCCATTATTTTGGGGCAAAATTGCAGAAATTTCTTTTACATTGGGGCAAAATTGCAGAAATTTCCCTTATTTTGGGGCAAAATTGCAGAAATTCCCCTAATTGTTGGGCAAAAAGGCAGAAATTCCCTATATGTTGGGGCAAAGAGACAGAAATTCTCCTTCTTTTGGGGCAAAACTCAGATATTCCATGTATTTTGGGGCAAAATTCCAGAAATTTCCCTTATTTTGGAGCAAAATTGCAGAAATTTCCCTTATTTTAGAAAAAAATTGCAGAAATTTCACTTATTTCATGGAAAAAAAGGCAGAAATTTTCCTTATTTTGGGGAAAAAATTAAGAAATTCTTAATATTTTGTGGGAAAAATGCAGAAATTCCCCTTATTTTGAGGTAAAAAGGCTGAAATTCCCCTTATTTTGAGGTAAAAAGGCTGAAATTCCCCTTATTTGGGGGCAAAAAGGCAGAAATTTTTCTTATTTTGGGGCAAAAAGACAGAAATTCCCCTTATTTTGTGGCAAAAAGGCAGAAATTTCTTTTATTTTGGGGCAAAATTGCAGAAATATCACTTATTTCAGGGTATAATTCAAAAATTTCTTTTATTTTGTTGGAAAAAGACAGAAATTCCATTTAATTTTCCGTAAAAAAGGAGAAATTTCACTTATTTTGAGGTAAAAATGCAGAAATTCCTCTTATTTTGGGGCAAAAATTAAGAAATTTCCGTTTTTGTGGAAAAAGGTATACATTCCCCTAACTTTCGGGATAAAAAGTAGAAATTCCCCGTATTTTGAAGCATAATTGCAGAAATTCTTATAATTTTCGGGCAAAAAAGCAGAAATTCTCCTTATTTTGGAGCAAAAATACAGTAAATCTCCTTTTTTCGGGAGCAAACAGTCAGAAATTCCCCTTATTTTGGGGCAAAATTGCAGAAATTTTACTTATTTCAGGGAAAAAAATCAAAAATTTTTCTTATTTTGGGGCAAAAAAAACAGAAATTCCCATTATTTTGGGGCAATAAGGCAGAAATTCACCTTATTTTATGGTAAAATTGCAGAAATTTCACATATTTCAGGGCAAAAAGGCAGAAATTTCTCTTATTTTAGGGCAAAATTGCTGTAATTTCACTTATTTCAGAGAAAAAAAGCAAAAATTTTTTTATTTTGGGGCAAAAAGGCAGAAATTCCCATTATTTTGGGGGAAAAAGGCAGAAATTCACCTTATTTTGGGGTAAAATTACAGAAATTTCACATATTTCAGGGCAAAATGGCAGAAATTTCCCTTATTTTGGGGCAAAATTGCAGATATTTCACTTATTTTAGGCTAATAAGTCAGAAATTCCCCTTATTTTGGGTTAAAAAAGACAGAAATTCCCTTTGTTTGGGGGAAAAAGACAGAAATTCCACTTATTTATAGGCAAAAAGACTGAAATTCCCCTTATTTTGGAGCAAAAATAAAGAAATTTCCCCTTTTTATGGCAAAAAGTTATGCATTCCACTTATTTTCGGGCAACACACAGAAATTCCTTGCATTTTGGAGCAAAATTGCAGAAATTCCCCTAAATGTGGGGCAAAAAGGCAGAAATTCCCTATATGTTGGGGCAAAAAGACAGAAATTCTCATTATGTTGGGGCAAAATTCAGAAATTCCACGTATTTTGGGGCAAAATTCCAGAAATTTCCCTTATTTTGGGGCAAAATTGCAGAAATTTTCCTTATTTTAGGGCAAATTTGCAGAAATTTCCCTCATTTTGTGGCAAAATTGCAGAAATTCTCATAATTGTTGGGCAAAAAGGCAGAAATTCCCTATATGTTGGGGCAAAAAGACAGAAATTCTCCTTATTTTGGGGCAAAACTCAGAAATTTACGTATTTTGGGGCAAAATTCCAGAAATTTCCCTTATTTTGGGGCAAAATTGCAGAAATTTCACTTATTTCAGAAAAAAAAAGCAAAAATTTTTCCTATTTTGGGTCTAAAATGCAGATATTTTACTTATTTTGGGGCAAAAAGGCAGAAATTCACCTTATTTTAGGGTAAAATTGCAGCAATTTCACATATTTCAGGGCAAAAAGGCAGAAATTTCTCTCATTTTGGGGCAAAATTGCAAAAATTTCACTTATTTTGGGGCAAAATTGCAGAAATTTCACTTATTTCAGGGAAAAAAGGCAGAAAATTTCCTTATTTTGGAGAAAAAATTAAGAAATTCTTAATATTTTGTGGCAAAAATGCAGAAATTACCCTTATTTTGAGGTAAAAAGGCTGAAATTCCCCTTATTTAGACGTAAAAATGCTGAAATTCCCCTTAATTGGGTGCAAAAATGCAGAAATTTCTCTTAATTTGGGGCAAAAAGACAGAAATTCCCCTTATTTTGTAGCAAAAAGGCAAAAATTTCTTTTATTTTGGGGCAAAATTGCAGAAATATCACTTATTTCAGGGTATAATTCAAAAATTCCTTTTATTTTGTTGCAAAAAGACAGAAATTCCATTTATTTTTGGGTAAAAAGGAGAAATTTCACTTATTTTGAGGTAAAAAGGCAGAAATTCCTCTTATTTTGGGGCAAAAATTAAGAAATTTCCCTTTTTTTAAAAAAAGGTATACATTCCCCTTACTTTTGGGATAAAAAGCAAAAATTCCCCATATTTTGAAGCATAATTGCAGAAATTCTCATAATTTTCGGACAAAAAAGCAGAAATTCTCCATATTTTGGAGCAAAAATAGAGAAAATCTTCTTTTTTCGGAAGCAGTCAGAAATTCCCCTTATTTTGGGGCAAAATTGCAGAAATTTCTTTTACATTGGGGCAAAATTGCAGAAATTTCCCTTATTTTGGGGCAAAATTGCAGAAATTCCCCTAATTGTTGGGCAAAAAGGCAGAAATTCCCTATATGTTGGGGCAAAAAGACAGAAATTCTCCTTATTTTGAGGCAAAACTCAGAAATTCCACGTATTTTGGGGCAAAATTCCAGAAATTTCCCTTATTTTGGGGCAAAATTGCAGAAATTTCTCTTATTTTAGGGCAAAATTGCAGAAATTTCACTTATTTAAGGGAAAAAAGGCAGAAATTTTCCTTATTTTGGGGAAAAAATTAAGAAATTCTTAATATTTTGTGGCAAAAATGCAGAAATTACCCTTATTTTGAGGTAAAAAGGCTGAAATTCCCCTTATTTTGAGGTAAAAAGGCTGAAATTCGTCTTATTTGGGGGCAAAAAGGCAGAAATTTCTTTTATTTTGGGGCAAAATTGCAGAAATATCACTTATTTCAGGGTATAATTCAAAAATTCCTTTTATTTTGTTGGAAAAAGACAGAAATTCCATTTATTTTTGGGTAAAAAAAGAGAAATTTCACTTATTTTGAGGTAAAAAGGCAGAAATTCCTCTTATTTTGGTGCAAAAATTAAGAAATTTCCCTTTTTTTGTGGAAAAAGGTATACATTCCCATTACTTTCGGGATAAAAAGTAGAAATTCCCCGTATTTTGAAGCATAATTGCAGAAATTCTTATAATTTTCGGGCAAACATTCAGAAATTCTCCTTATTTTGGAGCAAAAATACAGAAAATCTCCATTTTTCGGGAGCAAACAGTCAGAAATTCCCCTTATTTTGGGGCAAAATTGCAGAAATTTCTTTTACATTTGGGCAAATTTGCAGAAATTTCCCTTATTTTGGGGCAAAATTGCAGAAATTTTCCTAATTGTTGGACAAAAAGGCAGGAATTCCCTATATGTTGGGGCAAAAAGACAGAAATTCTCCTTATTTTGGGGCAAAACTCAGAAATTCCACGTATTTTGGGGCAAAGTTCCAGAAATTTTCCTTATTTTGGGGCAAAATTGCAGAAATTTCCTTTATTTGGGGCAAAATTGCAGAAATTTTACTTATTTCAGGGAAAAAAAATCAAAAATTTTTCTTATTTTGGGGCAAAAAAACAGAAATTTCCATTATTTTGGGGCAATAAGGCAGAAATTCACCTTATTTTGGGGTAAAATTGCAGAAATTTCACATATTTCAGGGCAAAAAGGCAGAAATTTCTCTTAATTTAGTGCAAAATTGCAGTAATTTCACTTATTTCAGAGAAAAAAAGCAAAAATTTTTTTTATTTTGGGGCAAAAAGGCAGAAATTCCCATTATATTGGGGGAAAAAAGCAGAAATTCACCTTCTTTTGGGGTAAAATTACAGAAATTTCACATATTTCAGGGCAAAATGGCAGAAATTTCCCTTATTTTGGGGCAAAATTGCAGATATTTCACTTATTTTAGGGTAATAAGTCAGAAATTCCCCTTATTTTGGGTTAAAAAAGACAGAAATTCCCTTTGTTTGGGGGAAAAAGACAGAAATTCCACTTATTTAGAGGCAAAATGCTGAAATTCCCCTTATTTTGGAGCAAAAATAAAGAAATTTCCCTTTTTTATGGCAAAAGTTATGCATTCTACTTATTTTCAGGCAACAAGACAGAAATTCCTTGCATTTTGGAGCAAAATTGCAGAAATTCCCCTAATTGTGGCACAAAAAGACAGAAATTCCCTATATGTTGGGGAAAAAGACAGAAATTCTCCTTCTTTTGGGGCAAAACTCAGAAATTCCACGTATTTTGGGGCAAAATTCCAGAAATTTCCCTTATTTTGGGGCAAAATTGCAGAAATTTTCCTTATTTTAGGGAAAAATTGCAGAAATTTCACTTATTTCAGAGAAAAAAAGCAACAATTTTTCCTATTTTGGGGCTAAAATGCAGAAATTCCACTTATTTTGGGGCAAAAAGGCAGAAATTCACCTTATTTCAGGGTAAAATTGCAGCAATTTAATATATTTCAGGGCAAAAAGGCAGAAATTTCCCTCATTTTGGGGCAAAATTGCAGAAATTTCACTTATTTTGGTGCAAAATTTCAGAAATTTCACTTATTTCAGAAAAAAAAGGCAGAAATTTTCCTTATTTTGGGGAAAAAATTAAAAAATTCTTAATATTTTGTGGCAAAAATGCAGAAATTTTCCTTATTTTGAGGTCAAAATGCTGAAATTTCCCTTATTTTGAGGTAAAAAGGCTGAAATTCCCCTTAATTGGGTGCAAAAAGGCAGAAATTTCTCTTATTTTGGGGATAAAAGACAGAAATTCCCCTTATTTTGTAGCAAAAAGGCAAAAATTTCTTTTATTTTGAGGCAAAATTGCAGAAATATCACTTATTTCAGGGTATAATTCAAAAATTCCTTTTATTTTGTTGCAAAAAACAGAAATTCCATTTATTTTTGGGTAAAAAAAGAGAAATTTCACTTATTTTGAGGTAAAAAGGCAGAAATTCCTCTTATTTCGGGGCAAAAATTAAGAAATTTCTTTTTTTTTTAAAAAAGGTATACATTCCCCTTACTTTTGGGATAAAAAGCAAAAATTCCCTGTATTTTGAAGCATAATTGCAGAAATTCTCACAATTTTCGGGCAAAAAAGCAGAAATTCTCCTTATTTTGGAGCAAAAATACAGAAAATCTTCTTTTTTTGTAAGCAAATAGTCAGAAATTCCCATTATTTTGGGGCAAAATTGCAGAAATTTCTTTTACATTGGGGCAAAATTGCAGAAATTTCCCTTATTTTGGGGAAAAATTGCAGAAATTCCCCTAATTGTTGGGCAAAAAGGCAGAAATTCCCTATATGTTGGGGCAAAAAGACAGAAATTCTCCTTCTTTTGGGGCAAAACTCAGAAATTCCATGTATTTTGGGGCAAAATTCCAGAAATTTCCCTTATTTTGGGGCAAAATTGCAGAAATTTCCCTTATTTTAGAAAAAAATTGCAGAAATTTCACTTATTTCAGGGAAAAAGGGCAGAAATTTTCCTTATTTTGGGGAAAAAATTAAGAAATTCTTAATATTTTGTTGCAAAAATGCAGAAATTCCCCTTATTTTGAGGTAAAAAGGCTGAAATTCCCCTTATTTTGAGGTAAAAAGGCTGAAATTCCCCTTATTTGGGGGCAAAAAGGCAGAAATTTCTCTTATTTTTGGGCAAAAAGACAGAAATTCCCCTTATTTTGTGGCACAAAGGAAAAAATTTCTTTTATTTTGGGGCAAAATTGCAGAAATATCACTTATTTCAGGGTATAATTCAAAAATTCCTTTTATTTTGTTGGAAAAAGACAGAAATTCCATTTATTTTTGGGTAAAAAAAGAGAAATTTCACTTATTTTGAGGTAAAAATGCAGAAATTCCTTTTATTTTGGGGCAAAAATTAAGAAATTTCCCTTTTTTGTGGAAAAAGGTATACATTCCCCTAACTTTCGGGATAAAAAGTAGAAATTCCCCGTATTTTGAAGCATAATTGCAGAAATTCTTATAATTTTCGGGCAAAAAAGCAGAAATTCTCCTTATTTTGGAGCAAAAATACAGAAAATCTCCATTTTTCGGGAGCAAACAGTCAGAAATTCCCCTTATTTTGGGGCAAAATTGCAGAAATTTTCCTAATTGTTGGGCAAAAAGGCAGGAATTCCCTATATGTTGGGGCAAAAAGACAGAAATTCTCCTTATTTTGGGGCAAAACTCAGAAATTCCACGTATTTTGGGGCAAAGTTCCAGAAATTTTCCTTATTTTGGGGCAAAATTGCAGAAATTTCCTTTATTTTGGGGCAAAATTGCAGAAATTTTACTTATTTCAGGGAAACAAATCAAAAATTTTTCTTATTTTGGGGCAAAAAACAGAAATTTCCATTATTTTGGGGCAATAAGGCAGAAATTCACCTTATTTTGGGGTAAAATTGCAGAAATTTCACATATTTCAGGGCAAAAAGGCAGAAATTTCTCTTATTTTAGGGCAAAATTGCAGTAATTTCACTTATTTCAGAGAAAAAAAGCAAAAATTTTTTTATTTTGGGGCAAAAAGGCAGAAATTCCCATTATTTTGGGGGGAAAAAGCAGAAATTCACCTTCTTTTGGGGTAAAATTACAGAAATTTCACATATTTCAGGGCAAAATGGCAGAAATTTCCCTTATTTTGGGGCAAAATTGCAGATATTTCACTTATTTTAGGGTAATAAGTCAGAAATTCCCCTTATTTCGGGTTAAAAAAGACAGAAATTCCCTTTGTTTGGGGGAAAAAGACAGAAATTCCACTTATTTAGAGGCAAAATGCTGAAATTCCTCTTATTTTGGAGCAAAAATAAAGAAATTTCCCTTTTTTATGGCAAAAAGTTATGCATTCTACTTATTTTCAGGCAACAAGACAGAAATTCCTTGCATTTTGGAGCAAAATTGCAGAAATTCCCCTAATTGTGGCACAAAAAGACAGAAATACCCTATATGTTGGGGAAAAAGACAGAAATTCTCCTTCTTTTGGGGCAAAACTCAGAAATTCCACGTATTTTGGGGCAAAATTCCAGAAATTTCCCTTATTTTGGGGCAAAATTGCAGAAATTTTCCTTATTTTAGGGCAAAATTGCAGAAATTTCACTTATTTCAGAGAATAAAAGCAACAATTTTTCCTATTTTGGGGCTAAAATGCAGAAATTCCACTTATTTTGGGGCAAAAAGGCAGAAATTCACCATATTTCAGGGTAAAATTGCAGCAATTTAATATATTTCAGGGCAAAAAGGCAGAAATTTCCCTCATTTTGGGGCAAAATTGCAGAAATTTCACTTATTTTGGTGCAAAATTGCAGAAATTTCACTTATTTCAGAAAAAAAGGCAGAAATTTTCCTTATTTTGGGGAAAAAATTAAGAAATTCTTAATATTTTGTGGCAAAAATGCAGAAATTTTCCTTATTTGAGGTAAAAATGCTGAAATTCCCCATATTTTGAGGTAAAAAGGCTGAAATTCCCCTTAATTGGGTGCAAAAATGCAGAAATTTCTCTTATTTTGGGGCAAAAAGACAGAAATTCCCCTTATTTTGTAGCAAAAAGGCAAAAATTTCTATTATTTTGGGGCAAAATTGCAGAAATATCACTTATTTCAGGGTATAATTTAAAAATTCCTTTTATTTTGTTGCAAAAAGACAGAAATTCCATTTATTTTTGGGTAAAAAAGGAGAAATTTCACTTATTTTGAGGTAAAAAGGCAGAAATTCCTCTAATTTTGGGGCAAAAATTAAGAAATTTCCCTTTTTTTAAAAAAAGGTATATATTCCCCTTACTTTTGGGATAAAAAGCAAAAATTCCCTGTATTTTGAAGCACAATTGCAGAAATTCTCACAATTTTCGGGCAAAAAAGCAGAAATTCTCCTTATTTTGGAGCAAAAATACAGAAAATCTTCTTTTTTTCGGAAGCAAATAGTCAGAAATTCCCATTATTTTGGGGCAAAATTGCAGAAATTTCTTTTACATTGGGGCAAAATTGCAGAAATTTCCCTTATTTTGGGGCAAAATTGCAGAAATTCCCCTAATTTTTGGGCAAAAAGGCAGAAATTCCCTATATGTTGGGGCAAAAAGACAGAAATTCTCCTTCTTTTGGGGCAAAACTCAGATATTCCATGTATTTTGGAGCAAAATTCCAGAAATTTCCCTTATTTTGGAGCAAAATTGCAGAAATTTCCCTTATTTTAGAAAAAAATTGCAGAAATTTCACTTATTTCATGGAAAAAAAGGCAGAAATTTTCCTTATTTTGGGGAAAAAATTAAGAAATTCTTAATATTTTGTGGGAAAAATGCAGAAATTCCCCTTATTTTGAGGTAAAAAGGCTGAAATTCCCCTTATTTTGAGGTAAAAAGGCTGAAATTCCCCTTATTTGGGGCCAAAAAGGCAGAAATTTCTCTTATTTTGGGGCAAAAAGACAGAAATTCCCCTTATTTTGTGGCAAAAAGGCAGAAATTTCTTTTATTTTGGGGCAAAATTGCAGAAATATCACTTATTTCAGGGTATAATTCAAAAATTTCTTTTATTTTGTTGCAAAAAGACAGAAATTCCATTTAATTTTGGGTAAAAAAGGAGAAATTTCACTTATTTTGAGGTAAAAATGCAGAAATTCCTCTTATTTTGGGGCAAAAATTAAGAAATTTCCGTTTTTGTGGAAAAAGGTATACATTCCCCTAACTTTCGGGATAAAAAGTAGAAATTCCCCGTATTTTGAAGCATAATTGCAGAAATTCTTATAATTTTCGGGCAAAAAAGCAGAAATTCTCCTTATTTTGGAGCAAAAATACAGAAAATCTCCTTTTTTTGGGAGCAAACAGTCAGAAATTCCCCTTATTTTGGGGCAAAATTGCAGAAATTTTACTTATTTCAGGGAAAAAAAGCAAAAATTTTTCTTATTTTGGGGCAAGAAAAACAGAAATTCCCATTATTTTGGGGCAATAAGGCAGAAATTCACCTTATTTTGTGGTAAAATTGCAGAAATTTCACATATTTCAGGGCAAAAAGGCAGAAATTTCTCTTATTTTAGGGCAAAATTGCAGTAATTTCATTTATTTCAGAGAAAAAAAGCAAAAATTTTTTTATTTTGGGGCAAAAAGGCAGAAATTCCCATTATTTTGGGGGAAAAAAGGCAGAAATTCACCTTATTTTGGGGTAAAATTACAGAAATTTCACATATTTCAGGGCAAAATGGCAGAAATTTCCCTTATTTTGGGGCAAAATTGCAGATATTTCACTTATTTTAGGCTAATAAGTCAGAAATTCCCCTTATTTTGGGTTAAAAAAGACAGAAATTCCCTTTGTTTGGGGGAAAAAGACAGAAATTCCACTTATTTAGAGGCAAAAAGACTGAAATTCCCCTTATTTTGGAGCAAAAATAAAGAAATTTCCCTTTTTTATGGCAAAAAGTTATGCATTCCACTTATTTTCGGGCAACAAGACAGAAATTCCTTGCATTTTGGAGCAAAATTGCAGAAATTCCCCTAAATGTGGGGCAAAAAGGCAGAAATTCCCTATATGTATGGGCAAAAAGACAGAAATTCTCATTATGTTGGGGCAAAATTCAGAAATTCCACGTATTTTGGGGCAAAATTCCAGAAATTTCCCTTATTTTGGGGCAAAATTGCAGAAATTTTCCTTATTTTAGGGCAAATTTGCAGAAATTTCCCTCATTTTGTGGCAAAATTGCAGAAATTCTCCTAATTGTTGGGCAAAAAGGCAGAAATTCCCTATATGTTGGGGCAAAAAGACAGAAATTCTCCTTATTTTGGGGCAAAACTCAGAAATTTACGTATTTTGGGGCAAAATTCCAGAAATTTCCCTTATTTTGGGGCAAAATGGCAGAAATTTTCCTTATTTTAGGGCAAAATTGCAGAAATTTCACTTATTTCAGAAAAAAAAGCAAAAATTTTTCCTATTTTGGGGGTAAAATGCAGATATTTTACTTATTTTGGGGCAAAAAGGCAGAAATTCACCTTATTTTAGGGTAAAATTGCAGCAATTTCACATATTTCAGGGCAAAAAGGCAGAAATTTCTCTCATTTTGGGGCAAAATTGCAAAAATTTCACTTATTTTGGGGCAAAATTGCAGAAATTTCACTTATTTCAGGGAAAAAAGGCAGAAAATTTCCTTTTTTTGGAGAAAAAATTAAGAAATTCTTAATATTTTGTGGAAAAATGCAGAAATTACCCTTATTTTGAGGTAAAAAGGCTGAAATTCCCCTTATTTAGACGTAAAAATGCTGAAATTCCCCTTAATTGGGTGCAAAAATGCAGAAATTTCTCTTAATTTGGGGCAAAAAGACAGAAATTCCCCTTATTTTGTAGCAAAAAGGCAAAAATTTCTTTTATTTTGGGGCAAAATTGCAGAAATATCACTTATTTCAGGGTATAATTCAAAAATTCCTTTTATTTTGTTGCAAAAAGACAGAAATTCCATTTATTTTTGGGTAAAAAAGGAGAAATTTCACTTATTTTGAGGTAAAAAGGCAGAAATTCCTCTTATTTTGGGGCAAAAATTAAGAAATTTCCCTTTTTTTAAAAAAAGGTATACATTCCCCTTACTTTTGGGATAAAAAGCAAAAATTCCCCATATTTTGAAGCATAATTGCAGAAATTCTCATAATTTTCGGACAAAAAAGCAGAAATCTCCATATTTTGGAGCAAAAATAGAGAAAATCTCCTTTTTTCGTAAGCAGTCAGAAATTCCCCTTATTTTGGGACAAAATTGCAGAAATTTCTTTTACATTGGGGCAAAATTGCAGAAATTTCCCTTATTTTGGGGCAAAATTGCAGAAATTCCCCTAATTGTTGGGCAAAAAGGCAGAAATTCCCTATATGTTGGGGCAAAAAGACAGAAATTCTCCTTATTTTGAGGCAAAACTCAGAAATTCCACGTATTTTGGGGCAAAATTCCAGAAATTTCCCTTATTTTGGGGCAAAATTGAAGAAATTTCTCTTATTTTAGGGCAAAATTGCAGAAATTTCACTTATTTAAGGGAAAAAAGGCAGAAATTTTCCTTATTTTGGGGAAAAAATTAAGAAATTCTTAATATTTTGTGGCAAAAATGCAGAAATTCCCCTTATTTTGAGGTAAAAAGGCTGAAATTCCTCTTATTTGGGGGCAAAAAGGCAGAAATTTCTTTTATTTGGGGCAAAATTGCAGAAATATCACTTATTTCAGGGTATAATTCAAAAATTCCTTTTATTTTGTTGGAAAAAGACAGAAATTCCATTTATTTTTGGGTAAAAAAAGAGAAATTTCACTTCTTTTGAGGTAAAAAGGCAGAAATTCCTCTTATTTTGGTGCAAAAATTAAGAAATTTCCCTTTTTTGTGGAAAAAGGTATACATTCCCATTACTTTCGGGATAAAAAGTAGAAATTCCCCGAATTTTGAAGCATAATTTCAGAAATTCTTATAATTTTCGGGCAAACATTCAGAAATTCTCCTTATTTTGCAGCAAAAATACAGAAAATCTCCTTTTTTCGGGAGCAAACAGTCAGAAATTCCCCTTATTTTGGGGCAATATTGCAGAAATTTCTTTTACATTCGGGCAAATTTGCAGAAATTTCCCTTATTTTGGGGCAAAATTGCAGAAATTTTCCTAATTGTTGGGCAAAAAGGCAGGAATTCCCTATATGTTGGGGCAAAAAGACAGAAATTCTCCTTATTTTGGGGCAAAACTCAGAAATTCCACGTATTTTGGGGCAAAGTTCCAGAAATTTTCTTTATTTTGGGGCAAAATTGCAGAAATTTCCTTTATTTTGGGGCAAAATTGCAGAAATTTTACTTATTTCAGGGAAAAAAATCAAAAATTTTTCTTATTTTGGGGCAAAAAAACAGAAATTTCCATTATTTTGGGGCAATAAGGCAGAAATTCACCTTATTTTGGGGTAAAATTGCAGAAATTTCACATATTTCAGGGCAAAAAGGCAGAAATTTCTCTTAATTTAGTGCAAAATTGCAGTAATTTCACTTATTTCAGAGAAAAAAAGCAAAAATTTTTTTAATTTTGGGGCAAAAAGGCAGAAATTCCCATTATTTTGAGGGAAAAAAGCAGAAATTCACCTTCTTTTGGGGTAAAATTACAGAAATTTCACATATTTCAGGGCAAAATGGCAGAAATTTCCCTTATTTTGGGGCAAAATTGCAGATATTTCACTTATTTTAGGGTAATAAGTCAGAAATTCCCCTTATTTTGGGTTAAAAAAGACAGAAATTCCCTTTGTTTGGGGGAAAAAGACAGAAATTCCACTTATTTAGAGGCAAAATGCTGAAATTCCCCTTATTTTGGAGCAAAAATAAAGAAATTTCCCTTTTTTATGGCAAAAGTTATGCATTCTACTTATTTTCAGGCAACAAGACAGAAATTCCTTGCATTTTGGAGCAAAATTGCAGAAATTCCCCTAATTGTGGCACAAAAAGACAGAAATTCCCTATATGTTGGGGAAAAAGACAGAAATTCTCCTTCTTTTGGGGCAAAACTCAGAAATTCCACGTATTTTGGGGCAAAATTCCAGAAATTTCCCTTATTTTGGGGCAAAATTGCAGAAATTTTCCTTATTTTAGGGAAAAATTGCAGAAATTTCACTTATTTCAGAGAAAAAAAGCAACAATTTTTCCTATTTTGGGGCTAAAATGCAGAAATTCCACTTATTTTGGGGCAAAAAGGCAGAAATTCACCTTATTTCAGGGTAAAATTGCAGCAATTTAATATATTTCAGGGCAAAAAGGCAGAAATTTCCCTCATTTTGGGGCAAAATTGCAGAAATTTCACTTATTTTGGTGCAAAATTTCAGAAATTTCACTTATTTCAGAAAAAAAAGGCAGAAATTTTCCTTATTCTGGGGAAAAAATTAAAAAATTCTTAATATTTTGTGGCAAAAATGCAGAAATTTTCCTTATTTTGAGGTAAAAATGCTGAAATTCCCCTTATTTTGAGGTAAAAATGCTGAAATTCCCCTTAATTGGGTGCAAAAAGGCAGAAATTTCTCTTATTTTGGGGCAAAAAGACAGAAATTCCCCTTATTTTGTAGCAAAAAGGCAAAAATTTCTTTTATTTTGGGGCAAAATTGCAGAAATATCACTTATTTCAGGGTATAATTCAAAAATTCCTTTTATTTTGTTGCAAAAAGACAGAAATTCCATTTATTTTTGGGTAAAAAAGGAGAAATTTCACTTATTTTGAGGTAAAAAGGCAGAAATTCCTCTTATTTCGGGGCAAAAATTAAGAAATTTCCCTTTTTTTTAAAAAAGGTATACATTCCCCTTACTTTCGGGATAAAAAGTAGAAATTCCCCGTATTTTGAAGCATAATTGCAGAAATTCTCACAATTTTCGGGCAAAAAAGCAGAAATTCTCCTTATTTTGGAGCAAAAATACAGAAAATCTTCTTTTTTCGGAAGCAAATAGTCAGAAATTCCCATTATTTTGGGGCAAAATTGCAGAAATTTCTTTTACATTGGGGCAAAATTGCAGAAATTTCCCTTATTTTGGGGCAAAATTGCAGAAATTCCCCTAATTGTTGGGCAAAAAGGCAGAAATTCCCTATATGTTGGGGCAAAAAGACAGAAATTCTCCTATTTTTGGGGCAAAACTCAGAAATTCCATGTATTTTGGGGCAAAATTCCAGAAATTTTCCTTATTTTGGGGCAAAATTGCAGAAATTTACCTTATTTTAGAAAAAATTGCAGAAATTTCACTTATTTCAGGGAAAAAAGGCAGAAATTTTCCTTATTTTGGGGAAAAAAATTAAGAAATTCTTAATATTTTGTTGCAAAAATGCAGAAATTCCCCTTATTTTGAGGTAAAAAGGCTGAAATTCCCGTTATTTTGAGGTAAAAAGGCTGAAATTCCCCTTATTTGGGTGCAAAAAGGCAGAAATTTCTCTTATTTTGGGGCAAAAAGACAGAATTTCCCCTTATTTTGTGGCAAAAAGGCAGAAATTTCTTTTATTTTGGGACAAAATTGCAGAAATATCACTTATTTCAGGGTATAATTCAAAAATTCCTTTTATTTTGTTGGAAAAAGACAGAAATTCCATTTATTTTTGGGTAAAAAAAGAGAAATTTCACTTATTTTGAGGTAAAAATGCAGAAATTCCTCTTATTTTGGGGCAAAAATTAAGAAATTTCCCTTTTTTGTGGAAAAAGGTATACATTCCCCTAACTTTCGGGATAAAAAGTAGAAATTCCCCGTATTTTGAAGCATAATTGCAGAAATTCTTATAATTTTCGGGCAAAAAAGCAGAAATTCTCCTTATTTTGGAGCAAAAATACAGAAAATCTCCTTTTTTCGGGAGCAAACAGTCACTAATTCCCCTTATTTTGGGGCAAAATTGCAGAAATTTCTTTTACATTCGGGCAAATTTGCAGAAATTTCCCTTATTTTGGGGCAAAATTGCAGAAATTTTCCTAATTGTTGGGCAAAAAGGCAGGAATTCCCTATATGTTGGGGCAAAAAGACAGAAATTCTCCTTATTTTGGGGCAAAACTCAGAAATTCCACGTATTTTGGGGCAAAGTTCCAGAAATTTTCCTTATTTTGGGGCAAAATTGCAAAAATTTCCTTTATTTTGGGGCAAAATTGCAGAAATTTTACTTATTTCAGGGAAAAAAATCAAAAATTTTTCTTATTTTGGGGCAAAAAAACAGAAATTTCCATTATTTTGGGGCAATAAGGCAGAAATTCACCTTATTTTGGGGTAAAATTGCAGAAATTTCACATATTTCAGGGCAAAAAGGCAGAAATTTCTCTTAATTTAGTGCAAAATTGCAGTAATTTCACTTATTTCAGAGAAAAGAAGCAAAAATTTTTTTTATTTTTTGGCAAAAAGGCAGAAATTCCCATTATTTTGGGGGAAAAAGCAGAAATTCACCTTCTTTTGGGGTAAAATTACAAAAATTTCACATATTTCAGGGCAAAATGGCAGAAATTTCCCTTATTTTGGGGCAAAATTGCAGATATTTCACTTCTTTTAGGGTAATAAGTCAGAAATTCCCCTTATTTTGGGTTAAAAAAGACAGAAATTCCCTTTGTTTGGGGGAAAAAGACAGAAATTCCACTTATTTAGAGGCAAAATGCTGAAATTCCCCTTATTTTGGAGCAAAAATAAAGAAATTTCCCTTTTTTATGGCAAAAGTTATGCATTCTACTTATTTTCAGGCAACAAGACAGAAATTCCTTGCATTTTGGAGCAAAATTGCAGAAATTCCCCTAATTGTGGCACAAAAAGACAGAAATTCCCTATATGTTGGGAAAAAGACAGAAATTCTCCTTCTTTTGGGGTAAAACTCAGAAATTCCACGTATTTTGGGGCAAAATTCCAGAAATTTCCCTTATTTTGGGGCAAAATTGCAGAAATTTTCTTTATTTTAGGGAAAAATTGCAGAAATTTCACTTATTTCAGAGAAAAAAAGCAACAATTTTTCCTATTTTGGGGCTAAAATGCAGAAATTCCACTTATTTTGGGGCAAAAAGGCAGAAATTCACCTTATTTCAGGGTAAAATTGCAGCAATTTAATATATTTCAGGGCAAAAAGGCAGAAATTTCCCTCATTTTGGGGCAAAATTGCAGAAATTTCACTTATTTCAGAAAAAAAAGGCAGAAATTTTCCTTATTTTGGGGAAAAAATTAAAAAATTCTTAATATTTTGTGGCAAAAATGCAGAAATTTTCCTTATTTTGAGGTCAAAATGCTGAAATTCCCCTTATTTTGAGGTAAAAAGGCTGAAATTCCCCTTAATTGGGTGCAAAAAGGCAGAAATTTCTCTTATTTTGGGGCTAAAAGACAGAAATTCCCCTTATTTTGTAGCAAAAAGGCAAAAATTTCTGTTATTTTGAGGCAAAATTGCAGAATTATCACTTATTTCAGGGTATAATTCAAAAATTCCTTTTATTTTGTTGCAAAAAGACAGAAATTCCATTTATTTTTGGGTAAAAAAGGAGAAATTTCACTTATTTTGAGGTAAAAAGGCAGAAATTCCTCTTATTTTGGGGCAAAAATTAAGAAATTTCCCTTTTTTTAAAAAAAGGTATATATTCCCCTTACTTTTGGGATAAAAAGCAAAAATTCCCTGTATTTTGAAGCATAATTGCAGAAATTCTCACAATTTTCCGGCAAAAAAGCAGAAATTCTCCTTATTTTGGAGCAAAAATACAGAAAATCTTCTTTTTTTGGAAGCAAATAGTCAGAAATTCCCATTATTTTGGGGCAAAATTGCAGAAATTTCTTTTACATTGGGGCAAAATTGCAGAAATTTCCCTTATTTTGGGGAAAAATTGCAGAAATTCCCCTAATTGTTGGGCAAAAAGGCAGAAATTCCCTATATGTTGGGGCAAAAAGACAGAAATTCTCCTTCTTTTGGGGCAAAACTCAGAAATTCCATGTATTTTGGGGCAAAATTCCAGAAATTTCCCTTATTTTGGGGCAAAATTGCAGAAATTTCCCTTATTTTAGAAAAAAATTGCAGAAATTTCACTTATTTCAGGGAAAAAAGGCAGAAATTTAGCTTATTTTGGGGAAAAAATTAAGAAATTCTTAATATTTTGTTGCAAAAATGCAGAAATTCCCCTTATTTTGAGGTAAAAAGGATGAAATTCCCCTTATTTGGGGGCAAAAAGGCAGAAATTTCTCTTATTTTGGGGCAAAAAGACAGAAATTCCCCTTATTTTGTGGCAAAAAGGCAGAAATTTCTTTTATTTTGGGGCAAAATTGCAGAAATATCACTTATTTCAGGGTATAATTCAAAAATTTCTTTTATTTGTTGCAAAAAGACATAAATTCCATTTAATTTTGGGTAAAAAAGGAGAAATTTCACTTATTTTGAGGTAAAAATGCAGAAATTCCTCTTATTTTGGGGCAAAAATTAAGAAATTTCACTTTTTTGTGGAAAAAGGTATACATTCCCCTAACTTTCGGAATAAAAAGTAGAAATTCCCCGTATTTTGAAGCATAATTGCAGAAATTCTTATAATTTCCGGGCAAAAAAGCAGAAATTCTCCTTATTTTGGAGCAAAAATACAGAAAATCTCCTTTTTTCAGGAGCAAACAGTCAGAAATTCACCTTATTTTGTGGTAAAATTGCAGAAATTTCACATATTTCAGGGCAAAAATGCAGAAATTTCTCTTATTTTAGGGCAAAATTGCTGTAATTTCACTTATTTCAGAGAAAAAAAGCAAAAATTTTTTTATTTTGGGGCAAAAAGGCAGAAATTCCCATTATTTTGGGGGAAAAAGGCAGAAATTCACCTTATTTTGGGGTAAAATTACAGAAATTTCACATATTTCAGGGCAAAATGGCAGAAATTTCCCTTATTTTGGGGCAAAATTGCAGATATTTCACTTATTTTAGAGTAACAAGTCAGAAATTCCCCTTATTTTGGGTTTAAAAAGACAGAAATTCCCTTTGTTTGGGGGAAAAAGACAGAAATTCCACTTATTTAGAGGCTAAAAGACTGAAGTTCCCCTTATTTTGGAGCAAAAATAAAGAAATTTCCCTTTTTTATGGCAAAAAGTTATGCATTCCACTTATTTTCGGGCAACAAGACAGAAATTCCTTGCATTTTGGAGCAAAATTGCAGAAATTCCCCTAAATGTGGGGAAAAAAGGCAGAAATTCCCTATATGTTGGGGCAAAAAGACAGAAATTCTCATTATTTTGGGGCAAAATTCAAAAATTCCACGTATTTTGTGGCAAAATTCCAGAAATTTCCCTTATTTTGGGGCAAAATTGCAGAAATTTTCCTTATTTTAGGGCAAAATTGCAGAAATTTCACTTATTTCAGAGAAAAAAAGCAAAAATTTTTCCTATTTTGGGGCTGAAATGCAGAAATTCTACTTGTTTTGGGGCAAAAGGCAGAAATTCACCTTATTTTAGGGTAAAATTGCAGCAATTTCACATATTTCAGGGCAAAAAGGCAGAAATTACCCTCATTTTGAGGCAAAATTGCAGAAATTTCACATATTTTGGGGCAAAATTGCAGAAATTTCACTTATTTCAGGGAAAAAAGTCAGAAAATTTCCTTATTTTGGACAAAAAATTAAGAAATTCTTAAAATTTTGTGGCAAAAATGCAGAAATTTTCCTTATTTTGAGGTAAAAATGCTGAAATTCCCCTTATTTTGAGGTAAAAAGGCTGAAATTCCCCTTAATTGGGTGCAAAAAGGCAGAAATTTCTCTTATTTTGGGGCAAAAAGACAGAATTTCCCCTTATTTTGTAGCAAAAAGGCAAAAATTTCTTTTATATTGGGGCAAAATTGCAGAAATATCACTTATTTCAGGGTATAATTCAAAAATTCCTTTTATTTTGTTGCAAAAAGACAGAAATTTCATTTATTTTTGGGTAAAAAAGGAGAAATTTCACTTATTTTGAGGTAAAAAGGCAGAAATTCCTCTTATTTTGGGGCAAAAATTAAGAAATTTCCCTTTTTTTAAAAAAAGGTATATATTCCCCTTACTTTTGGGATAAAAAGCAAAAATTCCCCGTATTTTGAAGCATAATTGCAGAAATTCTCATAATTTTCGGGCAAAAAAGCAGAAATTCTCCTTATTTTGGAGCAAAAATACAGAAAATCTTCTTTTTTCGGAAGCAGTCAGAAATTCCCCTTATTTTGGGGCAAAATTGCAGAAATTTCTTTTACATTGGGGCAAAATTGCAGAAATTTCCCTTATTTTGGAGCAAAATTCCAGAAATTCCCCTAATTGTTGGGCAAAAAGGCAGAAATTCCCTATATTTTGGGGCAAAAAGACAGAAATTCTCCTTCTTTTGAGGCAAAACTCAGAAATTCCACATATTTTGGGGCAAAATTCCAGAAATTTCCCTTATTTTGGGGCAAAATTGCAGAAATTTCCCTTATTTTAGGGCAAAATTGCAGAAATTTCACTTATTTCAGGGAAAAAAGGCAGAAATTTTCCTTATTTTGGGGAAAAAATTAAGAAATTCTTAATTTTTTGTGGCAAAAATGCAGAAATTCCCCTTATTTTGAGGTAAAAATGCTGAAATTCCTCTTATTTTGAGGTAAAAAGGCTGAAATTCCCCTTATTTGGGGGCAAAAAGGCATTAATTTCTCTTATTTTGGGGCAAAAAGACAGAAATTCCCTTTATTTTGTGGCAAAAAAGGCAGTAATTTCTTTATTTTGGGGCAAAATTGCAGAAATATCACTTATTTCAGGGTATAATTCAAAAATTTCTTTTATTTTGTTGCAAAAAGACAGAAATTCCATTTATTTTGGGGTAAAAAGGGAGAAATTTCACTTATTTTGAGGTAAAAATGCAGAAATTCCTCTTATTTTGGGGCAAAAATTAAGAAATTTCCCTTTTTTTAAAAAAAGGTATACATTCCCTTTACTTTTGGGATAAAAAGCAAAAATTCCCCATATTTTGAAGCATAATTGCAGAAATTCTCATAATTTTCGGGAAAAAAAGCAGAAATTCTCCTTATTTTGGAGCAAAAATACAGAAAATCTTTTTTTTTCGGAAGCAGTCAGAAATTCCCCTTATTTTGGGGCAAAATTGCAGAAATTTCTTTTACATTGGGGCAAAATTGCAGAAATTTCCCTTATTTTGGGGCAAAATTGCAGAAATTCCCCTAATTGTTGGGCAAAAAGGCAGAAATTCCCTATATGTTGGGGCAAAAAGACAGAAATTCTCCTTATTTTGAGGCAAAACTCAGAAATTCCACGTATTTTGGGGCAAAATTCCAGAAATTTCCTTTATTTTGGGGCAAAATTGCAGAAATTTCCCTTATTTTAGGGCAAAATTGCAGAAATTTCACTTATTTCAGGGAAAAAAGGCAGAAATTTTCCTTATTTTGGGGAAAAAATTAAGAAATTCTTAATATTTTGTGGCAAAAATGCAGAAATTCCCCTTATTTTGAGGTAAAAAGGCTGAAATTCCCCTTATTTTGAGGTAAAAAGGCTGAAATTCCTCCTATTTGGGGGCAAAAAGGCAGAAATTTCTTTTATTTTGGGGCAAAATTGCAGAAATATCACTTATTTCAGGGTATAATTCAAAAATTCCTTTTATTTTGTTTCAAAAAGACAGAAATTCCATTTATTTTTGGGTAAAAAAGGAGAAATTTCACTTATTTTGAGGTAAAAAGGCAGAAATTCCTCTTATTTTGGGGCAAAAATTAAGAAATTTCCCTTTTTTGTGGAAAAAGGTATACATTCCCATTACTTTCTGGATAAAAAGTAGAAATTCCCCGTATTTTGAACCATAATTGCAGAAATTCTTATAATTTTCGGGCAAAAAAGCAGAAATTCTCCTTATTTTGGAACAAAAATACAGAAAATCTCCTTTTTTCAGGAGCAAACAGTCAGAAATTCCCCTTATTTTGGGGCAAAATTGCAGAAATTTCTTTTACATTCGGGCAAATTTGCAGAAATTTCGCTTATTTTGGGGCAAAATTGCAGAAATTCTCTTATTTGTTGGGCAAAAAGGCAGAAATTCCCTATATGTTGGGGCAAAAAGACAGAAATTCTCCTTATTTTGGGGCAAAACTCAGAAATTCCACATATTTTGGGGCAAATTTCCAGAAATTTTCCTTATTTTGGGACAAAATTGCAGAAATTTCCCTTATTTTGGGGCAAAATTGCAGAAATTTTACATATTTCAGGGAAAAAAATCAAAATTTTTTCTTATTTTCGGGCCAAAAAAACAGAAATTCTCATTATTTTCGGGCAATAAGGCAGAAATTCACCTTATTTTGGGGTAAAATTGCAGAAATTTCACATATTTCAGGGCAAAAAGGCAAAAATTTCTCTTATTTTAGGGCAAAATTGCAGTAATTTCACTTATTTCAGAGAAAAAAAGCAAAAATTTTTTTATTTTGGGGCAAAAAGGCAGAAATTCCCATTATTTTGAGGGAAAAAGGCAGAAATTCACCTTATTTTGGGGTAAAATTACAGAAATTTCACATATTTCAGGGCAAAATGGCAGAAATTTCCCTTTTTTGGGGCAAAATTGCAGATAATTCCCCTTATTTTGGGTTAAAAAAGACAGAAATTCCCTTTGTTTGCGGGAAAAAGACAGAAATTCCACTTATTTAGAGGCAAAATGCTGAAATTCCCCTTATTTTGAAGCAAAAATAAAGAAATTTCCCTTTTTTATGGCAAAAAGTTATGCATTCTACTTATTTTCGGGCAACAAGACAGAAATTCCTTGCATTTTGGAGCAAAATTGCAGAAATTCCTCTAATTGTGGGGCAAAAAGACAGAAATTCCCTATATGTTGGGGCAAAAAACAGAAATTCTCCTTCTTTTGGGGGAAAATTCAGAAATTCCACGTATTTTGGGGCAAAATTCCAGAAATTTCCCTTATTTTGGGGCAAAATTGCAGAAATTTTCCTTATTTTAGGGCAAAATTGCAGAAAATTCACATATTTCAGAGAAAAAAAGCAAAAATTTTTCCTATTTTGGGGCTAAAATGCAGAAATTCCACTTATTTTGGGGCAAAAAGGCAGAAATTCACCTTATTTTAGGGTAAAATTGGAGCAATTTAATATATTTCCGGGCAAAAAGGCAGAAATTTCCCTCATTTTGGGGCAAAATTGCAGAAATTTCACTTATTTTGGTGCAAAATTGCAGAAATTTCACTTATTTCAGAAAAAAAAGGCAGAAATTTTCCTTATTTTGGGGAAAAAATTAAGAAATTCTTAATATTTTGTGGCAAAAATGCAGAAATTCCCCTTATTTTGAGGTAAAAAGGCTGAAATTTCCCTTATTTTGAGGTAAAAAGGCTGAAATTCTTCTTATTTGGGGGCAAAAAGGCAGAAATTTCTCTTATTTTGGGGCAAAAAGACAGAAATTCCCCTTATTTTGTGGCAAAAAGGAAGAAATTTCTTTTATTTTGGGGCAAAATTGCAGAAATATCACTTATTTCAGGGTATAATTCAAAAATTCCTTTTATTTTGTTGCAAAAAAACAGAAATTCCATTTATTTTTGGGTAAAAAAGGAGAAATTTCACTTATTTTGAGGTAAAAAGGCAGAAATTCCTCTTATTTTGGGGCAAAAATTAAGAAATTTCCCTTTTTTGTGGAAAAAGGTATACATTCCCCTTACTTTTGGGATAAAAAGTAGAATTTCCCCGTATTTTGAAGCATAATTGCAGAAATTCTTATAATTTTCGGGCAAAAAAGCAGAAATTCTCCTTATTTTAGAGCAAAAATACAGAAAATCTTCTTTTTTCGGCAGCAAACAGTCAGAAATTCCCCTTATTTTGGGGCAAAATTGCAGAAATTCTCCTAATTGTTGGGCAAAAAGGCAGAAATTCCCTATATGTAAAGGCAAAAAGACATAAATTCTTCTTATTTTGGGGCAAAACTCAGAAATTCCACGTATTTTGGGGCAAAATTCCAGAAATTTTCCTTATTTTGGGGCAAAATTGCAGAAATTTCCCTTATTTTGGGGCAAAATTGCAGAAATTTTACTTATTTCAGAAAAAAAAAGCAAAAATTTTTCTTATTTTGAGGCAAAAAAAACCAGAAATTCCCATTATTTTGGGGCAATAAGGCAGAAATTCACCTTATTTTGTGGTAAAATTGCAGAAATTTCACATATTTCAGGGCAAAAAGGCAGAAATTTCTCTTATTTTAGGGCAAAATTGCAGTAATTTCACTTATTTCAGAGAAAAAAAGCAAAAATTTTTTTATTTTGGGGCAAAAAGGCAGAAATTCCCATTATTTTGGGGGAAAAAGGCAGAAATTCACCTTATTTTGGGGTAAAATTACAGAAATTTCACATATTTCAGGGCAAAATGGCAGAAATTTCCCTTATTTTGGGGCAAAATTGCAGATATTTCACTTATTTTAGGGTAATAAGTCAGAAATTCCCCTTATTTTGGGTTAAAAAGACAGAAATTCCCTTTGTTTGGGGGAAAAAACAGAAATTCCACTTATTTAGAGGCAAAAAGACTTAAATTCCCCTTATTTTGGAGCAAAAATAAAGAAATTTCCCCTTTTTATGGCAAAAAGTTATGCATTCCACTTATTTTCGGGCAACAAGACAGAAATTCCTTGCATTTTGGAGCAAAATTGCAGAAATTCCCCTAAATGTGGGGAAAAAAGGCAGAAATTCCCTATATGTTGGGGCAAAAAGACAGAAATTCTCCTTCTTTTGGGGCAAAACTCAGAAATTCCACGTATTTTGGGGCAAAATTCCAGAAATTTCCCTTATTTTGGGGCAAAATTGCAGAAATTTTCCTTATTTTAGGGCAAAATTGCAGAAATTTCACTTATTTCAGAAAAAAAAAGCAAAAATTTTTCCTATTTTAGGGCTAAAATGCAGAAATTCCATTTATTTTGGGGCAAAAATGCAGAAATTCACCTTATTTTAGGGTAAAATTGCAGCAATTTCACATATTTCAGGGCAAAAAGGCAGAAATTTCCCTCATTTTGGGGCAAAATTACAGAAATTTCACTTATTTTGGGGCAAAATTGCAGAAATTTCACTTATTTCAGAAAAAAAATGCAGAAATTTTCCTTATTTTGAGGTAAAAATACTGAAATTCCCCTTATTTTGAGGTAAAAAGGCTGAAATTCAGCTTAATTGGGTGCAAAAAGGCAGAAAATCCTCTTATTTTGGGGCAAAAATTAAGAAGTTTCCCTTTTTTTAAAAAAGGTATACATTCCCCTTACTTTTGAGATAAAAAGCAGAAATTCCCCGTATTTTGAAGCATAATTGCAGAAATTCTCATAATTTTCTGGCAAAAAAGCAGAAATTCTCCTTATTTTGGAACAAAAATACAGAAAATCTTTTTTCGGAAGCAAACAGTCTGAAATTGCCCTTATTTTGGGGCAAAATTGCAGAAATTTCTTTTACATTGGGGCAAAATTGCAGAAATTTCCCTTATTTTGGGGCAAAATTGCGGAAATTCCCCTAATTGTTGGGCAAAAAGGCAGAAATTCCCAATATGTTGGGGCAAAAAGACAGAAATTCTCCTTCTTTTGGGGCAAAACTCAGAAATTCCACTTATTTTGGGGCAAAATTTCAGAAATTTCCCTTATTTTGGGGCAAAATTGCAGAAATTTCCCTTATTTTAGGGCAAAATTGCAGAAATTTCACTTATTTCAGGGAAAAAAGGCAGAAATTTTCCTTATTTTGGGAAAAAAATTAAGAAATTCTTAATATTTTATGGCAAAAATGCAGAAATTCCCCTTATTTTGAAGTAAAAAGGCTGAAATTCCCTTTATTTTGAGTTAAAAAGGCTGAAATTCCCCTTATTTGGGGGCAAAAAGGCATTAATTTCTCTTATTATGGGGCAAAAAAACAGAAATTCCCTTTATTTTGTAACAAAAAAGGCAGAAATTTCTTTATTTTCGGGCAATATTGCAGAAATATCACTTATTTCAGGGTATAATTCAAAAATTTCTTTTATTTTGTTGCAAAAAGACAGAAATTCCATTTATTTTTGGGTAAAAAAGGAGAAATTTCACTTATTTTGAGGTAAAAATGCAGAAATTCCTCTTATTTTGGGGCAAAAATTAAGAAATTTCCCTTTTTTGTGGAAAAAGGTATACATTCCCCTAACTTTCAGGATAAAAAGTAGAAATTCCCCGTATTTTGAAGCATAATTGCAGAAATTCTTATAATTTTCGGGCAAAAAAGCAGAAATTCTCCTTATTTTGGAGCAAAAATACAGAAAATCTCCTTTTTTCGGGAGCAAACAGTCAGAAATTCCCCTTATTTTGGGGCAAAATTGCAGAAATTTTACTTATTTCAGGGAAAAAAAGCAAAAATTTTTCTTATTTTGGGGCAAAAAAACCGAAATTCCCATTATTTTGGGGCAATAAGGCAGAAATTCACCTTATTTTGGGGTAAAATTGCAGAAATTTCACATATTTCAGGGCAAAAAGGCAGAAATTTCTCTTATTTTAGGGCAAAATTGCAGTAATTTCACTTATTTCAGAGAAAAAAAGCAAAAATTTTTTTATTTTGGGGCAAAAAGGCAGAAATTCCCATTATTTTGGGGGAAAAAGGCAGAAATTCACCTTATTTTGGGGTAAAATTACAGAAATTTCACATATTTCAGGGCAAAATGGCAGAAATTTCCCTTATTTTGGGGCAAAATTGCAGATATTTCACTTATTTTAGGGTAATAAGTCAGAAATTCCCCTTATTTTGGGTTAAAAAAGAAAGAAATTCCCTTTGTTTGGGGGAAAAAGACAGAAATTCCACTTATTTAGGGGCAAAAATGCTGAAATTCCCCTTATTTTGGAGCAAAAATAAAGAAATTTCTTATTTTTATGGCAAAAAGTTATGCATTCCACTTATTTTCGGGCAACAAGACAGAAATTCCTTGCATTTTGGAGCAAAATTGCAGAAATTCCCCTAATTGTGGGGCAAAAAGGCAGAAATTCCCTATATGTTGGGGCAAAAAGACAGAAATTCTCCTTCTTTTGGGGCAAAACTCAGAAATTCCACGTATTTGGGGGCAAAATTCCAGAAATTTCCCTTATTTTGGGGCAAGATTGCAGAAATTTTCTTTATTTTAGGGCAAAATTGCAGAAATTTCACTTATTTCAGGCCAAAATGCAGAAATTTTCCATATTTTGGGGCAAAATTGCAGAAATTTCCCTTATTTTGGGGCAACATTGCAGAAATTTCACTTATTTCAGAGAAAAAAAGCAAAAATTTTTCTTATTTTAAGGCAAAAAAACAGAAATTCCCATTATTTTGGGGCAAAAAGGCAGAAATTCACCTTATTTTTGCAAAAAATTGCAGAAATTTCACATATTTCAGAGCAAAAAGGCAGAAATTTCTCTTATTTTAGGACAAAATTGCAGAAATTTCACTTATTTCAGAGAAAAAAAGCAAATTTTTTTTTATTTTGGGGCAAAAAAACATAAATTCCCATTATTTTGAGACAAAAATGCAGAAATTCACCTTATTTTGGGGTAAAATTGCAGAAATTTAACATATTTCAGGGCAAAAATACAGAAATTTCTATTATTTTAGAGCAAAATTGCAGAAATTTCACTTATTTCAGAGAAAAAAAGCAAAAATTTTTCTTATTTTGGGGCCAAAAAACATAAATTCCCAATATTTTGGGACAAAAAGGCAGAAATTCACCTTATTTTGGGGTAAAATTGCAGAAATTTCACTAATTTTGGGACAAAAAATACAGAAATTCCTTTTGTTTTGGGGGAAAAAGACAGAAATTCAACTTAGTTAGAGGCAAAAATGCAGAAATTTCCCTAATTTTGGAGCAAAAATGAAGAAATTTTCCTTTTTATGGCAAAAAGGTATGCATTCCCATTATTTTCGGGCAAAAAGGCAGAAATTCCCTGTATTTTGGAGCAAAATTGCAGAAATTCCCCTAATTTTGGGGCAAAAGGCAGAAATTTCTTTTATTTTGGGGCAAAATTGCAGAAATTTTACTTATTTCAGGGCATAATTCAAAAATTCCTTTTATTTTGGGGCAAAAAGACAGAAATTCCGTTCATTTTTGGTTAAAAAGGCAGAAATTTCAATCATTTTGAGGTAAAAAGGCAGAAATTCCTCTCATTTTGGGGCAAAAATGAAGAAATTTCCCTTTTTTGTGGCAAAAAATATACATTCCCCTTACTTTTGGGATAAAAAGCAGAAATTCCCTGTATTTTGAAGCAAAATTGCAGAAATTCTCATAATTTTCGGGCAAAAAGGCAGAAATTCTCCTTATTTTGAGGCAAAAAGACAGAAAATCTCCTTTTTTCGGGAGCAAACAGTCAGAAATTCCCCTTATTTTGGGGAAAATTGCAGAAATTTCTTTTACATTGGGGCAAAATTGCAGAAATTTCCCTTATTTTGGGGCAAAATTGCAGAAATTTCAATTATTTCAGGGTAATAAGTCAGAAATTCCTCTTATTTTGGGGCAAATAAGACAGAAATTCTCTTTGTTTTGGAGGAAAAAGACAGAAATTCCACTTATCTAGAGGCAAAAAGGCAGAAATTCTCCTTATTTTGTAGCAAAAATGAAGAAATTTCCCTTTTTATGGCAAAAAAGTATGCATTCCCATTATTTTCAGGCAAAAAGGCAGAAATTCCCCGTATTTTGGAGCAAAATTGCAGAAATTCCCCTAATTTTGGGGCAAAAGGCAGAAATTCCTTTTATTTTGGGGCAAAAATCAGAAATTCCTTTTATTTTTGGGCAAAATTCTAGAAATTTCCTTTTTTGTGGGCAAAATTGCAGGAATTTACCTCATTTTGGGGTAAAATTGCAGAAATTTCCTTTATTTAGGGCAAAATTGCAGAAATTTCACTTATTTTCAGGTAAAAAGGAAGAAATTTCCTTTATTTTGGGGCAAAAAGGGAGAAATTCCCTTTATTTTGGGGCAAAATTGCAGACATTTTACTTATTATGGGGCAAAATTGCAAAAATTTCCCTTATTTTAGGGCAAAATTGCAGAAATTTCACTTATTTCAGAGAAAAAAAGCAGAAATTTTTCTTACTTTGGTGCAAAAAGGAAGAAATTCCCATTATTTTGGGGCAAAAAGGCAGAAATTCACATTATTTTGGGGTAAAATTGCAGAAATTTCACATATTTCAGGGCAAAAAGGCAGAAATTTCCCTTATTTTGGGGCAAAATTGCAGAAATTTCACTTATTTTAGGGTAATAAATCAGAAATGCCCCTTATTTTGGGGCAAAAAAGACAGAAATTCCCTCTGTTTTGGGGGAAAAAGACAGAAATTCCACTTATTTAGAGGCAAAATGGAAGAAATTCCCCTTATTTTGGAGTAAAAATGAAGAAATTTCTTTTTTTTATGGCAACAAGTTATGCATTCCTCATGTTTTCGGGCAAAAAGACAGAAATTCCCCGTATTTTGGAGCAAAATTGCAGAAATTCCCTTAATTGTGGGGCAAAGAGGCAGAAATTCCCTACATGTTGGGGCAAAAAGATAGAAATTCTCCTTATTTTGGGGCAAAACTCAGAAATTCCACTTATTTTGGGGAAAAATTCCAGAAATTTCCCTTATTTTGGGTCAAAATTGCAGAAATTTCACTTATTTCAGAGAAAAAATGCAAAATTTTTTTTTTATTTTGGGTCAAAAATGCAGAAATTCACCTTATTTTGGGGTAAAATTGCAGAAATTTCACATATTTCAGGGCAAAAAAGCAGACATTTACCTTATTTTGGGGCAAAATTGCAGAAATTTCACTTATTTTGAGGCAAAATTGCAGAAATTTCACTTATTTCATGGAAAAAAGGCAGAAATTTTCTTTATTTTGGGGCAAAAATGCTGAAATTCTTAATATTTTGTGGCAAAAATGCAGAAATTCCCCCCATTTTGAGGTAAAAAGGATGAAATTCTGCTTATTTGGGGGCAAAAAGGCAGAAATTTCTCTCATTTTGGGGCAAAAAGACAGAAATTCCCCTTTTTTGTGGCAAAAAGGCAGAAATTTCTTTTATTTTAGGGCAAAATTGCAAATATATCACTTATTTCACGGCATAAATCAAAAATTCCTTTTATTTTGGGGTAAAAAGACAGAAATTCCATTTATTTTTGGGTAAAAAATGGAGAAATTTCACTTATTTTGAGGTAAAAATGCAGAAATTCCTCTTATTTTGGGGCAAAAATGAAGAAATTTCCCATTTTTGTGGCCAAAGGTATACATTCCCCTTACTTTCGGGATAAAAAGCAGAAATTCCCCGTATTTTGAAGCAAAAGTGCAAAAATTCTCATTGTTTTCGGGCAAAAAAGCAGAAATTCTCCTGATTTTGGGGCAAAAAGACAGAAAATCTTTTTTTTTTTCGGGAGCAAACAGTCAGAAACTCCCATTATTTTGGGGCAAAATTGCAGAAATTATCTTTACATTGGGGCAAAATTGCAGAAATTTCCCTTATTTTGGGGCAAAATTGCTGAAATTTCACTGATTTCAGGGTAATAATTCCACTTATTTAGATTCAAAAAGGCAGAAATTTTTCTTATTTTGGAGCAAAAATGAAGAAATTTCCCTTTTTTTATGGCAAAAAGTTATGCATTCCCCTTATTTTCAGGTAAAAGGGCAGAAATTCCCCGTATTTTGGAGCATAATTGCAGAAATTCCCCTAGTTGTGGTGCAGAAAGACAGAAATTCCCTATATGTTGGGGCAAAAAGACAGAAATTCTTCTTATTTTGGGGCAAAATTCAGAAATTCCACTTATTTTGGGGCAAAATTCCAGAAATTTCCCTTATTTTGGGGCAAAATTGCAGAAATTTCACTTATTTTGGGGCAAAATTGCAAAAAATTCCCTAATTTTCGGGCAAAAGGCAGAAATTTCCTTTATTTTGGGGCAAAAATCAGAAATTCCCCTTATTTTGGGGCAAAATTCAAGAAATTTCCTTTATTCTGGGGGCAAAATTGCAGGAATTTACCTTATTTTGGAGCAAAATTGCAGAAATTTCACTTATTTGGGGCAAAATTGCAGAAATTTCACTTATTATCAGGTAAAAAGGCTGAAATTTCCTTTATTTTGGGGCAAAAAGGGAGAAATTCCCCTTACTTTGGGGCAAAATTGCAGAAATTTCCCTTATTATGAGAAAAAATTGCAGAAATTTCCTTTATTTTGGAGCAAAAATGAAGAAATTTCCCTTTTTTAGGGCAAAAAGTTATGCATTCCCCTTATTTTTGGGCAAAAAGGCAGATATTCCCCGTTTTTTGGAGCAAAATTTCAGAAATTCCCCTAATTGTGGGGCAAAAAGGCAGAAATTCCCTATATGTTGGGGCAAAAAGAAAAAATTCTCCTTATTTCGGGGCAAAACTCAGAAATTCCACTTATTTTGGGGCAAAATGCCAGAAATTTCCCTTATTTTGGGGCAAAATTGCCGAAATTTCACTGATTTTGGGGCAAAATTTCAGAAATTTCACTTATTTCAAAGAAAAAAGTCAGAAATTTTCCTTATTTTGGGGCAAAAATGCAAAAATTCTTAATATTTTGTGGCAAAAATGCAGAAATTCCCCTAATTTTGAGGTAAAAAACCTGAAATTCCTTTTAATTGGGGGCAAAAAGTCAGAAATTTCCCTTATTTTGGGGCAAAAAGACAGAAATTCCCCTTATTTTGTGGCAAAAAGGCAGAAATTTCTTTTATTTTGGGGCAAAATTGCAGAAATTTCACTTATTTCAGGGCATAATTCAAAAATTCCTTTTCTTTTGGGGCAAAAAGAAATTCCGTTTATTTTTGGGTAAAAAGGCAGAAATTTCACTTATTTTGAGGTAAATAGGCAGAAATCCCTTTTATTTTGGGGCAAAAATGAAGAAATTACCCTTTTTTGTGGCAAAAGGTATACATTCCCCTTACTTTCAAGATAAAAAGCAGAAATTCCCCGTATTTTGAAGCAAAATTGCAGAAATTTTCATAATTTTCGGGCAAAAAGGCAGAAATTCTCCTTATTTTGGGGCAAAAAAACAGAAAATCTTTTTTTTTCGGGAGCAAACATACAGAAATTCCCCTTATTTTGGGGCAAAATTGCAGAAATTTCCTTTACATTGGGGCCAAATTGCAGAAATTTCCCTTATTTTGGTGAAAAATTGCAGAAATTTCACTTATTTCAGGGTAATAAGTCAGAAATTCCCCTTATTTAGGGGCAAAAAAGACAAAAATTCCCTTTGTTTTGAGGGAAAAAGACAGAAATTCCACTTATTTAGAGGCAAAAAGGCAGAAATTCCCCTTTATTTTGGAGCAAAAATGAAGAAATTTCCCATTTTATGGCAAAAAGGTATGCATTCCCATTATTTTCGAGCAAAAAGGCAGAAATTCTCCGTATTTTGGAGCAAAATTGCAGAAATTCCCCTAATTTTGGGGCAAAAGGCAGAAATTCCCTTTATTTTGGGGCACAAAGTCAGAAATTCACCTTATTTTGGGGCAAAATTCAAGAAATTTTCTTTATTTTGGGGCAAAATTGCAGGAATTTACCTTATTTGAGGGCAAAATTGCAGAAATTTCCCTTATTTGGGGAAAAATTGCAGAAATTTCACTTATTTTCAGGTAAAAAGGCTGAAATTTCCTTTATTTTGAAGCAAAAAAAAAGAGAAATTCCCTTTATTTTGGGGCAAAATTGCAGACATTTCCCTTATTATAGGGAAAAATTGCAGAAATTTCTCTTATTTTAGGGCAAAATTGCAGATATTTCACATATTTTAGGGTAATCAGTCAGAAATTCCCCTTATTTTGGGACAAAATAGACAGAAATTCCCTTCGTTTGGGGGAAAAAGACAGACATTCCACTTATTTAGAGGCAAAAAGGCTGAAATTCCCCTTATTTTGGAGCAAAAATGAAGATATTTCTCTTTTTTATGGCAAAAAGTTATGCATTCCACTTATTTTCGGGCAACAAGACAGAAATTCCTTGCATTTTGGAGCGAAATTTCAGAAATTCCCCTAATTGTGGGCCAAAAAGCAGAAATTCCCTATATGTTGGGGCAAATAGACAGAAATTCTCCTTCTTTTGGGGCAAAACTCAGAAATTCCACTTATTTTGGGGCAAAATTCCAGAAATTTCCCTTATTTTGGGGCAAAATTGCAGAAATTTCCCTTATTTTAGGGCAGAATTGCAGAAATTTTACTTATTACAGAGAAAAAAAGCAAAATTTTTTTTTTATTTTGGGGCTAAAAGGCAGAAATTCGAATTATTTTGAGGCAAAAATGCAGAAATTCACCTTATTTTAGGGTAAAATTGCAGAAATTTCACATATTTCAGGGCAAAAAGGCAGAAATTTCCCTTATTTTGGGGCAAAATTGCAGAAATTTCACTTATTTTGGGGCAAAATTGCAGAAATTCCCGTAATTGTTGGGCAAAAAGGCAGAAATTCCCTATATGTTGGGGCAAAAAGACAGAAATTCTCCTTATTTTGGGGCAAAACTCAGAAATTCCACGCATTTTAGGGCAAAATTCCAGAAATTTTTCTAATATTGGGGCAAAATTGCAGAAATTTCCCTTATTTTGGGGCAAAATTGCAGAAATTTCACTTATTTCAGAGAAAAAAAGCAAAAATTTTTCTTATTTTGGGACAAAAGAACAGAAATTACCATTATTTTGGGGCAAAAAGGCAGAAATTCACGTTATTTTGGGGTAAAATTGCAGAAATTTCACATATTTCAGGGCAAAAAGACAGAAATTTCCCTTATTTTGGGGCAAAATTGCAGAAATTTCACTAATTTTGGGACAAAAAGACAGAAATTCCCTTTGTTTTGGGGGAAAAAGACAGAAATTCCACTTAGTTAGAGGCAAAAAGGCAGAAATTTTCTTTATTTTGGAGCAAAAATGAAGAAATTTTCTTTTTTTATGGCAAAAAGTTATGCATTCTCCATATTTTCGGGCAAAAAGACAGAAATTCCCCGTATTTTGGAGAAAAATTGCAGAAAATCCCCTAATTGTGGGGCAGAAAGGCAGAAATTCCCTATATGTTCGGGCAAAAAGAGAGAAATTCTCCTTATTCTGAGGCAAAACTCAGAAATTCCACTTATTTTGGGGCAAAATTCCAGAAATTTCCCTTATTTTGGGGCAAAATTTCAGAAATTTCCCTTATTTTAGGGCAAAATTGGAGAAATTTCACTTATTTCAGAGCAAAAAAGCAAAAATTTTTCTTATTTTGCGGCAAAAAGGCAGAAATTCCCATTATTTTGGGGCAAAAGGCAGAAATTCACCTTATTTTGGGGTAAAATTGCAGAAATTTTACATATTTCAGGACAAAAAGGCAGAAATTTCCCTTATTTTTGGGCAAAATTGCAGAAATTTCCTTTATTTTGGGGCAAAATTGCAGAAATTTCACTTATATCAGGGGAAAAAAACAGAAATTTTCTTATTTTGGGGCAAAAATGCAGAAATTCTTAATATTTTGTGGCAAAAATGCAGAAATTCCCCTTATTTTGAGGTAAAAAGGCTTAAATTCCCCATATTTGAAGGCAAAAAGGCATAAATTTCCCTTATTTTGGGGCAAAAAGAAAGAAATTTCTTTTATTTTGTGGCAAAAAGGCAGAAATTTCTTTTATTTTGGGGCAAAATTGCAGAAATATCACTTATTTCAGGGCATAATTAAAAAAATTCTTTTATTTTGTGGCAAAAAGACATAAATTCCATTTATTTTTGGGTAAAAAGGAAGAAATTTCACTTATTTTTAGGTAAAAAGGCAGAAATTCCTCTTATTCTGGGGTAAAAATGAAGAAATTTCCCTTTTTTGTGGCAAAAGGTATACATTCCCCTTACTTTCGGGATAAAAAGCAGAAATTCCTTGTATTTTGAAGCAAAATTGCAGAAATTCTCATAATTTCCGGGCAAAGAGGCTGAAATTCTCTTTATTTTGGGGCAAAAAGACAGAAAATCTCCTTTTTACGAGAGCAAACAGTCAGAAATTCCCATTATTTTGGGGCAAAATTGCAGAAATTTCCTTTACATTGGGGCAAAATTGCAGAAATTTCCTTTATTTTGGGGCAAAATTGCAGAAATTTCACTTATTTCAGGGTAATAAGTCAGAAATTCCCCTTAATTGGGGCAAAAAAGACAGAAATTCCCTTTGTTTTGGGGGAAAATTGCAGAAATTCCACTTATTTAGAGGCAAAAAGGCAGAAATTCCCCTTATTTTGTAGCAAAAATGAAGAAATTTCCCTTTTAAAGGCAAAAAGGTATGCATTCCCATTATTTTCCGGCAAAAAGCCAGAAATTCCCCGTATTTTGGAGCAAAATTGAAGAAATTCCCCTAATTTTGGGGCAAAAGGCAGAAATTCCCTTTATTTTGGGGCAAAAATCAAAAATTCGCCTTATTTTGGGGCAAATTTCAAGAAATTTCCTTTATTTTGTGGCAAAATTGCAGAAATTTACCTTATTTTGGGGCAAAATTGCAGAAATTTCCCTTATTTGGGGCAAAATTGCAGAAATTTCACTTATTTTCAGGTAAAAAGGCTGAAATTTCCTTTATTTTGGGGCAAAAATGGAGAAAATCCCCTTATTTTGAGGCAAAATTGCAGAAATTTCCTTTATTATGGGCAAAAATTGCAGAAATGTCCCTTATTTTAGGGCAAAATTGCAGAAATTTCACTTATTTCAGAGAAATAAAGCAAAAATGTTTCTTATTTTGGGGCAAAAAGGCAGAATTTCCCATTATTTTGGGGCAAAAAGGCAGAAATTCACCCTATTTTGTGGTAAAATTGCAGAAATTTCACATATTTCAGGGCAAAAGGCAGAACTTTCCCTTATTTTTGGGCAAAATGGCAGAAATTTTACTTATTTCAGGGTAATAAGTCAGAAATTCCTCTTATTTTGGGGCAAAAATAACAGAAATTCCCTTTGTTTTGGGGGAAAATTGCAGAAATTCCACTTATTTAGAGGCAAAAAGGCAGAAATTCCCCTTATTTTGGAGCAAAAATTAAGAAATTTCCCTTTTTTATGGCAAAAAGTTATGCATTCCCCTTATTTTCGGGCAAAAATACAGAAATTCCCTGTATTTTGGAGCAAAATTGCAGAAAATCCCCTAATTGTGGGGCAAAAAGGCAGAAATTCCCTATATGTTGGGGCAAAAAGAGAGAAATTCTCCTTATTCTGGGGCAAAACTCAGAAATTCCACTTATTTTGGGGCAAAATTCCAAAAATTTCCCTTATTTTGGGGCAAAATTTCAGAAATTTCCCTTATTTTAGGGCAAAATTGGAGAAATTTCACTTATTTCAGAGCAAAAAAGCAAAAATTTTTTTATTTTGGGGCAAAAAGGCAGAAATTCCCATTATTTTGGGGCAAAAGGCAGAAATTCACCTTATTTTGGAGTAAAATTGTAGAAATTTCACATATTTCAGGGCAAAAAGGCAGAAATTTCCCTTATTTTGGGGCAAAATTGCAGAAATTTCACTTATTTCAGGGAAAAAAGGCATAAATTTTCCTTATTTTGGGGCAAAAATGCAGAAATTCTTAATATTTTGTGGCAAAAATGCAGAAATTCCCCTTATTTTGAGGTAACAAGGCTGAAATTTCCCTTATTTGAAGGCAAAAAGGCATAAATTTCCTTTATTTTGGGGCAAAAAGACAGAAATTCCTCTTATTTTGTGGCAAAAAGGCAGAAATTTCTATTATTTTGGGGCAAAATTGCAGAAATATCACTTATTTCAGGGCATAATTCAAAAAATTGTTTTATTTGGGGCAAAAAGACAGAAATTCCATTTATTTTTGGGTAAAAAAAAAAGAAATTTCACTTATTTTTAGGTAAAAAGGCAGAAATTCCTCTTATTCTGAGGCAAAAATGAAGAAATTTCCCTTTTTTGTGGCAAAAGGAATACATTCCCCTTACTTTCGGGATAAAAAGCAGAAATTCCTCGTATTTTGAAACAAAATTGCAGAAATTCTCATAATTTTCGGGCAAAAAGGCAGAAATTCTTCTTATTTTGGGGCAAAAAGACAGAAAATCTCCTTTTTACGAGAGCAAACAGTCTGAAATTCCCTTTATTTTGGGGCAAAATTGCAAAAATTTCTTTTACATTGGGGCAAAATTGCAGAATTTTTCTATATTTTGGGGCAAAATTGCAGAAATTTCACTTATTTCAGGGTAATAAGTCAGAAATTCCTTCTCTTTGAGGCAAAAAAGACAGAAATTCTCTTTGTTTTGGGGGAAAAAGACAGAAATTCCACTTATTTAGATGCAAAAAAACAGAAATTCCCCTTATTTTGTAGCAAAAATGAAGAAATTTCCCTTTTAATGGCAAAAGTGTATGCATTCCCATTATTTTCGGGCAAAAAGCCAGAAATTCCCCGTATTTTGGAGCAAAATTGCAGAAATTCCCCTAATTTTGGGGCAAAAGGCAGAAATTCCCTTTATTTTGGGGCAAATATCAAAAATTCCCCTTATTTTTGGGCAAAATTCAAGAAATTTCCTTTATTTTGGGGCAAAATTGCAGCAATTTACTTTATTTTTGGGCAAAATTGCAGAAATTTCCCTTATTTGGGGCAAAATTGCAAAAATTTCACTTATTTTCAGGTAAAAAGGCTGAAATTTCCTTTATTTTGGGGCAAAAAGAAAGAAATTCCCTTTATTTTGGGGCAAAATTGCAGAAATTTCCTTTATTATGGGAAAAAAATTGCAGAAATTTTCCTTATTTTAGGGCAAAATTGCATAAATTTCACTTATTTCAGAGAAATAAAGCAAAAATGTTTCTTATTTTGGGGCAAAAAGGCAGAAATTCCAATTATTTTGGGGCAAAAAGGCAGAAATTCACCTTATTTTTGGGTAAAATTGCAGAAATTTCACATATTTAGAGGCAAAAAGGCAGAAATTCCCCTTATTTTTGAGCAAAAATGAAGAAATTTCCCTTTTCTATGGCAAAAAGTTATGCATTCCCCTTATTTTCGGTCAAAAAGGCAGAGATTCCCTGTATTTTGGAGCAAAATTTATCTTATTTTAGGGCAAAATTGCAGAAATTTCACTTATTTCAGAGAAAAAAAGCAAAAATGTTTCTTATTTTGGGGCAAAAAGGCAGAAATTCCCATTATTGTGGGGCAAAATGCAGAAATTCACCTTTTTTGGGGGTATAATTGAAGAAATTTCACATATTTCAGGGCAGAGAATTCCCTAATTTGGGGGCAAAATTGCAGAAATTTTACTTATTTTAGGGTAATAAGTCAGAAAATCCCCTTATTTTGGGGCAAAAAGACAGAAATTCCCTTTGTTTTGGGGGAAAAAGACAGAAATTCCACTTATTTAGAGGCAAAAAGGCAGAAATTTCCTCTTATTTTGGAGCTCAAATGATGAAATTTCCCTTTTTTATGGCAAAAAGTTATGCATTCCCCTTATTTTCGGGCAAAAAGACAGAAATTTCCTGTATTTTGGAGCAAAATTGCAGAAATTCCTCTAATTGTGGGGCAAAAATGCAGAAATTCCCTATATGTTGGGGCAAAAAGAGAGAAATTCTCCTTATTTTGAAGCAAAACTCAGAAATTCCACTTATTTTGGGGCAAAATTCCAGAAATTTCCCTTATATTGGGGCAAAATTGCAGAAATTTCCCTTATTTTGGGGCAAAATTGCAGAAATTTCACTTATTTCAGAGAAAAAATGCAAAAATTTTTCTTATTTTGGGGCAAAAAGGCAGAAATTCCCATTATTTTAGGGCAAAAAGGCAGAAATTCACCTTATTTTGGGGTAAAATTGCAGCAATTTCACATATTTCAGGGCAAAAAGGCAGAAATTTCCCTTATTTTGGGGCAAAATTGCAGAAATTTCACTTATTTCAAAGAAAAAAGGCAGAAATTTTCCTTATTTTGGGGCAAAAATGCAGAAATTCTTAATATTTTGTGGCAAAAATGCAGAAATTCCTTTTATTTTGAGGTAAAAAGGCTGAAATTCCCCTTATTTGAGTGCAAAAAGGCATAAATTTTCCTTATTTTGGGCAAAAAGACAGAAATTCCCCTTATTTTGTGGCAAAAAGACAGAAATTTCTTTTATTTTGGGGCAAAATTGCAGAAATATCACTTATTTCAGGGCATAACTCAAAAATTCCTTTTATTTTGGGGCAAAAATCAAAAAATTCCATTTATTTTTGGGTAAAAAGGAAGAAATTTTACTTATTTTTATGTTAAAAGGCAGAAATTCCTCTTATTCTGGGGCAAAAATGAAGAAATTTCCCTTTTTTGTGGCAAAAGGTATACATTCCCCTTATTTTCGGGATAAAAAGCAGAAATTCCCCGTATTTTGAAGCAAAATTGCAGAAATTCTCATAATTTTCGGGCAAAAAGGCAGAAATTCTCCTTATTTTGGGGCAAAAAGACAGAAAATCTCCTTTTTTCGGCAGCAAACAGTCAGAAATTTTTTTTATTTTGGGGCAAAACTGCAGAAATTTCCTTTACATTGGTGGAAAATTGCAGAAATTTCCTTTATTTTGGGGCCAAATTGCAGAAATTTCACTTATTTCAGGGTTATGAGTTAGAAATCCCCTTTATTTTGGGGCAAAAAGACAGAAATTCTCTTTTTTTGGGCTAAAAAGACAGAAATTCCACTTATTTAGAGGCAAAAAGGCAGAAATTCCCATTATTTTGGGGCAAAAAGGCAGAAATTCACCTTATTTTGGGGTAAAATTGCAGAAATTTCACATATTTCAGAGCAAACAGTCAGAAATTCCCATTATTTTGGGGAAAATTGCAGAAATTTCACTTATTTCAGGGTAATAAGTCATAAATTCCCCTTATTTTGGGGCAAAAATAACAGAAATTCCCTTTGTTTTGGGGGAAAATTGCAAAAATTCCACTTATTTAGAGGTAAAAAGGCAGAAATTCACCTTATTTTGGAGCAAAAAATGAAGAAATTTCCTTTTCTATGGCAAAAATTATGCATTCCCCTTATTTTCGGGTAAAAAGGCAGAAATTCCCCGTATTTTGGAGCAAAATTGCAGAAATTCCTTTAATTGTGGGGCAAAAGGGCAGAAATTCCCTATATGGTGGGGCAAAAAGACAGAAATTCCACTTATTTTGGGGCAAAACTCAGAAATTCCACTTATTTTGGGGCAAAATTCCAGAAATTTCCCTTATTTTGGAGCAAAATTGAAGAAATTTCACTTATTTTGCGGCAAAATTGCAGAAATTTCACTTATTTCAGGGAAAAATAGCAGAAATTTTCCTTATTTTTGGGCAAAAATGCAGAAATTCTTAATATTTTTTGGCATAAATAAAGGAATTCCCTTTATTTGGAGGTAAAAAGGCTGAAATTTCTTTTATTTGGGGGCAAAAAGGCAGAAATTTCCTTTATTTTGGGGCAAAGAAACAAAAATTCCCCTAATTTTGTGGCAAAAAGGCAGAAATTTCTTTTATTTTGGGGCAAAATTGCAGAAATATCACTTTTTTCGGGGCATAACTCAAAAATTCCTTTTATTTTGGGGCAAAAAGACAGAAATTCCATTTATTTTTGGGTAAAAAGGAAGAAATTTCACTTATTTTTAGGTGAAAAGACAGAAATTCCTCTTATTCTGGGGCAAAAAAGAAGATATTTCCCTTTTTTGTGGCAAAAGGTATACTTTCCCCTTACTTTCGGGATAAAAAGCAGAAATTCCCCGTATTTTGAAGCAAAATTGCAGAAATTCTCATAATTTTCGGGCAAAAAGACAGAAATTCTCCTTATTTTGGGGCAAAAAGACAGAAAATCTCCTTTTTTCGGCAGAAAACAGTCAGAAATTCCCCTTCTTTTGGGGCAAAATTGCAGAAATTTCCTTTACATTGGTGCAAAATTGCAGAAATTTCCTTTATTTTGGGGCAAAATTGCAGAAATTTCACTTATTTCAGGGTAATAAGTTAGAAATCCCCCTTATTTTGGGGCAAAAAAGACAGAAATTCCCTTTGTTTTAGGGGAAAAAGACAGAAATTCCACTTATTTAGAGGCAAAAAGGCAGAAATTCCCATTATTTTGGGGCAAAAAGGCAGAAATTCACCTTATTTTGGGATAAGATTGCAGAAATTTCACATATTTCAGGGCAAAAAGGCAGAAATTTCCCATATTTTGGGGCAAAATTGCAGAAATTTCACTTATTTCAGGGTAATAAGTCAGAAATTCCCCTTATTTTGGGGAAAAATAACAGAAATTCCCTTTATTTTGGGGGAAAATTGCAGAAATTCCACTTATTTAGAGGCAAAAAGGCAGAAATTCCCCTTATTTTGGAGCAAAAATGAAGAAATTTCCCTTTTTTATGGCAAAAAGTTATGCATTCCCCTTATTTTCGGGCAAAAAGGCGGAAATTCCCCGTATTTTGGAGCAAAATTGCAGAAATTCCTTTAATTGTGGGTCAAAAGGGCAGAAATTCCCTATATAGTGGGGCAAAAAGACAGAAATTCTCCTGATTTTGGGGCAAAACTCAGAAATTCCACTTATTTTGGGGCAAAATTCCAGAAATTTCTCTTATTTTGGAGCAAAATTGCAGAAATTTCACTTATTTTGGGGCAAAATTGCAGAAATTTCACTTATTTCAGGGAAAAAAGGCAGAAATTTTCCTTATTTTGGGGCAAAAATTCAGAAATTCTTAATATTTTGTGGCAAAAATGCAGGAATTCCCTTTATTTTGAGGTAAAAAGGCTGAAATTTCTTTTATTAGGGGGCAAAAAGGCAGAAATTTCCCTTATTTTGTGGCAAAAAGGCAGAAATTTCTTTTATTTTGGAGTAAAATTGCAGAAATTTCACTTATTTCAGGGCATAATTCAAAAATTCCTTTTATTTTGAGGCAAAAAGACAGAAATTCCGTTTATTTTTGGGTCAAAAGGCAGAAATTTCACTTATTTTGAGGGAAAAAGGCAGAAATCTCTCTTATTTTGGGGCAAAAATGAAGAAATTTCCCTTTTATGTGGCAAAAGGTATACATTCCCCTTACTTTTGGGATAAAAAGCAGAAATTCCCCGTATTTTGAAGCAAAATTGCAGAAATTCTTATAATTTTCGGGCAAAAAGGCCGAAATTCTTCTTATTTTGGGGCAAAAAGACAGAAAATTCCTTTACATTGGGGCAAAATTGCAAAAATTTCTCTTATTTTGGGGCAAAATTGCAGAAATTTCACTTACTTCAGGGTAATAAGTCAGAAATTCCCCTTATTTTGTGGCAAAAAAGACAGAAATTCCCTTTGTTTTGGGGGAAAAAGACAGAAATTCCACTTATTTAGAGGCAAAAAGGCAGAAATTCTCCGTATTTTGGAGCAAAATTGCAGAAATTTCCCTAATTGTGGGGCAAAAAGGCAGAAATTCCCTATATGGTGGGGCAAAAAAACAGAAATTCTCATTATTTTGGGGCAAAAAGGCCGAAATTCACCTTATTTTGGGGTAAAATTGCAGAAATTTCACATATTTAAGGGCAAAAAGGCAAAAATTTCCCTTATTTTGGAGCAAAATTGCAGAAATTTCACTTATTTCAGGGAAAAAAGGCAGAAATTTTCCTTATTTTGTGGCAAAAATGCAGAAATTCCTTATATTTTGTGGCAAAAATGCAAAATTCCACTTATTTTGTAGTAAAAAGGCTGAAATTCCCCTCATTTGTGGGCAAAAAGGCAGAAATTCACCTTATTTTGGGGCAAAATTGCAGAAATTTCACTTATTTCAGAGTAATAAGTCAGAAATTCCCATTATTTAGGGGCAAAAAAGTCAGAAATTCCCTTTGTTTTGGGGGAAAAAGACAGAAATTCCACTCATTTAAGGCAAAAAGGCAGAAAATCCCCTTATTTTGGACCAAAAATGAAGAAATTTCACTTTCTTATGGCAAAAAGGTATGCATTCCCCTTATGTTCGGGCAAACAGGCAGAAATTCCCCGTATTTTGAAGCAAAATTGCAGAAATTCCCCTAATTTTGGGGCAAAAGGCAGAAATTCCCCTTATTTTGGGGCAAAATTCCAGAAATTTCCTTTATTTTGGGGCAATATTGCAGAAATTTACCTTATTTTGGGGCAAAAGTGCAGAAATTTCCCTTATTTGGGGCAAAATTGCAGTAATTTTACTTATCTTCAGGTAAAAAGGCTGAAATTTCCTTTATTTTGGGGCAAAAAAGGAGAAATTCCTCTTATTTTGGGGCAAAATTGTAGAAATTTTCCTTATTATGGGGCAAAAGGCAGAAATTCTGTAAATTTTGTGGCAAAAATGCAGAAATTCTCCTTATTTTGAGGTAAAAAGGCTGAAATTCCCCTTATTTGGGGGCAAAAAGGCAGAAATTTCCCTTATTTTGGGACAAAATTGCAGAAATTTTACTTATTTCAGGGTAATATGTCAGAAATTCCCCTTATTTTTGGGCAAAAAAGACAGAAATTTCCTTTGTTTTGGGGGAAAAAGACAGAAATTCCACTTATTTAGAGGCAAAAAGGCAGAAATTCTCCTTATTTTGGGGCAAAAATGAAGAAATTTCCCTTTTATATGGCAAAATGGTATGCATTCCCCTTATTTTCGGGGAAAAAGGCCGAAATTCACCGTATTTTGGAACAAAATTGCAGAAATTCCCCTATTTGTGGGGCAAAAAGGCAGAAATTCCCTATATGTTGGGGCAAAAAGACAGAAATTCTCCTTATTTTGGGGCAAAACTCAGAAATTCCACTTATTTTAGGTAAAATTGCAGAAATTTCATTTATTTCAGGGAAAAATGCAGAAATTTTCCTTATTTTGGGGCAAAAAGGCAGAAATTCCTAATATTTTGTGGCAAAAACACAGAAATTCCCGATATTTTCAGGTAAAAAGGCTGAAATTCCCCTTAATTGGGGGCAAAAATGCAGAAATTTCCCTTATTTTGGGTAAAAATTGCAGAAATTTCACTTATTTCAGGGTAATAATTCAGAAATTCTCCTTATTTTGGGGCAAAAAAGACAGACATTACCTTTGTTTTGGGGGAAAAAGAAATTCCACTTATTTAGTGGCAAAAAGGCAGAAATTCCCCTTATTTTGGAGCAAAAATGAAGAAATTTCACTTTTTTATGGCAAAATGTAAGCATTCCCCTTATTTTCGGTCAAAAAGGCAGAAATTCCTCGTATTTGGGAGCAAAATTGCAGAAATTCCCCTAATTTTGAGGCAAAAGGCAAAAATTCCCATTATTTTGGGGCAAAATTCAGAAATTCCCCTTATTTTGGGGCAAAATTGCAGAAATTTCCCATATTAAGGGGAAAAATTGCAGAAATTTCCCATATTTTAGGGCAAAATTGCAGAAATTTCACTTATTTCAGAGAAAAAAAGCAAATGTTTTTTCTTATTTTGGGGCAAAAAACCAGAAATTCTCATTATTTTGGGGCAAAAAGGCCGAAATTCACCTTATTTTGGGGTAAAATTGCAGAAATTTCACATATTTAAGGGCAAAAAGGCAAAAATTTCCCTTATTTTGGAGCAAAATTGCAGAAATTTCACTTATTTCAGGGAAATAAATCAGAAATTTTCCTTATTTTGGGGAAAGAAAACAGAAATTCTCTTTGTTTTGGGAAAAAAGACAGAAATTCCACTTATTTAGAGGCAAAAAGGCAGAAATTCCCCTTATTTTGGAGCAAAAATGAAGAAATTTCTTTTTCTATGGCAAAAAGGTATGCATTCCCCTTATTTTCAGGCAAAAAGGCAGAAATTCTCTGTATTTTGGAGCAAAATTGCAGAAATTTCCCTAATTGTTGGGCAAAAAGGCAGAAATTCTTCGTATTTTGGAGCAAAATTGCAGAAATTCCCCTAATTGTGGGGCAATAAGGTAGAAATTCTCTATATTTTGGGGCAAAAAGACAGAAATTCTCCTTATTTTGGGGCAAAATTCAGAAATTCCACTTATTTGGGGGCAAAATTGCAGAAATTTCACTTATTTCAGGGAAAAAAGACAGAAATTTTCATTATTTTGGGGCAAAAATGCAGAAATTCCTTATATTTTGTAGCAAATATAAAAAAATTCCCCTTATTTTGTAGTAAAAACGCTGAAATTCCCCTCATTTGGGGGCAAAAAGGCAGAAATTCACCTTATTTTGGGGCAAAATTGCAGAAATTTCACTTATTTCAGAGTAATAAGTCAGAAATTCCCATTATTTGGGGGCAAAAAAGTCAGAAATTCCTTTTGTTTTGGGGGAAAAGACAGAAATTCCACTTATTTAGAGGCAAAAAAGCAGAAATTCCCCTTATTTTGGAGCAAAAATGAAGAAATTTCACTTTTTTATGGCTAAAAGTTATGCATTCCCCTTATTTTCGGGCAAACAGGCAGAAATTCCCCATATTTTGGAGCAAAATTGCAGAAATTCCCCTAATTTTGGGGCAAAAGGCAGAAATTCCCTTTATTTTGGGGTAAAAATCAGAAATTCCCCTTATTTTGGGGCAAAATTCCAGAAATTTCCTTTATTTTGGGGCAAAATTGCAGAAATTTCCTTTATTTGGGGCAAAATTGCAGTATATTTACTTATCTTCAGGTAAAAAGGCTGAAATTTCCTTTATTTTGGGGCAAAAAAGGAGAAATTCCTCTTATTGGGGCAAAATTGTAGAAATTTTGCTTATTATGGGGCAAAAAGGCAGAAATTCTGTAAATTTTGTGGCAAAAATGCAGAAATTCCCCTTATTTTGAGGTAAAAAGGCTGAAATTCCCCATATTTGGGGGTAAAAAAAGGCAGAAATTTCCCTTATTTTGGGACAAAATTGCAGAAATTTTACTTATTTCAGGGTAATATGTCAGAAATTCCCCTTATTTTGGGGCAAATAAGACAGAAATTCCCTTTGTTTTGGGGGAAAAAGACAGAAATTCCACTTATTTAGAGGCAAAAAGGCAGAAATTCTCCTTATTTTGGGGCAAAAATGAAGAAATTTCCCTTTTATATGGCAAAAAGGTATGCATTCCCCTTATTTTCGGGGAAAAAGGCCGAAATTCACCATATTTTGGAACAAAATTGCAGAAATTCCCCTATTTGTCGGGCAAAAAGGCAGAAATTCCCTATATGTTGGGGCAAAAAGACAGAAATTTTCCTTATTTTGGGGCAAAACTCAGAAATTCCACTTATTTTAGGTAAAATTGCAGAAATTTCATTTATTTCAGGGAAAAATGCAGAAATTTTCCTTATTTTGGGGCAAAAAGGCAGAAATTCCTAATATTTTGTTGTAAAACCGCAGAAATTCCCCTTATTTTCAGGTAAAAAGGCTGAAATTCCCCTTATTTGGGGGCAAAAAGGCAGAAATTTCTCTTATTTTGGGTCAAAATTGAGAAATTTCACTTATTTCAGGGTAATAATTCAGAAATTCTCCTTATTTTGGGGCCAAAAAGACAGAAATTTCTTTTGTTTTGGGGAAAAAAGACAGAAATTCCACTTATTTAGAGGCAAAAAGGCAGAAATTCCCCTTATTTTGGAGCAAATATGAAGAAATTTCACTTTTTTATGGCAAAATGTAAGCATTCCCCTTATTTTCGGTCAAAAAGGCAGAAATTCCTTGTATTTGGGAGCAAAATTGCAGAAATTCCCCTAATTTTGGGGCAAAAGGCAAAAATTCCCTTTATTTTGGGGCAAAAATCAGAAATTCCTCTTTTTTTGGGGCAAAATTCCAGAAATTTCCTTTATTTTGGGGCTAAATTTCAGAAATTTCCCTTATTTGGGGCAAAATTGCAGTAATTTCACTTATTTTAAGGTAAAAAAACTTGATATTTAATTTATTTTGGGGCAAAAATGGAAAAATTCCTTTTATTTGGGGCAAAATTGCAGTAATTTTCCTTATTTTGGGGCAAAAAAGCAGAAATTCTGTATATTTTGTGGCAAAAAGGCAGAAATTTCCCTTATTTAGAAGTAATAAGGTTTAAATTCCCTTTATTTGGGGGCAAAAAGAATGAAATTCCCCTTATTTGGGGGCAAAAAGGCAGAAATTTGACTTATTTTGGGGCATAATTGCAGAAATTTCACTTATTTCAGGGAAAAAAGGCAGAAATTTTCCTTATTTTGGGGCAAAAAGCAGAAATTCCTAATATTTTGTGGAAAAAATGCAGTAATTCCCCATATTTTGAGGTAAAAAGGCTGGAATTTTCCTTATTTGGGGGCAAAAATGCAGAAATTTGCTTATGTTGGGGCAAAATTGCAGAAATTTCACTTATTTCAGGGAAGAAAGGCAGATATTTTCTTTATTTTGGGGCAAAAAGACAGAAGTTTTCTTTGTTTTGAGAAAAAAAGACAGAAATTCCACTTATTTAGAGGCAAAAAGGAAGATATTCCCATTATTTTGGAGCAAAAATGAAGAAATTTCACTTTTTTTATGGCAAAAATATATGCATCCCCCTTATTTTCAGGCAAAAAGAAAGAAATTCCCCGTATTTTGGAGCAAAATTGCAGAAATTCCCATAATTTTGGGGCAAAAGGCAGAAATTCCGTTTATTTTGGGGTAAAAATCAGAAATTCCCCTTATTTTGGGGCAAAATTCCAGGAATTTCTTTTATTTTGGGGCAAAATTGCAGAAATTTACCTTATTTTGGGCAAAATAGCAGTAATTTCACTTATATTCAGAAAAAAGGGCTGAAATTGCCTTTTTTGGGGGCAAAAAAGGAGAAATTCCCCTTATTTTGGGCAAAATTGCAAAAATTTTCCTTATGATGGGGCAAAAAGGCAGAAATTCCGTAAATTTTGTGGCAAAAATGCAGAAATTCCCCTTATTTTGAGATAAAAAGGCTGAAATTCCCCTTATTTGGGGGCAAAAAGGCAGAAATTTTCCTTATTTTGGGACAAAATTGCAGAAATCTTACTTATTTCAGGGTAATAAGTCAGAAATTCCACTTATTTTGGGGCAAAAAAGACAGAAATTCCTTTTGTTTTTAAGGAAAAAGACAGAAATTCCACTTATTTAAAGGCAAAAAAGCAGAAATTCTCATTATTTTGGAGCAAAAATGAAAAAATTTCCCTTTTATATGGCAAAAAGTTATGCATTCCCCTTATTTTCAGGCAAAAAGGCAGAAATTCCCCGTATTTTGGAGTAAAATTGCAGAAATTCCCAGAATTGTGGGGCAAAAAGGCAGAAATTCCCTATATGTTGGGGCAAAAAGTCAGAAATTCTCCTTATTTTGGGGCAATATTCAGAAATTCCACTTATTTTGGGGCAAAATTGCATAAATTTCACTTATTTCAGGGAAAAAATGCAGAAATTTCCCTTATTTTGGGGCAAAAAGGCAAAATTCCTTATATTTTGTGACAAAAATGCAGAAATTCCCCTTATTTTGAGGTAAAAAGGCTGAAATTCTCCGTATTTGGGGGCAAAAAAGCAGAAATTTCCTTTATTTTTGGGCAAAATTGCAGAAATTTACCTTATTTTGGGGCAAAATTTCAGATATTTCCCTTATTTGGGGCAAAATTGCAGAAATTTTACTTATTTTAAGGTAAAAAGGATGATATGTTATATATTTTTGGGCAAAAAGTGAGAAATTCCCCTTATTTGGGGCAAAATTGCAGTAATTTTTTTATTTTGGGGCAAAAAGGCAGAAATTCCGTATATTTTGTGGCAAAAAGGCAGAAATTTCCCTTATTTAGAGGTAATAAAGTTGAAATTCCCCTTATTTGGGGGCAAAAAGGCTGAAATTCCCCTTATTTGGGGGCAAAAAGGCAGAAATTTCCCTTATGTTGGGGCAATATTGCAGAAATTTCTCTTAATTCAGAAAAAAAAAGGCCGAAATATTCTTTATTTTGGGGCAAAAAGACAGAAATTCTCTTTGTTTTGGGAAAAAAAGACAGAAATTCCACTTATTTAGAGGCAAAAAAGAAGAAATTTCGTTATTTTGGAGCAAAAATGAAGAAATTTCCCTTTTTTATGGCAAAAAGGTATGCATTCCCATTATTTTTGGGCAAAAAGGCAGAAATTCCCCTTATTTTGGGGCAAAAAGATGAAATCCCTAATTTTTGGCTAAAATTGAAGAAATTTCACTTATTTCAGGAGAAAAAGGCAGAAATTCCAATTAATGTCGGGCAAAAAGGAAGAAATGACCCGTATTTTGGAGCAAAATAGCAGAAATTCCCCTAATATTGGTGCAAAAATGCAGAAATTCCCTTTATTTTGAAGGAAAAATGCAGAAATTGTCCATATTTTGGTGCAAAAATCAGAAATTTCCCTTATTTTGAGGTAAAATGCTGAAATTCCCCTTATTTGGGGGCAAAATAGCAGAAATTTCCCTTATTATGGGGAAAAATTGCAGAAATTTCCCTTATTTTAGGGCAAAATTGCAGAAATTTCACTAATTGTGGGGCAAAAAGGCAGAAATTCTCCATATTTTGGGGCAAAACTCAGAAATTCCACTTATTTTAGGGAAAAATTCCAGAAATTTCCCTTATTTTGGGGCAAAATTGCAGAAATTTCAAATATTTCAGGGCAAAATGGCAGAAATTCCCCTTATTTTGGGGCAAAAAAATGAAATCCCTAATTTTTGGTGAAAATTGAAGAAATTTCACTTATTTCGGGACAAAAAGCCAGAAATTCCAATTAATTTCAGGCAAAAAGGCAGAAATGACCCGTATTTTGGAGCAAAATTGCAGAAATTCCCATAATATTGGTGCGAAAATGCAGAAATTCCCTTTATTATGAGGAAAAAAGGGAGAAATTCTCCATATTTTGGTGCAAAAATCAGTAATTTCCTTTATTTTGAGGTAAAATTCTCAAATTCCCCAAATTTTAGGGCAAAAGGCAAAAATTTCCCTTATATTGGGGCAAATTTGCAGAAATTTCACTTATTTAGGGGTAATAAGTCAGAAATTTTCCTTATTTTGAGGCAAAAAAGAAAGAAATTCCCTTTGTTTTGGGGGAAAAACAGAAATTCCACTTATTTAGAGGCAAAAAGGCAAAAGTTCCCCTTATTTTGGAGCAAAAATGAAGAAATTTCCCTTTTTTATGGCAAAAAGGTATGCATTCTTTTTATTTTCGGGCAAAAAGGCAGAAATTCCCCAAATTTTGGGGCAAAAGGCAGAAATTCCACTTATTTTGGGGCAAAATTGCAGAAATTTCCTTTATTTTGGGGCAAAATTGCAGAAATTTCACTTATTTTGGGGCAAAATTGCAGAAATTTCACTTATTTCAAGGAAAAAAGGCAGAAATTTTCCTTATTTTGGGGCAAAAATTCAGAAATTCCTAATATTTTGTGCCAAAATTTAGAAATTCCCATTATTTTGAGGTAAAAATTCTGAAATTCCCCTTATTTGGGGGCAAGAAGGCAGAAATTTCTCTTATATTGGGGCAAAATTTCAGAAATTTCAATTATTTCAGGGTAATAAGTCAGAAATTTTCCTTATATTGGGGCAAAAAAGACAGAATTTCCTTTTGTTTTGGTTGAAAAAGAAAGAAATTCCACTTATTTAGAGGCAAAAAAGCAGAAATTCCCTTTATTTTGGAGCAAAAATGAAGAAATTTACCTTTTTTATGGCTAAAAGGTATGCATTCTTCTTATTTTCGGGCAAAAAGGCAGAAATTCCTCATATTTTGGGGCAAACGGCAGAAATTCCCTTTATTTTGGGGAAAAAAGGCAAACATTTCCCTTATTTTGGGGCAAAATTGCAGAAATTTCATTTATTTCAGGGCAAAAATTCAGAAATTCCCCTTATTTTGGGGCAAAAAGCAGAAATTTCTTTTATTATGGTACAAAATTGAAGAAATTTTCCTTATTTTGGAACAAAAAGGCAGAAATTCCCCATATTTTGGGGCAAAAGGCAGAAATTATTCTTATTTTGAGGTAAAATGCAGAAATTCCCCTTATTTAGAGGTAAAATGCAGAAATTCCCCAAATATTGGGGGAAAATGCAGAAATTCCCTTAATTTTGGGGCTAAAAGGCAGAAGTTAACCGTATTTTAAAGCAAAATTGCAGAAATTCTCATAATTTTCGGGCAAAAAAGCAGAAATTCTCCTTATTTTGGGGCAAAAAGACAGAAAATCTCCTTTTTTCGAGAGCAAACATTCAGAAATTCCACTTATTTTGGGGCAAAATTGCAGAAATTTCTCTTACATTAGGGCAAAATTGCAGAAATTTCACTTATTTTGGGGCAAAATTGCAGAAATTTCACTTATTTCAGGGTAATAAGTCAGAAATTCTCCTTATTTTGATGCAAAAAAGACAGAAATTCCCTTTGTTTTGGGGGAAAAAGACAGAAATTCCACTTATTTAGAGGCAAAAAGGCAGAAATTCCCCTTATTTTGGAGCAAAAATGAAGAAATTTCCCTTTTTATGGCAAAAAGGTATGCATTCCCATTATTTTCGGGCAAAAAGGCAGAAATTCCCCGTATTTTGGAGCAAAATTGCAGAAATTCTCCTAATTGTGGGGCAAAAGGCAAAAATTCCCTTTATTTTGGGGCAAAAATAAGAAATTCCCCTTATTTTGGGGCAAAATTCAAGAAACTTCCTTTATTTTGGGGCAAAATTGTAGGAATTTACCTTATTTTGGGGTAAAATTGCAGAAATTTTCCTTATTTGGGGCAAAATTGCAGAAATTTCACTTATTTTCAGGTAAAAAGGCTGAAATTTCCTTTATTTTGGGGCAAAACGGGAGAAATTGCCCTTATTTTGGGACAAAATTGCAGAAATTTCCTTTATTATGGGAAAAAATTGCAGAAATTTCCCTTATTTTAGGGCAAAATTGCAGAAATTTCACTTATTTCAGAGAAATAAAGCAAAAATTTTTCTTATTTTGGGGCAAAAAGGCAGAAATTCCCATTATTTTGGGGCAAAAAGCCAGAATTTCACCTTATTTTGGGGTAAAATTGCAGAAATTTCACATATTTCATGGCAACAAGGCAGAAATTTCCGTTATTTTCGGGCAAAATTGCAGAAATTTCATTTATTTCAGGGCAAAAATTCAGAAATTCCCCTTAATTTGGGGCAAAAAGCAGAAATTTCTTTTATTATGGTACAAAATTGAAGAAATTTTCCTTATTTTGGAACAAAAAGGCAGAAATTCCCCATATTTTGGGGCAAAAGGCAGAAATTCTTATTTTGAGGTAAAATGCAGAAATTCCCCTTATTTAGAGGTAAAATGCAGAAATTCCCCAAATATTGGGGGAAAATGCAGAAATTCCCTTAATTTTGGGGCTAAAAAGCAGAAGTTAACCGTATTTTAAAGCAAAATTGCAGAAATTCTCATAATTTTCGGGCAAAAAAGCAGAAATTCTCCTTATTTTGGGGCAAAAAGACAGAAAATCTCCTTTTTTCGAGAGCAAACATTCAGAAATTCCGCTTATTTTGGGGCAAAATTGCAGAAATTTCTCTTACATTAGGGCAAAATTGCAGAAATTTCACTTATTTTGGGGCAAAATTGCAGAAATTTCACTTATTTCAGGGTAATAAGTCAGAAATTCTCCTTATTTTGATGCAAAAAAGACAGAAATTCCCTTTGTTTTGGGGGAAAAAGACAGAAATTCCACTTATTTAGAGGCAAAAAGGCAGAAATTCCCCTTATTTTGGAGCAAAAATGAAGAAATTTCCCTTTTTATGGCAAAAAGGTATGCATTCCCATTATTTTCGGGCAAAAAGGCAGAAATTCCCCGTATTTTGGAGCAAAATTGCAGAAATTCTCCTAATTGTGGGGCAAAAGGCAAAAATTCCCTTTATTTTGGGGCAAAAATAAGAAATTCCCCTTATTTTGGGGCAAAATTCAAGAAACTTCCTTTATTTTGGGGCAAAATTGTAGGAATTTACCTTATTTTGGGGTAAAATTGCAGAAATTTTCCTTATTTGGGGCAAAATTGCAGAAATTTCACTTATTTTCAGGTAAAAAGGCTGAAATTTCCTTTATTTTGGGGCAAAACGGGAGAAATTGCCCTTATTTTGGGACAAAATTGCAGAAATTTCCTTTATTATGGGAAAAAATTGCAGAAATTTCCCTTATTTTAGGGCAAAATTGCAGAAATTTCACTTATTTCAGAGAAATAAAGCAAAAATTTTTCTTATTTTGGGGCAAAAAGGCAGAAATTCCCATTATTTTGGGGCAAAAAGCCAGAATTTCACCTTATTTTGGGGTAAAATTGCAGAAATTTCACATATTTCATGGCAACAAGGCAGAAATTTCCCTTATTTTCGGGCAAAATTGCAGAAATTTCATTTATTTCAGGGCAAAAATTCAGAAATTCCCCTTAATTTGGGGCAAAAAGCAGAAATTTCTTTTAGTATGGTACAAAATTGAAGAAATTTTCCTTATTTTGGAACAAAAAGGGAGAAATTCCCCATATTTTGGGGCAAAAGGCAGAAATTCTTCTTATTTTGAGGTAAAATGCAGAAATTCCCCTTATTTAGATAAAATGCAGAAATTCCCCAAATATTGGGGGAAAATGCAGAAATTCCCTTTATTTTGGGGCTAAAAGGCAGAAATTAACCATATTTTAAAGCAAAATTGCAGAAATTCTCATAATTTTCGGGCAAAAAAGCAGAAATTCTCCTTATTTTGGGGCAAAAAGACAGAAAATTTCCTTTTTTCGAGATCAAACAGTCAGAAATTCCCCTTATTTTGGGGCAAAATTGCAGAAATTTCTTTTACATTGGGGCAAAATTGGAGAAATTTCCCTTATTTTGGGGCAAAATTGCCGAAATTTCACTTATTTCAGAGTAATAAGTCAGAAATTCTCCTTATTTTGATGCAAAAAAGACAGAAATTCCCTTTGTTTTGGGGGAAAAAGATAGAAATTCCACTTATTTAGAGGCAAAAAGGCAAAAGGTCCCCTTATTTTGGAACAAAAATGAAGAAAATTTTCTTTTTTATGGCAAAAATGTATGCATTCTTCTTATTTTCGAACAAAAAGGCAGAAATTCCCCATATTTTGGGGCAAAAAGCAGAAATTCCCCTTATTTTGGGGCAAAATTGATAAATTTCCCTAATTGTGGGGCAAAAAAACAGAAATTCCTATTATTTGGGGGCAAAATGGCAGAAATTTCCCTTATTATGGGGAAAAATTGCAGAAATTTCCCATATTTTAGGGCAAAATTGCAGAAATTTCACTAATTGTGGGGCAAAAAGGCAGAAATTCTCTATATTTTGGGGCAAAACTCAGAAATTCCCCTTATTTTGGGGCAAAATTCCAGAAATTTCCCTTATTTTGGGGCAAAATTGCAGAAATTTCACTTATTTTAGGGCAAAATTGCAGAAATTTTACTTATTTTGGGGTAAAATTGGAGAAATTTTACTTATTTCAGGGAAAAAAGACAGAAATTTTCCTTATTTTGGGGCAAAAAGGCAGAAATTCCTAATATTTTGTGCCAAAATTCAGAAATTCCTTAAATTTTGAGGTAAAAGGCTGACATTCCCCTTATTTGGGGGCAAAAAGGTAGAAATTTCCCTTATATTGGGGCAAAATTGCAGAAATTTCACTTATTTCAAGGTAATAAGTCAAAAATTTTCCTTATTTTGGGGCAACAAAGACAGAAATTCCCTTTGTATTGGGGGAAAAAGACAGAAATTCCACTTATTTAGAGGCAAAGAAGCAGAAATTTCGCTTATTTTGGAGCAAAAATGAAGAAATTTCCCTTTTTTATGGCAAAAAGTTATGCATTCTTCTTATTTTCGGGGAAACAGGCAGAAATTCCCCATATTTTGGGGCAAAAGGCAGAAATTCCCCTTATTTTGGGGCAAAAGGCACAAATTTAACTTATTTTGAACAAAATTGCAGAAATTTCATTTATTTCAAGGCAAAAAGTCAGAAATTTCACTTATTTTGGGGCAAAAAGCAGAAATTTCTTTTATTATGGTACAAAATTGAAGAAATTTTCCTTATTTCAGAACAAAAATGCAGAAATTCTCCATATTTTGGGGCAAAAGGCAGAAATTCTTCTTATTTTGAGGTAAAATGCAGAAATTCCCCAAATATTGGGGGTAAATGCAGAAATTCCCTTTATTTTGGGGCTAAAAGAAAGAAATTAACCGTATTTTGAAGCAAAATTGCAGAAATTCTCATAATTTTCGGGAAAAATGCAAAAATTCTTATTTTGGGGCAAAAAGACAGAAAATCTCCTTTTTTCGGGAGCATAAAGTCAGAAATTTCCCTTATTTTGGGGCACAATTGCAGAAATTTCCTTTACATTGGGGCAAAATTGCAGAAATTTCCCTTATTTTGAGGCAAAATTGCAAAAATTTCCTTATTTCAGAAAAAAGGCAGAATTTTTCTTATTTTGGGGCAAAAAGGCAGAAATTCCCCATATTTTGGGGCAAAAAGGAAGAAATTCCCCTTATTTTGAGGTAAAAAGGCTGAAATTCCCCTTATTTTCGGGCAAAAAGTCAGAAATTCTCCTTATTTTGGTGCAAAAAGACAGAAATTTTGTTTATTTTTAGGGAAAAGGCAGAAATTGCACTTATTTTGAATCAAAAAGGCGGAAAATTCCCATATTTTGGGGCAAAAATGAGGAAATTTCCCTTTTTTATGGCAAAAAGGTAAACATTCCCTTTATTTTCAGGCAAAAAGGCAGAAATTCCCCATATTTTGGAGCAAAATTGCAGAAATTCCTCTAATTTTGGGGCAAAAGGCAGAAATTCCCTTTATTTTGGGGCAAAATGGCAGAAATTCACCTTATTTTGAAGTAAAATTGCAGAAATTTCACATATTTCATGGCAACAAGGCAGAAATTTCCCTTATTTTGGGGCAAAATTGCAGAAATTTCATTTATTTCAGGGCAAAAATTCAGAAATTCCCCTTATTTTGGGGCAAAAAGCAGAAATTTCTTTTATTATGGTACAAAATTAAAGAAATTTTCTTTATTTTGGAACAAAAAGGCAGAAATTCCCCATATTTTGGGGCAAAAGGCAGAAATTTTTCTTATTTTGAGGTAAAATGCAGAAATTCCCCTTATTTAGAGGTAAAATGCAGAAATTCATTTTGGGGCAAAAAGGCAGATATTCCCTTTTTTTGACGGCAAAAATACAGAAATTCTTCTTATTTCGGGGCAAAAATCAGAAATTTCCCTTATTTTGGGGCAAAATTTTAGAAATTGCTTTTATTTTGGTACAGAATTGCAGAAATTTTTTTTATTTTGTGGCAAAAAGGCAGAAATTTGCCATAATTTGTTGCAAAAGGGCTGAAATTCCCCGTATTTTGAGGTAAAATGCTGAAATTCCAAATATTTTGGGGTTAAAAGGCAGAAATTCCCCTCATTTTGGGGCAAAAAGGCACAAATTTCCCTTATTTTCAGGCAAAATTGCAGAAATTTCATTTATTTCAGGGCAAAAAGTCAGAAATTAATTTTATTTGGGGGCAAAAAGCAGAAGTTTCTTTTATTTTGGGACATAATTGAAGAAAATTTCCTTATTTTGGAACAAAAATTCAGAAATTTCCCATATTTTGGGCAAAAGGCAGAAATTCCCCTTATTTTGGGGTAAAAAGGCTGAAATTCCCATTATTTTGGGGCAAAAAGGCAGAAATTTCCTTTACTTTGTGGCAAAAAGGCAGAAATTCCCATTAATTGGGGCAGAAAAGCAAAAATTTTCTTTATTTGGGGGCCACAAGGCAGAAATTTCCCATATTTTGTGGCAAAAAGGCAGAAATTCCCCTAATTTGAAGGTAAAATGATGAAATTCCCCTTATTTTGGCAAAAAGGCAGAAATTCCCCTTATTTTGGGGCAAAATTGCAGAAATTTCACTTATTTCAGGGCAAAAGTCAGAAATTTGCTTTAATTTGGGGCAAAAAGCAGAAATTCTCCTAATTTTGGGGCCAAAAACAGAAATTTCCCTTATTTTGGGGTAAAATTACGGAAATTTCAAATATTTCAGGGCAAAAAGGCAGAAATTCCACTTTATTTCTGGCAATAAGGCAAAAATTCCCCGTATTTGGGAGCAAAATTTCAGAAATTCCCCTTATATTTGTGCAAAAATGCAGAAATTCCCTTTATTTTGGTGCAATAAGGCAAAAATTCCCCGTATTTTGAAGCAAAATTGCACATATTCCCCTAATTTTGAGAGAAAATGCAGAAATTCACATTATTTTGGGGCAAAAAGACAGAAATTCTCTTTATTTTGGGGGCAAAATTCCAGAAATTTCCTTTATTTTGGAGCAAAATTGCAGAAATCTCCCTAATTTGGGGTCAAAATTACAGCAATTTCACTTATTTCAGGGAAAAAACGCAGAAATTTCTCTTATTTTGGGGCAAAATGGCAGAAATTACTTTTATTTTGGTACAAAATTGCAGAAAATTTTTTTATTTTGGGGCAAAAATACAGAAATTCCCCATATTTTAGGGCAAAAAGGAGAGATTCCCCTTATTATTAGGTAAAAGGGCTGAAATTACTTTTATTTTGGGGCAAAAAGACAGAAATTCCCCTTATTTTGTGGCAAAAAAGCAGAAATTTCCCTTATTTTGAGGCAAAATTGGAGAAATTTTATTAATTTCAGGGCAAAATTCAAAAATTCCTTTTATTTTGGGGCAAAAATACAGAAATTCCGTATATTTTTGAGTAAAAAGGCAGAAATTTCACTTATTTTGACGTAAAAAGACAGAAATTCCTCTTATTTTGGGGCAAAAATACAGAAATTCCCCTTATTTTGTGGCACAAAGGCAGAAATTTTTTTTATTTTAGGGCAAAATTGCAGAAATTTCACTAATTTCAGGGCATAATTCAAAAATTTCTTTTATTTTGGAGAAAAAAGACAGAAATTCAGTTTATTTTCGGGTAAAAAGGCAGAAAATTCACTTATTTTGAGGTAAAAAGGCAGAAATTCCTCTTATTTTGGGGCAAAAATGAAGAAATTTCCCTTTTTTGTGGCAAAAGGTATACATTACCCTTATTTTTAGGAAAAAATGCAGAAATTCTTCGTATTTTGGAGCAAAATTGCAGAAATTCCCCTAGTTGTGGGGCAAAAAGGCAGAAATTCTCTATTTGTTGGGGCAAAAAGACAGAAATTCTCCTTATTTTGTGGCAAAACTCAGAAATTCCACTTATTTTGGGGCAAAATTCCAGAAATTTTCCTTATTTTGGGGCAAAATTGCAGAAATTTCACTTATTTTGGGGCAAAATTGCAGAAATTTCACTTATTTCAGGGAAAAAAGGCAGAAATTTTCCTTATTTTGTAGCATAAAGCCAGAAATTCCTAATATTTTGTGGCAAAAATGCAGAAATTCCATTTATTTTGAGGTAAAAAGGCTGAAATTCCTTTTATTTGGGGGCAAAAAGGCAGAAATTTCCCTTAATTTGTGGCAAAAAGACAGAAATTCCCCTTTTTTGTGGCAAAAATGAAGAAATTTCTTTTTTTTAGGGCAAAATTGCAGAAATTTCACAAATTTCAGGGCATAATTCAAAAATTCCTTTTATTTTGGGGCAAAAAGACAGAAATTCCGCTTATTTTGGGGTAAAAAGGAAGAAATTTCACTTACTTTGAGGTAAAAAGGAAGAAATTCCTCTTATTTTGGGGCAAAAATAAAGAAATTTCCCTTTTTTGTGGCAAAAGGTATACATTTCCCTTATTTTCGGGAAAAAAAGCAGAAATTCCCCGTATTTTGGAGCAAAATTGCAGAAATTTCTTTAATTGTGGGGCAAAAAGGAAGAAATTTCCTATATGTGGGGGCAATAAGACAGAAATTCTCCTTATTTTAGGGCAAAACTCAGAAATTCCACTTATTTGGGGGCAAAATTCAAGAAATTTCTCTTATTTTGGGGCAAAATTGCAGAAATTTCACTTATTTTGGGGCAAAATTGCAGAAATTTTACTTATTTCAGGAGAGAAAGGCTGAAATTTTCCTTATTTTGGAGCAAAAATGCAGAAATTCCTAATATTTTGTGGCAAAAATGCAAAAATTCCCCTTATTTTGAGGTAAAAAGGCTCAAATTTCCCTTATTTGGAGGCAAAAAGCAGAAATTTCCCTTATTTTGGGGCAAAAATGCAGAAATTCTCCTTATTTTGGGGCAAAATTGCAGAAATTTCAATTATTTTGGAGAAAAATTTTTGAAATTTAAATTATTTCAGGGCAAAAAGTCAGAAATTCCCCTTATTTGGGGGGCAAAAAGACAAAAATTCCATTTATTTTTTGAAAAAAGTCAGAAATTACACTTATTTTGTGTCAAAAAGGCGGAAAATCCCCTTATTTTGGGATAAAAATGAAGAAATTTCCATTTTTATGCAAAAAGGTATACATTTTCTTTATTTACGGGCAAAAAGGCAGGAATTCTTTGTATTTTGGAGAAAAATTGCAGAAATTCCCCTAATTTTTGGGCAAAAAGGCAGAAATTCCCCTTATTTTGGGGTAAAACTGCAGAAATTTCACTTATTTCGCGGAAAAAATGGCAGAAATTCCCCTTATTTTCTGCGAAAAAGGCAGAATATCCCCGTATTTTGGAGCAAAATTGCAGAAATTCACCTTATTTTGGCGTAAAACATGCAGTAATTTTCTTTGTTTTGGGGCAAAAAGGCAGAAATTCTCCTTATTTTAGGGCAAAAGGCAGAAATTCCCCTTATTTTAGGGCAAAATTGCAGAAATTTCCCTTATTTGGGGACCAAAAACAGAAATTTCCTTTATTTTGGGGCAAAATTGCAAAAAATTCCTTTATTATGGGGAAAAATTGCAGAAATTTCTTTTATTTTAAGGCAAAATTGCAGAAATTTTACATATTTCAGAGAAAAAAAGCAAAAATTTTTCATATTTTGGGGCAAAAAGGCAGAAATTCCCATTATTTTTGGGCAAAAAGGTAGAAATTCACCTTATTTTGGGGTAAAATTGCAGACATTTCACATATTTCAGGGCAAAAAGGCAGAAATTCCCGTTATTTGAGGGCATAAAGGCAGAAATTCCTTTTATTTTGGGATAAAATTGCAGAAATTTCCTTTGTTTGGGGGCAAAAAGGCAGAAAATCCCCTTAATTTTGGGCAATAAGGCAGAAATTCCCTGTATTTTAAAGCAAATATCAGAAATTATCTAAATATTGCAGCAAAAATGCAGAAATTCCCTGTATTTGGGGCACATCGGCAGAAGTTCCCCTTATTTTCGGGAAAAGAGGCAGAAATTCCCTGTATTTTGTAGCAAAGTTGCAGAAACTCCCCTAATTTTGGGGCAAAAACTAAGAAAATCCTTTTTTGGGGGGGCAAAAATACAGAAATTCTCCTTATTTCGGGGCAAAAATCTGAAATTTCCCTTATTTTGGGGCAAAATTTTAGAAATTTCTTATATTTTGATACAGAATTGCAGAAATTTTTCCTATTTTGTGGCAAAAAGGCAGAAATTCCCAATATTTTGGTGCAAAAAGGCAGAAATTCCCCTTATTTTGAGGTAAAATGCTGAAATTCCCCATATTTTGGGGTTAAAAGGCAGAAATTCCCCTCATTTTGGGGCAAAAAGGCACAAATTTCCCTTATTTTCGGGCAAAATTGCAGAAATTTCATTTATTTCAGGGCAAAAAGTCAGAAATTACTTTTATTTTGGGGCAAAAAGCAGAAATTTCTTGTATTTTGGTACAAAATTGAAGAAATTTTCCTTATTTTGGAACAAAAAGTCAGAAATTCCCCATATTTTGGGCAAAAGTCTGAAATTCCCCTTATTTTGGGATAAAAAGGCTGAAATTTCCGTTATTTTGGTGCAAAAAGGCAGAAATTCCCTTTACTTTGTGGCAAAAAGGCAGAAATTCCCCTTATTTTGGGGCAAAATTGCAGAAATTTCACTTATTTCAGGGCAAAAAGTCAGAAATTTGCCTTAATTTGAGGCAAAAAGCAGAAATTCTCCTAATTTTGGGGCCAAAAACAGAAATTCCCCTTATTTTGGGGTAAAATTGCGGAAATTTCAAATATTTCATGGCAAAAAGGCAGAAATTCCACTTTATTTCGGGCAATAAGGCAAAAATTCCCCGTATTTTGGAGCAAAATTTAAGAAATTTCCTTTATATTGGTGCAAAAATACAGAAATTCCTTTTATTTTGGTGCAATAAGGCAAAAATTCCCCGTATTTTAAAGCCAAATTGCACATATTCCCCTAATTTTGAGGGAAAATGCAGAAATTCACATTATTTTGGGGCAAAAAGACAGAAATTCTCCTTATTTCAGGGCGAAAAGTCAAAAATACCCCTTATTTTGGGGCAAAATTTCAGAAATTTCCTTTATTTTGGGGCAAAATTGCAGAAATCTCCCTAATTTTGGGGCAAAATTACAGAAATTTCACTTATTTCAGGGAAAAAACGCAGAAATTTCTTTTATTTTGGGGCAAAATGGCAGAAATTACTTTTATTTTGGTACAAAATTGCAGAAAATTTTTTTATTTTGGGGCAAAAATACAGAAATTCCCCATATTTTAGGGCAAAAAAGAGAGATTCCCCTTATTATTAGGTAAAAAGGCTGAAATTCCTTTTATTTTGGGGCAAAAAGACAGAAATTCCCCTTATTTTATGGCAAAAAAGCAGAAATTTCCCTTATTTTGAGGCAAAATTGGAGAAATTTCATTTATTTCAGGGCAAAATTCAAAAATTCCTTTTATTTTGGGGCAAAAATACAGAAATTCCGTATATTTTTGAGTAAAAAGGCAGAAATTTCACATATTTTGACGTAAAAATTCAGAAATTCCTATTATTTTGGGGCAAAAATGAAGAAATTTCCCTTTTTTGTGGCAAAAGGTAAACATTCCACTTATTTTGGGGCAAAATTCCAGAAATTTCTTTTATTTTGGGAAAAAATTGCAGAAATTTCAATTTTTTTGGGCCAAAATTGCAGAAATTTCACTTATTTCAGGGAAAAAAGGCAGAACTTTTTCTTATTTTGGGGCAAAAAGGCAGAAATTCCTTATATTTTGTGGCAAAAAATGCAGAAATTCCCCTTCTTTTGAGCTAAAAAGGCAGAAATTTCCCTTATTTTGGGGCAAAAATACAGAAATTTCCCTTATTTTGGGGCAAAATTGCAGAAATTTCAATTATTTTGGGGAAAAATTTTTGAAATTTAACTTATTTCAGGGCAAAAAGTCGAAAATTCCCCTTTATTTTGGGGCAAAATCCAGAAATTCCATTTATTTTTGGAAAAAAGTCAGAAATTGCACTTATTTTGAGTCAAAAAGGCGGAAAATCCCCTTATTTTGGGGTAAAAATGAAGAAATTTCTTTTTTTTATAGCAAAAAGGTATACATTCTCTTTATTTTCGGGCAAAAAGGCAGAAATTCCCCGTATTTTGGAGCAAAATTGCAGAAATTCCCCTAATTTTGGGGCAAAAACGCAGAACTTCCCCTTATTTTGGGGTAAAACTGCAGAAATTTCACTTATTTCGCGGCAAAATGGTAGAAAATCCTTTTATTTTCGGCGAAAAAAGCAGAAAATCCCCATAATTTGGAGCAAAATTGCAGAAATTCACCTAATTTTAAGGTAAAACATGCTGTAATTTTCTTTATTTTGGGGCAAAAAGGCAGAAATTCCCCTTATTTTGGGGCAAAAGGCAGAAATTCCCCTTATTTTAGTGCAAAATTTCAGAAATTTCCCTTATTTGGGGACAAAAAACAGAAATTCCCTTTATTTTGGGGCAAAATTGTAGAAAATTCCTTTATTATGGGGAAAAATTGCAGAAATTTCTTTTATTTTAAGGCAAAATTGCAGAAATTTCACTTATTTCAGAAAAAAAAAGCAAAAATTTTTCTTATTTTAGGGCAAAATGCAGAAATTCCCATTATTTTGGGGCAAAAAGGTAGAAATTCACCTTATTTTGGGGTAAAATTGCAGACATTTCACATATTTCAGGGCAAAAAGGCAGAAATTCCCCTTATTTAGGGGCAAAAAGGCAGAAATTCCCCTTATTTTGGGATAAAATTGCAGAAATTTCCCTTGTTTGGGGGCAAAAAGGCAGAAAATCCCTTTAATTTCGGGCAAAAAGGCAGAAATTCCTCCGTATTTTAGAGCAAAATTGCAGAAATTCCTCTAATATTGGGGCAAAAATGCAGAAATTCCCTTTATTTGGGGCAAATCGGCAGAAGTTTCCCTTATTTTCGGGAAAAGAGGCAGAAATTCCCTGTATTTCGAAGCAAAATTGCAGAAATTCCCCTAATTTTGGGGCAAAAGGCAGAATTTCCCTTTATTTTGGGGCAAAAATACAGAAATTCTCGTTATTTCGGGGCAAAAATCAGAAATTTCCTTTATTTTGGGGCAAAATTTTAGAAATTTCTTTTATTTTGGTACAGAATTGCAGAAATTTTTCTTATTTTGTGGCAAAAAGGCAGAAATTTTCCATATTTTGGTGCAAAAAGGCTGAAATTCCCCTTTTTTGAGGTAAAATGCTTATATTCCCCATATTTTGGGGCAAAAAGGCAGAAATTCCCCTCATTTTGGGGCAAAAAGGCACAAATTTCCCTTATTTTCGGGCCAAATTGCAGAAATTTCATTTATTTCAGGGCAAAAAGTCAGAAATTACTTTTATTTTTGGGTAAAAAGCAGAAATTTCTTTTATTTTGGTACAAAATTGAAGAAATTTTCCTTATTTTGGAACAAAAAGTCAGAAATTCCACATATTTTGGGCAAAAGGCCGAAATTCCCTTTATTTTGGGGTAAAAAGCCTTAAATTCCCGTTATTTTGGGGCAAAAAGGCAGAAATTCCCTTTACTTTGTGGCAAAAAGGCAGAAATTTCCGTTAATTGGGGCAGAAAAGCAAACATTTTTTTTATTTGGGAGCAATATGGCAGAAATTCCCCATATTTTGTGGCAAAAGTCAAAAATTTTCCTTATTTTGGGGCAAAAAGACAGAAATTCCCTTATTTTGTGGCAAAAAAGCAGAAATTTCCATTATTTTGAGGCAAATTGGAGAAATTTTATTTATTTCAGGGCAAAATTCAAAAATTCTTTTTATTTTGGGGCAAAAATACAGAAATTCCATATATTTTTGAGTAAAAAGGCAGAAATTTCACTTATTTTGACGTAAAAAGGCAGAAATTCCTCTTATTTTGGGGAAAAATGAAGAAATTTCCCTTTTTTGTGGCAAAAGGTAAACATTCCCCTTATTTTCGGGCAAAAAAGCAGAAATTCCCAGTATTTTGGAGCAAAATTGCAGAAATTCCCCTAATTGTGGGGCAAAAAGGCAAAAATTTCCTATATGTTGGGGCAAAAAGACAGAAATTCTCCTTTTTTGGGGGCAAAATTCAGAAATTTCACTTATTTTGGGGCAAAATTCCAGAAATTTTTCTTATTTTGAGATAAAATTGCAGAAATTTCAATTTTTTTGGGCCAAAATTGCAGAAATTTCACTTATTTCAGGGAAAAAGGGCAGAAATTTTTCTTATTTTGGGGCAAAAAGGCAGAAATTCCTTATATTTTGTGGCAAAAATGCAGAAATTCCCCTTCTTTTGAGGTAAAAAGGCAGAAATTTTCCTTATTTTGGGCCAAAAAAACAGAAATTCCCCTTATTTTGGGGCAAAATTACAGAAATTTCAATTATTGTGGGGAAAAATTTTTGAAATTTAACTTATTTCAGGGCAAAAATTTGGAAATTCCCCTTATTTTGGGGCAAAAAGACAGAAATTCCATTTATTTTTGGAAAAAAGTCACAAACTGCAGTTATTTTGAGTCAAAAAAGGCGGAAAATCCCCTTTATTGGGGTAAAAATGAAGAAATTTCCCTTTTTATGGCAAAAAGGTATACATTCCCTTTATTTTCGGGCAAAAAGGCAGAAATTCCACTTATTTTGGAGCAAAATTGCAGAAATTCCCCTAATTTGGGGGCAAAAAGGCAGAAATTCCCCTTATTTTGGGGTAAAACTGCAGAAATTTCAATTATTTCGCGGCAAAAATGGCAGAAATTCCCCTTATTTTCTGCGAAAAAGGCAGAATATCCCCGTATTTTGGAGCAAAATTGCAGAAATTCACCTTATTTTGGCATAAAACATGCAGTAATTTTCTTTGTTTTGGGGCAAAAAGGCAGAAATTCTCCTTATTTTAGGGCAAAAGGCAGAAATTCCCCTTATTTTAGGGCAAAATTGCAGAAATTTCCCTTATTTGGGGACCAAAAACAGAAATTTCCTTTATTTTGGGGCAAAATTGCAAAAAATTCTTTATTATGGGGAAAAATTGCAGAAATTTCTTTTATTTTAAGGCAAAATTGCAGAAATTTTACATATTTCAGAGAAAAAAAGCAAAAATTTTTCATATTTTGGGGCAAAAAGGCAGAAATTCCCATTATTTTTGGGCAAAAAGGTAGAAATTCACCTTATTTTGGGGTAAAATTGCAGACATTTCACATATTTCAGGGCAAAAAGGCAGAAATTCCCGTTATTTGAGGGCATAAAGGCAGAAATTCCTTTTATTTTGGGATAAAATTGCAGAAATTTCCTTTGTTTGGGGGCAAAAAGGCAGAAAATCCCCTTAATTTTGGGCAAAAAGGCAGAAATTCCCTGTATTTTAAAGCAAAATTGCAGAAATTATCTAAATATTGGAGCAAAAATGCAGAAATTCCCTGTATTTGGGGCACATCGGCAGAAGTTCCCCTTATTTTCGGGAAAAGAGGCAGAAATTCCCTGTATTTTGCAGCAAAGTTGCAGAAACTCCCCTAATTTTGGGGCAAAAAGGAAGAAAATCCTTTTTTGGGGGGGCAAAAATACAGAAATTCTCCTTATTTCGGGGCAAAAATCTGAAATTTCCCTTATTTTGGGGCAAAATTTTAGAAATTTCTTATATTTTGATACAGAATTGCAGAAATTTTTCCTATTTTGTGGCAAAAAGGCAGAAATTCCCAATATTTTGGTGCAAAAAGGCAGAAATTCCCCTTATTTTGAGGTAAAATGCTGAAATTCCCCATATTTTGGGGTTAAAAGGCAGAAATTCCCCTCATTTTGGGGCAAAAAGGCACAAATTTCCCTTATTTTCGGGCAAAATTGCAGAAATTTCATTTATTTCAGGGCAAAAAGTCAGAAATTACTTTTATTTTGGGGCAAAAAGCAGAAATTTCTTGTATTTTGGTACAAAATTGAAGAAATTTTCCTTATTTTGGAACAAAAAGTCAGAAATTCCCCATATTTTGGGCAAAAGTCTGAAATTCCCCTTATTTTGGGATAAAAAGGCTGAAATTTCCGTTATTTTGGTGCAAAAAGGCAGAAATTCCCTTTACTTTGTGGCAAAAAGGCAGAAATTCCCATTAATTGGGGCAGAAAAGCAAAAATTTTCCTTATTTGGGGGCAATAAGGCAGAAATTCCCCATATTTTGTGGCAAAAAGGCAGAAATTCCCCTTATTTGAAGGTAAAATGCTGAAATTCCCCTTATTTTGGCAAAAAGGCAGAAATTCCCCTTATTTTGGGGCAAAATTGCAGAAATTTCACTTATTTCAGAAAAAAAAAGCAAAAATTTTTCTTATTTTAGGGCAAAATGCAGAAATTCCCATTATTTTGGGGCAAAAAGGTAGAAATTCACCTTATTTTGGGGTAAAATTGCAGACATTTCACATATTTCAGGGCAAAAAGGCAGAAATTCCCCTTATTTAGGGGCAAAAAGGCAGAAATTCCCCTTATTTTGGGATAAAATTGCAGAAATTTCCCTTGTTTGGGGGCAAAAAGGCAGAAAATCCCTTTAATTTCGGGCAAAAAGGCAGAAATTCCCCCGTATTTTAGAGCAAAATTGCAGAAATTCCTCTAATATTGGGGCAAAAATGCAGAAATTCCCTTTATTTGGGGCAAATCGGCAGAAGTTTCCCTTATTTTCGGGAAAAGAGGCAGAAATTCCCTGTATTTCGAAGCAAAATTGCAGAAATTCCCCTAATTTTGGGGCAAAAGGCAGAATTTCCCTTTATTTTGGGGCAAAAATACAGAAATTCTCGTTATTTCGGGGCAAAAATCAGAAATTTCCTTTATTTTGGGGCTAAATTTTAGAAATTTCTTTTATTTTGGTACGGAATTGCAGAAATTTTTCTTATTTTGTGGCAAAAAGGCAGAAATTTTCCATATTTTGGTGCAAAAAGGCTGAAATTCCCCTTTTTTGAGGTAAAATGCTTATATTCCCCATATTTTGGGGCAAAAAGGCAGAAATTCCCCTCATTTTGGGGCAAAAAGGCACAAATTTCCCTTATTTTCGGGCCAAATTGCAGAAATTTCATTTATTTCAGGGCAAAAAGTCAGAAATTACTTTTATTTTTAGGTAAAAAGCAGAAATTTCTTTTATTTTGGTACAAAATTGAAGAAATTTTCCTTATTTTGGAACAAAAAGTCAGAAATTCCACATATTTTGGGCAAAAGGCCGAAATTCCCTTTATTTTGGGGTAAAAAGCCTTAAATTCCCGTTATTTTGGGGCAAAAAGGCAGAAATTCCCTTTACTTTGTGGCAAAAAGGCAGAAATTTCCGTTAATTGGGGCAGAAAAGCAAACATTTTTTTTATTTGGGAGCAATATGGCAGAAATTCCCCATATTTTGTGGCAAAAGTCAAAAATTTTCCTTATTTTGGGGCAAAAAGACAGAAATTCCCTTATTTTGTGGCAAAAAAGCAGAAATTTCCATTATTTTGAGGCAAAATTGGAGAAATTTTATTTATTTCAGGGCAAAATTCAAAAATTCTTTTTATTTTGGGGCAAAAATACAGAAATTCCATATATTTTTGAGTAAAAAGGCAGAAATTTCACTTATTTTGACGTAAAAAGGCAGAAATTCCTCTTATTTTGGGGAAAAATGAAGAAATTTCCCTTTTTTGTGGCAAAAGGTAAACATTCCCCTTATTTTCGGGCAAAAAAGCAGAAATTCCCAGTATTTTGGAGCAAAATTGCAGAAATTCCCCTAATTGTGGGGCAAAAAGGCAAAAATTTCCTATATGTTGGGGCAAAAAGACAGAAATTCTCCTTTTTTGGGGGCAAAATTCAGAAATTTCACTTATTTTGGGGCAAAATTCCAGAAATTTTTCTTATTTTGAGATAAAATTGCAGAAATTTCAATTTTTTTGGGCCAAAATTGCAGAAATTTCACTTATTTCAGGGAAAAAAGGCAGAAATTTTTCTTATTTTGGGGCAAAAAGGCAGAAATTCCTTATATTTTGTGGCAAAAATGCAGAAATTCCCCTTCTTTTGAGGTAAAAAGGCAGAAATTTTCCTTATTTTGGGCCAAAAAAACAGAAATTCCCCTTATTTTGGGGCAAAATTACAGAAATTTCAATTATTGTGGGGAAAAATTTTTGAAATTTAACTTATTTCAGGGCAAAAATTTGGAAATTCCCCTTATTTTGGGGCAAAAAGACAGAAATTCCATTTATTTTTGGAAAAAAGTCACAAACTGCAGTTATTTTGAGTCAAAAAAGGCGGAAAATCCCCTTTATTGGGGTAAAAATGAAGAAATTTCCCTTTTTATGGCAAAAAGGTATACATTCCCTTTATTTTCGGGCAAAAAGGCAGAAATTCCACTTATTTTGGAGCAAAATTGCAGAAATTCCCCTAATTTGGGGGCAAAAAGGCAGAAATTCCCCTTATTTTGGGGTAAAACTGCAGAAATTTCAATTATTTCGCGGCAAAAATGGCAGAAATTCCCCTTATTTTCTGCGAAAAAGGCAGAATATCCCCATATTTTGGAGCAAAATTGCAGAAATTCACCTTATTTTGGCATAAAACATGCAGTAATTTTCTTTGTTTTGGGGCAAAAAGGCAGAAATTCTCCTTATTTTAGGGCAAAAGGCAGAAATTCCCCTTATTTTAGGGCAAAATTGCAGAAATTTCCCTTATTTGGGGACCAAAAACAGAAATTTCCTTTATTTTGGGGCAAAATTGCAAAAAATTCTTTATTATGGGGAAAAATTGCAGAAATTTCTTTTATTTTAAGGCAAAATTGCAGAAATTTTACATATTTCAGAGAAAAAAAGCAAAAATTTTTCATATTTTGGGGCAAAAAGGCAGAAATTCCCATTATTTTTGGGCAAAAAGGTAGAAATTCACCTTATTTTGGGGTAAAATTGCAGACATTTCACATATTTCAGGGCAAAAAGGCAGAAATTCCCGTTATTTGAGGGCATAAAGGCAGAAATTCCTTTTATTTTGGGATAAAATTGCAGAAATTTCCTTTGTTTGGGGGCAAAAAGGCAGAAAATCCCCTTAATTTTGGGCAAAAAGGCAGAAATTCCCTGTATTTTAAAGCAAAATTGCAGAAATTATCTAAATATTGGAGCAAAAATGCAGAAATTCCCTGTATTTGGGGCACATCGGCAGAAGTTCCCCTTATTTTCGGGAAAAGAGGCAGAAATTCCCTGTATTTTGCAGCAAAGTTGCAGAAACTCCCCTAATTTTGGGGCAAAAAGGAAGAAAATCCTTTTTTGGGGGGGCAAAAATACAGAAATTCTCCTTATTTCGGGGCAAAAATCTGAAATTTCCCTTATTTTGGGGCAAAATTTTAGAAATTTCTTATATTTTGATACAGAATTGCAGAAATTTTTCCTATTTTGTGGCAAAAAGGCAGAAATTCCCAATATTTTGGTGCAAAAAGGCAGAAATTCCCCTTATTTTGAGGTAAAATGCTGAAATTCCCCATATTTTGGGGTTAAAAGGCAGAAATTCCCCTCATTTTGGGGCAAAAAGGCACAAATTTCCCTTATTTTCGGGCAAAATTGCAGAAATTTCATTTATTTCAGGGCAAAAAGTCAGAAATTACTTTTATTTTGGGGCAAAAAGCAGAAATTTCTTGTATTTTGGTACAAAATTGAAGAAATTTTCCTTATTTTGGAACAAAAAGTCAGAAATTCCCCATATTTTGGGCAAAAGTCTGAAATTCCCTTTATTTTGGGATAAAAAGGCTGAAATTTCCGTTATTTTGGTGCAAAAAGGCAGAAATTCCCTTTACTTTGTGGCAAAAAGGCAGAAATTCCCATTAATTGGGGCAGAAAAGCAAAAATTTTCCTTATTTGGGGGCAATAAGGCAGAAATTCCCCATATTTTGTGGCAAAAAGGCAGAAATTCCCCTTATTTGAAGGTAAAATGCTGAAATTCCCCTTATTTTGGCAAAAAGGCAGAAATTCCCCTTATTTTGGGGCAAAATTGCAGAAATTTCACTTATTTCAGAAAAAAAAAGCAAAAATTTTTCTTATTTTAGGGCAAAATGCAGAAATTCCCATTATTTTGGGGCAAAAAGGTAGAAATTCACCTTATTTTGGGGTAAAATTGCAGACATTTCACATATTTCAGGGCAAAAAGGCAGAAATTCCCCTTATTTAGGGGCAAAAAGGCAGAAATTCCCCTTATTTTGGGATAAAATTGCAGAAATTTCCCTTGTTTGGGGGCAAAAAGGCAGAAAATCCCTTTAATTTCGGGCAAAAAGGCAGAAATTCCCCCGTATTTTAGAGCAAAATTGCAGAAATTCCTCTAATATTGGGGCAAAAATGCAGAAATTCCCTTTATTTGGGGCAAATCGGCAGAAGTTTCCCTTATTTTCGGGAAAAGAGGCAGAAATTCCCTGTATTTCGAAGCAAAATTGCAGAAATTCCCCTAATTTTGGGGCAAAAGGCAGAATTTCCCTTTATTTTGGGGCAAAAATACAGAAATTCTCGTTATTTCGGGGCAAAAATCAGAAATTTCCTTTATTTTGGGGCTAAATTTTAGAAATTTCTTTTATTTTGGTACGGAATTGCAGAAATTTTTCTTATTTTGTGGCAAAAAGGCAGAAATTTTCCATATTTTGGTGCAAAAAGGCTGAAATTCCCCTTTTTTGAGGTAAAATGCTTATATTCCCCATATTTTGGGGCAAAAAGGCAGAAATTCCCCTCATTTTGGGGCAAAAAGGCACAAATTTCCCTTATTTTCGGGCCAAATTGCAGAAATTTCATTTATTTCAGGGCAAAAAGTCAGAAATTACTTTTATTTTTAGGTAAAAAGCAGAAATTTCTTTTATTTTGGTACAAAATTGAAGAAATTTTCCTTATTTTGGAACAAAAAGTCAGAAATTCCACATATTTTGGGCAAAAGGCCGAAATTCCCTTTATTTTGGGGTAAAAAGCCTTAAATTCCCGTTATTTTGGGGCAAAAAGGCAGAAATTCCCTTTACTTTGTGGCAAAAAGGCAGAAATTTCCGTTAATTGGGGCAGAAAAGCAAACATTTTTTTTATTTGGGAGCAATATGGCAGAAATTCCCCATATTTTGTGGCAAAAGTCAAAAATTTTCCTTATTTTGGGGCAAAAAGACAGAAATTCCCTTATTTTGTGGCAAAAAAGCAGAAATTTCCATTATTTTGAGGCAAAATTGGAGAAATTTTATTTATTTCAGGGCAAAATTCAAAAATTCTTTTTATTTTGGGGCAAAAATACAGAAATTCCATATATTTTTGAGTAAAAAGGCAGAAATTTCACTTATTTTGACGTAAAAAGGCAGAAATTCCTCTTATTTTGGGGAAAAATGAAGAAATTTCCCTTTTTTGTGGCAAAAGGTAAACATTCCCCTTATTTTCGGGCAAAAAAGCAGAAATTCCCAGTATTTTGGAGCAAAATTGCAGAAATTCCCCTAATTGTGGGGCAAAAAGGCAAAAATTTCCTATATGTTGGGGCAAAAAGACAGAAATTCTCCTTTTTTGGGGGCAAAATTCAGAAATTTCACTTATTTTGGGGCAAAATTCCAGAAATTTTTCTTATTTTGAGATAAAATTGCAGAAATTTCAATTTTTTTGGGCCAAAATTGCAGAAATTTCACTTATTTCAGGGAAAAAAGGCAGAAATTTTTCTTATTTTGGGGCAAAAAGGCAGAAATTCCTTATATTTTGTGGCAAAAATGCAGAAATTCCCCTTCTTTTGAGGTAAAAAGGCAGAAATTTTCCTTATTTTGGGCCAAAAAAACAGAAATTCCCCTTATTTTGGGGCAAAATTACAGAAATTTCAATTATTGTGGGGAAAAATTTTTGAAATTTAACTTATTTCAGGGCAAAAATTTGGAAATTCCCCTTATTTTGGGGCAAAAAGACAGAAATTCCATTTATTTTTGGAAAAAAGTCACAAACTGCAGTTATTTTGAGTCAAAAAAGGCGGAAAATCCCCTTTATTGGGGTAAAAATGAAGAAATTTCCCTTTTTATGGCAAAAAGGTATACATTCCCTTTATTTTCGGGCAAAAAGGCAGAAATTCCACTTATTTTGGAGCAAAATTGCAGAAATTCCCCTAATTTGGGGGCAAAAAGGCAGAAATTCCCCTTATTTTGGGGTAAAACTGCAGAAATTTCAATTATTTCGCGGCAAAAATGGCAGAAATTCCCCTTATTTTCTGCGAAAAAGGCAGAATATCCCCGTATTTTGGAGCAAAATTGCAGAAATTCACCTTATTTTGGCATAAAACATGCAGTAATTTTCTTTGTTTTGGGGCAAAAAGGCAGAAATTCTCCTTATTTTAGGGCAAAAGGCAGAAATTCCCCTTATTTTAGGGCAAAATTGCAGAAATTTCCCTTATTTGGGGACCAAAAACAGAAATTTCCTTTATTTTGGGGCAAAATTGCAAAAAATTCTTTATTATGGGGAAAAATTGCAGAAATTTCTTTTATTTTAAGGCAAAATTGCAGAAATTTTACATATTTCAGAGAAAAAAAGCAAAAATTTTTCATATTTTGGGGCAAAAAGGCAGAAATTCCCATTATTTTTGGGCAAAAAGGTAGAAATTCACCTTATTTTGGGGTAAAATTGCAGACATTTCACATATTTCAGGGCAAAAAGGCAGAAATTCCCGTTATTTGAGGGCATAAAGGCAGAAATTCCTTTTATTTTGGGATAAAATTGCAGAAATTTCCTTTGTTTGGGGGCAAAAAGGCAGAAAATCCCCTTAATTTTGGGCAAAAAGGCAGAAATTCCCTGTATTTTAAAGCAAAATTGCAGAAATTATCTAAATATTGGAGCAAAAATGCAGAAATTCCCTGTATTTGGGGCACATCGGCAGAAGTTCCCCTTATTTTCGGGAAAAGAGGCAGAAATTCCCTGTATTTTGCAGCAAAGTTGCAGAAACTCCCCTAATTTTGGGGCAAAAAGGAAGAAAATCCTTTTTTGGGGGGGCAAAAATACAGAAATTCTCCTTATTTCGGGGCAAAAATCTGAAATTTCCCTTATTTTGGGGCAAAATTTTAGAAATTTCTTATATTTTGATACAGAATTGCAGAAATTTTTCCTATTTTGTGGCAAAAAGGCAGAAATTCCCAATATTTTGGTGCAAAAAGGCAGAAATTCCCCTTATTTTGAGGTAAAATGCTGAAATTCCCCATATTTTGGGGTTAAAAGGCAGAAATTCCCCTCATTTTGGGGCAAAAAGGCACAAATTTCCCTTATTTTCGGGCAAAATTGCAGAAATTTCATTTATTTCAGGGCAAAAAGTCAGAAATTACTTTTATTTTGGGGCAAAAAGCAGAAATTTCTTGTATTTTGGTACAAAATTGAAGAAATTTTCCTTATTTTGGAACAAAAAGTCAGAAATTCCCCATATTTTGGGCAAAAGTCTGAAATTCCCTTTATTTTGGGATAAAAAGGCTGAAATTTCCGTTATTTTGGTGCAAAAAGGCAGAAATTCCCTTTACTTTGTGGCAAAAAGGCAGAAATTCCCATTAATTGGGGCAGAAAAGCAAAAATTTTCCTTATTTGGGGGCAATAAGGCAGAAATTCCCCATATTTTGTGGCAAAAAGGCAGAAATTCCCCTTATTTGAAGGTAAAATGCTGAAATTCCCCTTATTTTGGCAAAAAGGCAGAAATTCCCCTTATTTTGGGGCAAAATTGCAGAAATTTCACTTATTTCAGAAAAAAAAAGCAAAAATTTTTCTTATTTTAGGGCAAAATGCAGAAATTCCCATTATTTTGGGGCAAAAAGGTAGAAATTCACCTTATTTTGGGGTAAAATTGCAGACATTTCACATATTTCAGGGCAAAAAGGCAGAAATTCCCCTTATTTAGGGGCAAAAAGGCAGAAATTCCCCTTATTTTGGGATAAAATTGCAGAAATTTCCCTTGTTTGGGGGCAAAAAGGCAGAAAATCCCTTTAATTTCGGGCAAAAAGGCAGAAATTCCCCCGTATTTTAGAGCAAAATTGCAGAAATTCCTCTAATATTGGGGCAAAAATGCAGAAATTCCCTTTATTTGGGGCAAATCGGCAGAAGTTTCCCTTATTTTCGGGAAAAGAGGCAGAAATTCCCTGTATTTCGAAGCAAAATTGCAGAAATTCCCCTAATTTTGGGGCAAAAGGCAGAATTTCCCTTTATTTTGGGGCAAAAATACAGAAATTCTCGTTATTTCGGGGCAAAAATCAGAAATTTCCTTTATTTTGGGGCTAAATTTTAGAAATTTCTTTTATTTTGGTACGGAATTGCAGAAATTTTTCTTATTTTGTGGCAAAAAGGCAGAAATTTTCCATATTTTGGTGCAAAAAGGCTGAAATTCCCCTTTTTTGAGGTAAAATGCTTATATTCCCCATATTTTGGGGCAAAAAGGCAGAAATTCCCCTCATTTTGGGGCAAAAAGGCACAAATTTCCCTTATTTTCGGGCCAAATTGCAGAAATTTCATTTATTTCAGGGCAAAAAGTCAGAAATTACTTTTATTTTTAGGTAAAAAGCAGAAATTTCTTTTATTTTGGTACAAAATTGAAGAAATTTTCCTTATTTTGGAACAAAAAGTCAGAAATTCCACATATTTTGGGCAAAAGGCCGAAATTCCCTTTATTTTGGGGTAAAAAGCCTTAAATTCCCGTTATTTTGGGGCAAAAAGGCAGAAATTCCCTTTACTTTGTGGCAAAAAGGCAGAAATTTCCGTTAATTGGGGCAGAAAAGCAAACATTTTTTTTATTTGGGAGCAATATGGCAGAAATTCCCCATATTTTGTGGCAAAAGTCAAAAATTTTCCTTATTTTGGGGCAAAAAGACAGAAATTCCCTTATTTTGTGGCAAAAAAGCAGAAATTTCCATTATTTTGAGGCAAAATTGGAGAAATTTTATTTATTTCAGGGCAAAATTCAAAAATTCTTTTTATTTTGGGGCAAAAATACAGAAATTCCATATATTTTTGAGTAAAAAGGCAGAAATTTCACTTATTTTGACGTAAAAAGGCAGAAATTCCTCTTATTTTGGGGAAAAATGAAGAAATTTCCCTTTTTTGTGGCAAAAGGTAAACATTCCCCTTATTTTCGGGCAAAAAAGCAGAAATTCCCAGTATTTTGGAGCAAAATTGCAGAAATTCCCCTAATTGTGGGGAAAAAAGGCAAAAATTTCCTATATGTTGGGGCAAAAAGACAGAAATTCTCCTTTTTTGGGGGCAAAATTCAGAAATTTCACTTATTTTGGGGCAAAATTCCAGAAATTTTTCTTATTTTGAGATAAAATTGCAGAAATTTCAATTTTTTTGGGCCAAAATTGCAGAAATTTCACTTATTTCAGGGAAAAAAGGCAGAAATTTTTCTTATTTTGGGGCAAAAAGGCAGAAATTCCTTATATTTTGTGGCAAAAATGCAGAAATTCCCCTTCTTTTGAGGTAAAAAGGCAGAAATTTTCCTTATTTTGGGCCAAAAAAACAGAAATTCCCCTTATTTTGGGGCAAAATTACAGAAATTTCAATTATTGTGGGGAAAAATTTTTGAAATTTAACTTATTTCAGGGCAAAAATTTGGAAATTCCCCTTATTTTGGGGCAAAAAGACAGAAATTCCATTTATTTTTGGAAAAAGGTCACAAACTGCAGTTATTTTGAGTCAAAAAAGGCGGAAAATCCCCTTTATTGGGGTAAAAATGAAGAAATTTCCCTTTTTATGGCAAAAAGGTATACATTCCCTTTATTTTCGGGCAAAAAGGCAGAAATTCCACTTATTTTGGAGCAAAATTGCAGAAATTCCCCTAATTTGGGGGCAAAAAGGCAGAAATTCCCCTTATTTTGGGGTAAAACTGCAGAAATTTCAATTATTTCGCGGCAAAAATGGCAGAAATTCCCCTTATTTTCTGCGAAAAAGGCAGAATATCCCCGTATTTTGGAGCAAAATTGCAGAAATTCACCTTATTTTGGCATAAAACATGCAGTAATTTTCTTTGTTTTGGGGCAAAAAGGCAGAAATTCTCCTTATTTTAGGGCAAAAGGCAGAAATTCCCCTTATTTTAGGGCAAAATTGCAGAAATTTCCCTTATTTGGGGACCAAAAACAGAAATTTCCTTTATTTTGGGGCAAAATTGCAAAAAATTCTTTATTATGGGGAAAAATTGCAGAAATTTCTTTTATTTTAAGGCAAAATTGCAGAAATTTTACATATTTCAGAGAAAAAAAGCAAAAATTTTTCATATTTTGGGGCAAAAAGGCAGAAATTCCCATTATTTTTGGGCAAAAAGGTAGAAATTCACCTTATTTTGGGGTAAAATTGCAGACATTTCACATATTTCAGGGCAAAAAGGCAGAAATTCCCGTTATTTGAGGGCATAAAGGCAGAAATTCCTTTTATTTTGGGATAAAATTGCAGAAATTTCCTTTGTTTGGGGGCAAAAAGGCAGAAAATCCCCTTAATTTTGGGCAAAAAGGCAGAAATTCCCTGTATTTTAAAGCAAAATTGCAGAAATTATCTAAATATTGGAGCAAAAATGCAGAAATTCCCTGTATTTGGGGCACATCGGCAGAAGTTCCCCTTATTTTCGGGAAAAGAGGCAGAAATTCCCTGTATTTTGCAGCAAAGTTGCAGAAACTCCCCTAATTTTGGGGCAAAAAGGAAGAAAATCCTTTTTTGGGGGGGCAAAAATACAGAAATTCTCCTTATTTCGGGGCAAAAATCTGAAATTTCCCTTATTTTGGGGCAAAATTTTAGAAATTTCTTATATTTTGATACAGAATTGCAGAAATTTTTCCTATTTTGTGGCAAAAAGGCAGAAATTCCCAATATTTTGGTGCAAAAAGGCAGAAATTCCCCTTATTTTGAGGTAAAATGCTGAAATTCCCCATATTTTGGGGTTAAAAGGCAGAAATTCCCCTCATTTTGGGGCAAAAAGGCACAAATTTCCCTTATTTTCGGGCAAAATTGCAGAAATTTCATTTATTTCAGGGCAAAAAGTCAGAAATTACTTTTATTTTGGGGCAAAAAGCAGAAATTTCTTGTATTTTGGTACAAAATTGAAGAAATTTTCCTTATTTTGGAACAAAAAGTCAGAAATTCCCCATATTTTGGGCAAAAGTCTGAAATTCCCCTTATTTTGGGATAAAAAGGCTGAAATTTCCGTTATTTTGGTGCAAAAAGGCAGAAATTCCCTTTACTTTGTGGCAAAAAGGCAGAAATTCCCCTTATTTTGGGGCAAAATTGCAGAAATTTCACTTATTTCAGGGCAAAAAGTCAGAAATTTGCCTTAATTTGGGGCAAAAAGCAGAAATTCTCCTAATTTTGGGGCCAAAAACAGAAATTCCCCTTATTTTGGGGTAAAATTGCGGAAATTTCAAATATTTCATGGCAAAAAGGCAGAAATTCCACTTTATTTCGGGCAATAAGGCAAAAATTCCCCGTATTTTGGAGCAAAATTTAAGAAATTTCCTTTATATTGGTGCAAAAATACAGAAATTCCTTTTATTTTGGTGCAATAAGGCAAAAATTCCCCGTATTTTAAAGCCAAATTGCACATATTCCCCTAATTTTGAGGGAAAATGCAGAAATTCACATTATTTTGGGGCAAAAAGACAGAAATTCTCCTTATTTCAGGGCGAAAAGTCAAAAATACCCCTTATTTTGGGGCAAAATTTCAGAAATTTCCTTTATTTTGGGGCAAAATTGCAGAAATCTCCCTAATTTTGGGGCAAAATTACAGAAATTTCACTTATTTCAGGGAAAAAACGCAGAAATTTCTTTTATTTTGGGGCAAAATGGCAGAAATTACTTTTATTTTGGTACAAAATTGCAGAAAATTTTTTTATTTTGGGGCAAAAATACAGAAATTCCCCATATTTTAGGGCAAAAAAGAGAGATTCCCCTTATTATTAGGTAAAAAGGCTGAAATTCCTTTTATTTTGGGGCAAAAAGACAGAAATTCCCCTTATTTTATGGCAAAAAAGCAGAAATTTCCCTTATTTTGAGGCAAAATTGGAGAAATTTCATTTATTTCAGGGCAAAATTCAAAAATTCCTTTTATTTTGGGGCAAAAATACAGAAATTCCGTATATTTTTGAGTAAAAAGGCAGAAATTTCACATATTTTGACGTAAAAATTCAGAAATTCCTATTATTTTGGGGCAAAAATGAAGAAATTTCCCTTTTTTGTGGCAAAAGGTAAACATTCCACTTATTTTGGGGCAAAATTCCAGAAATTTCTTTTATTTTGGGAAAAAATTGCAGAAATTTCAATTTTTTTGGGCCAAAATTGCAGAAATTTCACTTATTTCAGGGAAAAAAGGCAGAACTTTTTCTTATTTTGGGGCAAAAAGGCAGAAATTCCTTATATTTTGTGGCAAAAAATGCAGAAATTCCCCTTCTTTTGAGGTAAAAAGGCAGAAATTTCCCTTATTTTGGGGCAAAAATACAGAAATTTCCCTTATTTTGGGGCAAAATTGCAGAAATTTCAATTATTTTGGGGAAAAATTTTTGAAATTTAACTTATTTCAGGGCAAAAAGTCGAAAATTCCCCTTTATTTTGGGGCAAAATCCAGAAATTCCATTTATTTTTGGAAAAAAGTCAGAAATTGCACTTATTTTGAGTCAAAAAGGCGGAAAATCCCCTTATTTTGGGGTAAAAATGAAGAAATTTCCCTTTTTTATAGCAAAAAGGTATACATTCTCTTTATTTTCGGGCAAAAAGGCAGAAATTCCCCGTATTTTGGAGCAAAATTGCAGAAATTCCCCTAATTTTGGGGCAAAAACGCAGAACTTCCCCTTATTTTGGGGTAAAACTGCAGAAATTTCACTTATTTCGCGGCAAAATGGTAGAAAATCCTTTTATTTTCGGCGAAAAAAGCAGAAAATCCCCATAATTTGGAGCAAAATTGCAGAAATTCACCTAATTTTAAGGTAAAACATGCTGTAATTTTCTTTATTTTGGGGCAAAAAGGCAGAAATTCCCCTTATTTTGGGGCAAAAGGCAGAAATTCCCCTTATTTTAGTGCAAAATTTCAGAAATTTCCCTTATTTGGGGACAAAAAAACAGAAATTCCCTTTATTTTGGGGCAAAATTGTAGAAAATTCCTTTATTATGGGGAAAAATTGCAGAAATTTCTTTTATTTTAAGGCAAAATTGCAGAAATTTCACTTATTTCAGAAAAAAAAAGCAAAAATTTTTCTTATTTTAGGGCAAAATGCAGAAATTCCCATTATTTTGGGGCAAAAAGGTAGAAATTCACCTTATTTTGGGGTAAAATTGCAGACATTTCACATATTTCAGGGCAAAAAGGCAGAAATTCCCCTTATTTAGGGGCAAAAAGGCAGAAATTCCCCTTATTTTGGGATAAAATTGCAGAAATTTCCCTTGTTTGGGGGCAAAAAGGCAGAAAATCCCTTTAATTTCGGGCAAAAAGGCAGAAATTCCCCCGTATTTTAGAGCAAAATTGCAGAAATTCCTCTAATATTGGGGCAAAATGCAGAAATTCCCTTTATTTGGGGCAAATCGGCAGAAGTTTCCCTTATTTTCGGGAAAAGAGGCAGAAATTCCCTGTATTTCGAAGCAAAATTGCAGAAATTCCCCTAATTTTGGGGCAAAAGGCAGAATTTCCCTTTATTTTGGGGCAAAAATACAGAAATTTTCGTTATTTCGGGGCAAAAATCAGAAATTTCCTTTATTTTGGGGCAAAATTTTAGAAATTTCTTTTATTTTGGTACGGAATTGCAGAAATTTTTCTTATTTTGTGGCAAAAAGGCAGAAATTTTCCATATTTTGGTGCAAAAAGGCTGAAATTCCCCTTTTTTGAGGTAAAATGCTTATATTCCCCATATTTTGGGGCAAAAAGGCAGAAATTCCCCTCATTTTGGGGCAAAAAGGCACAAATTTCCCTTATTTTCGGGCCAAATTGCAGAAATTTCATTTATTTCAGGGCAAAAAGTCAGAAATTACTTTTATTTTTGGGTAAAAAGCAGAAATTTCTTTTATTTTGGTACAAAATTGAAGAAATTTTCCTTATTTTGGAACAAAAAGTCAGAAATTCCACATATTTTGGGCAAAAGGCCGAAATTCCCTTTATTTTGAGGTAAAAAGCCTTAAATTCCCGTTATTTTGGGGCAAAAAGGCAGAAATTCCCTTTACTTTGTGGCAAAAAGGCAGAAATTTCCGTTAATTGGGGCAGAAAAGCAAACATTTTTTTTATTTGGGAGCAATATGGCAGAAATTCCCCATATTTTGTGGCAAAAGTCAAAAATTTTCCTTATTTTGGGGCAAAAAGACAGAAATTCCCTTATTTTGTGGCAAAAAAGCAGAAATTTCCATTATTTTGAGGCAAAATTGGAGAAATTTTATTTATTTCAGGGCAAAATTCAAAAATTCTTTTTATTTTGGGGCAAAAATACAGAAATTCCATATATTTTTGAGTAAAAAGGCAGAAATTTCACTTATTTTGACGTAAAAAGGCAGAAATTCCTCTTATTTTGGGGAAAAATGAAGAAATTTCCCTTTTTTGTGGCAAAAGGTAAACATTCCCCTTATTTTCGGGCAAAAAAGCAGAAATTCCCAGTATTTTGGAGCAAAATTGCAGAAATTCCCCTAATTGTGGGGCAAAAAGGCAAAAATTTTCTATATGTTGGGGCAAAAAGACAGAAATTCTCCTTTTTTGGGGGCAAAATTCAGAAATTTCACTTATTTGGGGGCAAAATTCCAGAAATTTTTCTTATTTTGAGATAAAATTGCAGAAATTTCAATTTTTTTGGGCCAAAATTGCAGAAATTTCACTTATTTCAGGGAAAAAAGGCAGAAATTTTTCTTATTTTGGGGCAAAAAGGCAGAAATTCCTTATATTTTGTGGCAAAAATGCAGAAATTCCCCTTCTTTTGAGGTAAAAAGGCAGAAATTTTCCTTATTTTGGGCCAAAAAAACAGAAATTCCCCTTATTTTGGGGCAAAATTACAGAAATTTCAATTATTGTGGGGAAAAATTTTTGAAATTTAACTTATTTCAGGGCAAAAATTTGGAAATTCCCCTTATTTTGGGGCAAAAAGACAGAAATTCCATTTATTTTTGGAAAAAAGTCACAAACTGCAGTTATTTTGAGTCAAAAAAGGCGGAAAATCCCCTTTATTGGGGTAAAAATGAAGAAATTTCCCTTTTTATGGCAAAAAGGTATACATTCCCTTTATTTTCGGGCAAAAAGGCAGAAATTCCACTTATTTTGGAGCAAAATTGCAGAAATTCCCCTAATTTGGGGGCAAAAAGGCAGAAATTCCCCTTATTTTGGGGTAAAACTGCAGAAATTTCAATTATTTCGCGGCAAAAATGGCAGAAATTCCCCTTACTTTCTGCGAAAAAGGCAGAATATCCCCATATTTTGGAGCAAAATTGCAGAAATTCACCTTATTTTGGCATAAAACATGCAGTAATTTTCTTTGTTTTAGGGCAAAAAGGCAGAAATTCTCCTTATTTTAGGGCAAAAGGCAGAAATTCCCCTTATTTTAGGGCAAAATTGCAGAAATTTCCCTTATTTGGGGACCAAAAACAGAAATTTCCTTTATTTTGGGGCAAAATTGCAAAAAATTCTTTATTATGGGGAAAAATTGCAGAAATTTCTTTTATTTTAAGGCAAAATTGCAGAAATTTTACATATTTCAGAGAAAAAAAGCAAAAATTTTTCATATTTTGGGGCAAAAAGGCAGAAATTCCCATTATTTTTGGGCAAAAAGGTAGAAATTCACCTTATTTTGGGGTAAAATTGCAGACATTTCACATATTTCAGGGCAAAAAGGCAGAAATTCCCGTTATTTGAGGGCATAAAGGCAGAAATTCCTTTTATTTTGGGATAAAATTGCAGAAATTTCCTTTGTTTGGGGGCAAAAAGGCAGAAAATCCCCTTAATTTTGGGCAAAAAGGCAGAAATTCCCTGTATTTTAAAGGAAAATTGCAGAAATTATCTAAATATTGGAGCAAAAATGCAGAAATTCCCTGTATTTGGGGCACATCGGCAGAAGTTCCCCTTATTTTCGGGAAAAGAGGCAGAAATTCCCTGTATTTTGCAGCAAAGTTGCAGAAACTCCCCTAATTTTGGGGCAAAAAGGAAGAAAATCCTTTTTTGGGGGGGCAAAAATACAGAAATTCTCCTTATTTCGGGGCAAAAATCTGAAATTTCCCTTATTTTGGGGCAAAATTTTAGAAATTTCTTATATTTTGATACAGAATTGCAGAAATTTTTCCTATTTTGTGGCAAAAAGGCAGAAATTCCCAATATTTTGGTGCAAAAAGGCAGAAATTCCCCTTATTTTGAGGTAAAATGCTGAAATTCCCCATATTTTGGGGTTAAAAGGCAGAAATTCCCCTCATTTTGGGGCAAAAAGGCACAAATTTCCCTTATTTTCGGGCAAAATTGCAGAAATTTCATTTATTTCAGGGCAAAAAGTCAGAAATTACTTTTATTTTGGGGCAAAAAGCAGAAATTTCTTGTATTTTGGTACAAAATTGAAGAAATTTTCCTTATTTTGGAACAAAAAGTCAGAAATTCCCCATATTTTGGGCAAAAGTCTGAAATTCCCCTTATTTTGGGATAAAAAGGCTGAAATTTCCGTTATTTTGGTGCAAAAAGGCAGAAATTCCCTTTACTTTGTGGCAAAAAGGCAGAAATTCCCATTAATTGGGGCAGAAAAGCAAAAATTTTCCTTATTTGGGGGCAATAAGGCAGAAATTCCCCATATTTTGTGGCAAAAAGGCAGAAATTCCCCTTATTTGAAGGTAAAATGCTGAAATTCCCCTTATTTTGGCAAAAAGGCAGAAATTCCCCTTATTTTGGGGCAAAATTGCAGAAATTTCACTTATTTCAGGGCAAAAAGTCAGAAATTTGCCTTAATTTGGGGCAAAAAGCAGAAATTCTCCTAATTTTGGGGCCAAAAACAGAAATTCCCCTTATTTTGGGGTAAAATTGCGGAAATTTCAAATATTTCATGGCAAAAAGGCAGAAATTCCACTTTATTTCGGGCAATAAGGCAAAAATTCCCCGTATTTTGGAGCAAAATTTAAGAAATTTCCTTTATATTGGTGCAAAAATACAGAAATTCCTTTTATTTTGGTGCAATAAGGCAAAAATTCCCCGTATTTTAAAGCCAAATTGCACATATTCCCCTAATTTTGAGGGAAAATGCAGAAATTCACATTATTTTGGGGCAAAAAGACAGAAATTCTCCTTATTTCAGGGCGAAAAGTCAAAAATACCCCTTATTTTGGGGCAAAATTTCAGAAATTTCCTTTATTTTGGGGCAAAATTGCAGAAATCTCCCTAATTTTGGGGCAAAATTACAGAAATTTCACTTATTTCAGGGAAAAAACGCAGAAATTTCTTTTATTTTGGGGCAAAATGGCAGAAATTACTTTTATTTTGGTACAAAATTGCAGAAAATTTTTTTATTTTGGGGCAAAAATACAGAAATTCCCCATATTTTAGGGCAAAAAAGAGAGATTCCCCTTATTATTAGGTAAAAAGGCTGAAATTCCTTTTATTTTGGGGCAAAAAGACAGAAATTCCCCTTATTTTATGGCAAAAAAGCAGAAATTTCCCTTATTTTGAGGCAAAATTGGAGAAATTTCATTTATTTCAGGGCAAAATTCAAAAATTCCTTTTATTTTGGGGCAAAAATACAGAAATTCCGTATATTTTTGAGTAAAAAGGCAGAAATTTCACATATTTTGACGTAAAAATTCAGAAATTCCTATTATTTTGGGGCAAAAATGAAGAAATTTCCCTTTTTTGTGGCAAAAGGTAAACATTCCACTTATTTTGGGGCAAAATTCCAGAAATTTCTTTTATTTTGGGAAAAAATTGCAGAAATTTCAATTTTTTTGGGCCAAAATTGCAGAAATTTCACTTATTTCAGGGAAAAAAGGCAGAACTTTTTCTTATTTTGGGGCAAAAAGGCAGAAATTCCTTATATTTTGTGGCAAAAAATGCAGAAATTCCCCTTCTTTTGAGGTAAAAAGGCAGAAATTTCCCTTATTTTGGGGCAAAAATACAGAAATTTCCCTTATTTTGGGGCAAAATTGCAGAAATTTCAATTATTTTGGGGAAAAATTTTTGAAATTTAACTTATTTCAGGGCAAAAAGTCGAAAATTCCCCTTTATTTTGGGGCAAAATCCAGAAATTCCATTTATTTTTGGAAAAAAGTCAGAAATTGCACTTATTTTGAGTCAAAAAGGCGGAAAATCCCCTTATTTTGGGGTAAAAATGAAGAAATTTCCCTTTTTTATAGCAAAAAGGTATACATTCTCTTTATTTTCGGGCAAAAAGGCAGAAATTCCACTTATTTTGGAGCAAAATTGCAGAAATTCCCCTAATTTGGGGGCAAAAACGCAGAACTTCCCCTTATTTTGGGGTAAAACTGCAGAAATTTCACTTATTTCGCGGCAAAATGGTAGAAAATCCTTTTATTTTCGGCGAAAAAAGCAGAAAATCCCCATAATTTGGAGCAAAATTGCAGAAATTCACCTAATTTTAAGGTAAAACATGCTGTAATTTTCTTTATTTTGGGGCAAAAAGGCAGAAATTCCCCTTATTTTGGGGCAAAAGGCAGAAATTCCCCTTATTTTAGTGCAAAATTTCAGAAATTTCCCTTATTTGGGGACAAAAAACAGAAATTCCCTTTATTTTGGGGCAAAATTGTAGAAAATTCCTTTATTATGGGGAAAAATTGCAAAAATTTCTTTTATTTTAAGGCAAAATTGCAGAAATTTCACTTATTTCAGAAAAAAAAAGCAAAAATTTTTCTTATTTTAGGGCAAAATGCAGAAATTCCCATTATTTTGGGGCAAAAAGGTAGAAATTCACCTTATTTTGGGGTAAAATTGCAGACATTTCACATATTTCAGGGCAAAAAGGCAGAAATTCCCCTTATTTAGGGGCAAAAAGGCAGAAATTCCTCTTATTTTGGGATAAAATTGCAGAAATTTCCCTTGTTTGGGGGCAAAAAGGCAGAAAATCCCTTTAATTTCGGGCAAAAAGGCAGAAATTCCCCCGTATTTTAGAGCAAAATTGCAGAAATTCCTCTAATATTGGGGCAAAAATGCAGAAATTCCCTTTATTTGGGGCAAATCGGCAGAAGTTTCCCTTATTTTCGGGAAAAGAGGCAGAAATTCCCTGTATTTCGAAGCAAAATTGCAGAAATTCCCCTAATTTTGGGGCAAAAGGCAGAATTTCCCTTTATTTTGGGGCAAAAATACAGAAATTCTCGTTATTTCGGGGCAAAAATCAGAAATTTCCTTTATTTTGGGGCAAAATTTTAGAAATTTCTTTTATTTTGGTACAGAATTGCAGAAATTTTTCTTATTTTGTGGCAAAAAGGCAGAAATTTTCCATATTTTGGTGCAAAAAGGCTGAAATTCCCCTTTTTTGAGGTAAAATGCTTATATTCCCCATATTTTGGGGCAAAAAGGCAGAAATTCCCCTCATTTTGGGGCAAAAAGGCACAAATTTCCCTTATTTTCGGGCCAAATTGCAGAAATTTCATTTATTTCAGGGCAAAAAGTCAGAAATTACTTTTATTTTTGGGTAAAAAGCAGAAATTTCTTTTATTTTGGTACAAAATTGAAGAAATTTTCCTTATTTTGGAACAAAAAGTCAGAAATTCCACATATTTTGGGCAAAAGGCCGAAATTCCCTTTATTTTGGGGTAAAAAGCCTTAAATTCCCGTTATTTTGGGGCAAAAAGGCAGAAATTCCCTTTACTTTGTGGCAAAAAGGCAGAAATTTCCGTTAATTGGGGCAGAAAAGCAAACATTTTTTTTATTTGGGAGCAATATGGCAGAAATTCCCCATATTTTGTGGCAAAAGTCAAAAATTTTCCTTATTTTGGGGCAAAAAGACAGAAATTCCCTTATTTTGTGGCAAAAAAGCAGAAATTTCCATTATTTTGAGGCAAATTGGAGAAATTTTATTTATTTCAGGGCAAAATTCAAAAATTCTTTTTATTTTGGGGCAAAAATACAGAAATTCCATATATTTTTGAGTAAAAAGGCAGAAATTTCACTTATTTTGACGTAAAAAGGCAGAAATTCCTCTTATTTTGGGGAAAAATGAAGAAATTTCCCTTTTTTGTGGCAAAAGGTAAACATTCCCCTTATTTTCGGGCAAAAAAGCAGAAATTCCCAGTATTTTGGAGCAAAATTGCAGAAATTCCCCTAATTGTGGGGCAAAAAGGCAAAAATTTCCTATATGTTGGGGCAAAAAGACAGAAATTCTCCTTTTTTGGGGGCAAAATTCAGAAATTTCACTTATTTTGGGGCAAAATTCCAGAAATTTTTCTTATTTTGAGATAAAATTGCAGAAATTTCAATTTTTTTGGGCCAAAATTGCAGAAATTTCACTTATTTCAGGGAAAAAAGGCAGAAATTTTTCTTATTTTGGGGCAAAAGGGCAGAAATTCCTTATATTTTGTGGCAAAAATGCAGAAATTCCCCTACTTTTGAGGTAAAAAGGCAGAAATTTTCCTTATTTTGGGCCAAAAAAACAGAAATTCCCCTTATTTTGGGGCAAAATTACAGAAATTTCAATTATTGTGGGGAAAAATTTTTGAAATTTAACTTATTTCAGGGCAAAAATTTGGAAATTCCCCTTATTTTGGGGCAAAAAGACAGAAATTCCATTTATTTTTGGAAAAAAGTCACAAACTGCAGTTATTTTGAGTCAAAAAAGGCGGAAAATCCCCTTTATTGGGGTAAAAATGAAGAAATTTCCCTTTTTATGGCAAAAAGGTATACATTCCCTTTATTTTCGGGCAAAAAGGCAGAAATTCCACTTATTTTGGAGCAAAATTGCAGAAATTCCCCTAATTTGGGGGCAAAAAGGCAGAAATTCCCCTTATTTTGGGGTAAAACTGCAGAAATTTCAATTATTTCGCGGCAAAAATGGCAGAAATTCCCCTTATTTTCTGCGAAAAAGGCAGAATATCCCCATATTTTGGAGCAAAATTGCAGAAATTCACCTTATTTTGGCATAAAACATGCAGTAATTTTCTTTGTTTTGGGGCAAAAAGGCAGAAATTCTCCTTATTTTAGGGCAAAAGGCAGAAATTCCCCTTATTTTAGGGCAAAATTGCAGAAATTTCCCTTATTTGGGGACCAAAAACAGAAATTTCCTTTATTTTGGGGCAAAATTGCAAAAAATTCTTTATTATGGGGAAAAATTGCAGAAATTTCTTTTATTTTAAGGCAAAATTGCAGAAATTTTACATATTTCAGAGAAAAAAAGCAAAAATTTTTCATATTTTGGGGCAAAAAGGCAGAAATTCCCATTATTTTTGGGCAAAAAGGTAGAAATTCACCTTATTTTGGGGTAAAATTGCAGACATTTCACATATTTCAGGGCAAAAAGGCAGAAATTCCCGTTATTTGAGGGCATAAAGGCAGAAATTCCTTTTATTTTGGGATAAAATTGCAGAAATTTCCTTTGTTTGGGGGCAAAAAGGCAGAAAATCCCCTTAATTTTGGGCAAAAAGGCAGAAATTCCCTGTATTTTAAAGGAAAATTGCAGAAATTATCTAAATATTGGAGCAAAAATGCAGAAATTCCCTGTATTTGGGGCACATCGGCAGAAGTTCCCCTTATTTTCGGGAAAAGAGGCAGAAATTCCCTGTATTTTGCAGCAAAGTTGCAGAAACTCCCCTAATTTTGGGGCAAAAAGGAAGAAAATCCTTTTTTGGGGGGGCAAAAATACAGAAATTCTCCTTATTTCGGGGCAAAAATCTGAAATTTCCCTTATTTTGGGGCAAAATTATAGAAATTTCTTATATTTTGATACAGAATTGCAGAAATTTTTCCTATTTTGTGGCAAAAAGGCAGAAATTCCCAATATTTTGGTGCAAAAAGGCAGAAATTCCCCTTATTTTGAGGTAAAATGCTGAAATTCCCCATATTTTGGGGTTAAAAGGCAGAAATTCCCCTCATTTTGGGGCAAAAAGGCACAAATTTCCCTTATTTTCGGGCAAAATTGCAGAAATTTCATTTATTTCAGGGCAAAAAGTCAGAAATTACTTTTATTTTGGGGCAAAAAGCAGAAATTTCTTGTATTTTGGTACAAAATTGAAGAAATTTTCCTTATTTTGGAACAAAAAGTCAGAAATTCCCCATATTTTGGGCAAAAGTCTGAAATTCCCTTTATTTTGGGATAAAAAGGCTGAAATTTCCGTTATTTTGGTGCAAAAAGGCAGAAATTCCCTTTACTTTGTGGCAAAAAGGCAGAAATTCCCATTAATTGGGGCAGAAAAGCAAAAATTTTCCTTATTTGGGGGCAATAAGGCAGAAATTCCCCATATTTTGTGGCAAAAAGGCAGAAATTCCCCTTATTTGAAGGTAAAATGCTGAAATTCCCCTTATTTTGGCAAAAAGGCAGAAATTCCCCTTATTTTGGGGCAAAATTGCAGAAATTTCACTTATTTCAGAAAAAAAAAGCAAAAATTTTTCTTATTTTAGGGCAAAATGCAGAAATTCCCATTATTTTGGGGCAAAAAGGTAGAAATTCACCTTATTTTGGGGTAAAATTGCAGACATTTCACATATTTCAGGGCAAAAAGGCAGAAATTCCCCTTATTTAGGGGCAAAAAGGCAGAAATTCCCCTTATTTTGGGATAAAATTGCAGAAATTTCCCTTGTTTGGGGGCAAAAAGGCAGAAAATCCCTTTAATTTCGGGCAAAAAGGCAGAAATTCCCCCGTATTTTAGAGCAAAATTGCAGAAATTCCTCTAATATTGGGGCAAAAATGCAGAAATTCCCTTTATTTGGGGCAAATCGGCAGAAGTTTCCCTTATTTTCGGGAAAAGAGGCAGAAATTCCCTGTATTTCGAAGCAAAATTGCAGAAATTCCCCTAATTTTGGGGCAAAAGGCAGAATTTCCCTTTATTTTGGGGCAAAAATACAGAAATTCTCGTTATTTCGGGGCAAAAATCAGAAATTTCCTTTATTTTGGGGCTAAATTTTAGAAATTTCTTTTATTTTGGTACGGAATTGCAGAAATTTTTCTTATTTTGTGGCAAAAAGGCAGAAATTTTCCATATTTTGGTGCAAAAAGGCTGAAATTCCCCTTTTTTGAGGTAAAATGCTTATATTCCCCATATTTTGGGGCAAAAAGGCAGAAATTCCCCTCATTTTGGGGCAAAAAGGCACAAATTTCCCTTATTTTCGGGCCAAATTGCAGAAATTTCATTTATTTCAGGGCAAAAAGTCAGAAATTACTTTTATTTTTAGGTAAAAAGCAGAAATTTCTTTTATTTTGGTACAAAATTGAAGAAATTTTCCTTATTTTGGAACAAAAAGTCAGAAATTCCACATATTTTGGGCAAAAGGCCGAAATTCCCTTTATTTTGGGGTAAAAAGCCTTAAATTCCCGTTATTTTGGGGCAAAAAGGCAGAAATTCCCTTTACTTTGTGGCAAAAAGGCAGAAATTTCCGTTAATTGGGGCAGAAAAGCAAACATTTTTTTTATTTGGGAGCAATATGGCAGAAATTCCCCATATTTTGTGGCAAAAGTCAAAAATTTTCCTTATTTTGGGGCAAAAAGACAGAAATTCCCTTATTTTGTGGCAAAAAAGCAGAAATTTCCATTATTTTGAGGCAAAATTGGAGAAATTTTATTTATTTCAGGGCAAAATTCAAAAATTCTTTTTATTTTGGGGCAAAAATACAGAAATTCCATATATTTTTGAGTAAAAAGGCAGAAATTTCACTTATTTTGACGTAAAAAGGCAGAAATTCCTCTTATTTTGGGGAAAAATGAAGAAATTTCCCTTTTTTGTGGCAAAAGGTAAACATTCCCCTTATTTTCGGGCAAAAAAGCAGAAATTCCCAGTATTTTGGAGCAAAATTGCAGAAATTCCCCTAATTGTGGGGCAAAAAGGCAAAAATTTCCTATATGTTGGGGCAAAAAGACAGAAATTCTCCTTTTTTGGGGGCAAAATTCAGAAATTTCACTTATTTTGGGGCAAAATTCCAGAAATTTTTCTTATTTTGAGATAAAATTGCAGAAATTTCAATTTTTTTGGGCCAAAATTGCAGAAATTTCACTTATTTCAGGGAAAAAAGGCAGAAATTTTTCTTATTTTGGGGCAAAAAGGCAGAAATTCCTTATATTTTGTGGCAAAAATGCAGAAATTCCCCTTCTTTTGAGGTAAAAAGGCAGAAATTTTCCTTATTTTGGGCCAAAAAAACAGAAATTCCCCTTATTTTGGGGCAAAATTACAGAAATTTCAATTATTGTGGGGAAAAATTTTTGAAATTTAACTTATTTCAGGGCAAAAATTTGGAAATTCCCCTTATTTTGGGGCAAAAAGACAGAAATTCCATTTATTTTTGGAAAAAAGTCACAAACTGCAGTTATTTTGAGTCAAAAAAGGCGGAAAATCCCCTTTATTGGGGTAAAAATGAAGAAATTTCCCTTTTTATGGCAAAAAGGTATACATTCCCTTTATTTTCGGGCAAAAAGGCAGAAATTCCACTTATTTTGGAGCAAAATTGCAGAAATTCCCCTAATTTGGGGGCAAAAAGGCAGAAATTCCCCTTATTTTGGGGTAAAACTGCAGAAATTTCAATTATTTCGCGGCAAAAATGGCAGAAATTCCCCTTACTTTCTGCGAAAAAGGCAGAATATCCCCGTATTTTGGAGCAAAATTGCAGAAATTCACCTTATTTTGGCATAAAACATGCAGTAATTTTCTTTGTTTTGGGGCAAAAAGGCAGAAATTCTCCTTATTTTAGGGCAAAAGGCAGAAATTCCCCTTATTTTAGGGCAAAATTGCAGAAATTTCCCTTATTTGGGGACCAAAAACAGAAATTTCCTTTATTTTGGGGCAAAATTGCAAAAAATTCTTTATTATGGGGAAAAATTGCAGAAATTTCTTTTATTTTAAGGCAAAATTGCAGAAATTTTACATATTTCAGAGAAAAAAAGCAAAAATTTTTCATATTTTGGGGCAAAAAGGCAGAAATTCCCATTATTTTTGGGCAAAAAGGTAGAAATTCACCTTATTTTGGGGTAAAATTGCAGACATTTCACATATTTCAGGGCAAAAAGGCAGAAATACCGTTATTTGAGGGCATAAAGGCAGAAATTCCTTTTATTTTGGGATAAAATTGCAGAAATTTCCTTTGTTTGGGGGCAAAAAGGCAGAAAATCCCCTTAATTTTGGGCAAAAAGGCAGAAATTCCCTGTATTTTAAAGCAAAATTGCAGAAATTATCTAAATATTGGAGCAAAAATGCAGAAATTCCCTGTATTTGGGGCACATCGGCAGAAGTTCCCCTTATTTTCGGGAAAAGAGGCAGAAATTCCCTGTATTTTGCAGCAAAGTTGCAGAAACTCCCCTAATTTTGGGGCAAAAAGGAAGAAAATCCTTTTTTGGGGGGGCAAAAATACAGAAATTCTCCTTATTTCGGGGCAAAAATCTGAAATTTCCCTTATTTTGGGGCAAAATTTTAGAAATTTCTTATATTTTGATACAGAATTGCAGAAATTTTTCCTATTTTGTGGCAAAAAGGCAGAAATTCCCAATATTTTGGTGCAAAAAGGCAGAAATTCCCCTTATTTTGAGGTAAAATGCTGAAATTCCCCATATTTTGGGGTTAAAAGGCAGAAATTCCCCTCATTTTGGGGCAAAAAGGCACAAATTTCCCTTATTTTCGGGCAAAATTGCAGAAATTTCATTTATTTCAGGGCAAAAAGTCAGAAATTACTTTTATTTTGGGGCAAAAAGCAGAAATTTCTTGTATTTTGGTACAAAATTGAAGAAATTTTCCTTATTTTGGAACAAAAAGTCAGAAATTCCCCATATTTTGGGCAAAAGTCTGAAATTCCCCTTATTTTGGGATAAAAAGGCTGAAATTTCCGTTATTTTGGTGCAAAAAGGCAGAAATTCCCTTTACTTTGTGGCAAAAAGGCAGAAATTCCCATTAATTGGGGCAGAAAAGAAAAAATTTTCCTTATTTGGGGGCAATAAGGCAGAAATTCCCCATATTTTGTGGCAAAAAGGCAGAAATTCCCCTTATTTGAAGGTAAAATGCTGAAATTCCCCTTATTTTGGCAAAAAGGCAGAAATTCCCCTTATTTTGGGGCAAAATTGCAGAAATTTCACTTATTTCAGGGCAAAAAGTCAGAAATTTGCCTTAATTTGGGGCAAAAAGCAGAAATTCTCCTAATTTTGGGGCCAAAAACAGAAATTCCCCTTATTTTGGGGTAAAATTGCGGAAATTTCAAATATTTCATGGCAAAAAGGCAGAAATTCCACTTTATTTCGGGCAATAAGGCAAAAATTCCCCGTATTTTGGAGCAAAATTTAAGAAATTTCCTTTATATTGGTGCAAAAATACAGAAATTCCTTTTATTTTGGTGCAATAAGGCAAAAATTCCCCGTATTTTAAAGCCAAATTGCACATATTCCCCTAATTTTGAGGGAAAATGCAGAAATTCACATTATTTTGGGGCAAAAAGACAGAAATTCTCCTTATTTCAGGGCGAAAAGTCAAAAATACCCCTTATTTTGGGGCAAAATTTCAGAAATTTCCTTTATTTTGGGGCAAAATTGCAGAAATCTCCCTAATTTTGGGGCAAAATTACAGAAATTTCACTTATTTCAGGGAAAAAACGCAGAAATTTCTTTTATTTTGGGGCAAAATGGCAGAAATTACTTTTATTTTGGTACAAAATTGCAGAAAATTTTTTTATTTTGGGGCAAAAATACAGAAATTCCCCATATTTTAGGGCAAAAAAGAGAGATTCCCCTTATTATTAGGTAAAAAGGCTGAAATTCCTTTTATTTTGGGGCAAAAAGACAGAAATTCCCCTTATTTTATGGCAAAAAAGCAGAAATTTCCCTTATTTTGAGGCAAAATTGGAGAAATTTCATTTATTTCAGGGCAAAATTCAAAAATTCCTTTTATTTTGGGGCAAAAATACAGAAATTCCGTATATTTTTGAGTAAAAAGGCAGAAATTTCACATATTTTGACGTAAAAATTCAGAAATTCCTATTATTTTGGGGCAAAAATGAAGAAATTTCCCTTTTTTGTGGCAAAAGGTAAACATTCCACTTATTTTGGGGCAAAATTCCAGAAATTTCTTTTATTTTGGGAAAAAATTGCAGAAATTTCAATTTTTTTGGGCCAAAATTGCAGAAATTTCACTTATTTCAGGGAAAAAAGGCAGAACTTTTTCTTATTTTGGGGCAAAAAGGCAGAAATTCCTTATATTTTGTGGCAAAAAATGCAGAAATTCCCCTTCTTTTGAGGTAAAAAGGCAGAAATTTCCCTTATTTTGGGGCAAAAATACAGAAATTTCCCTTATTTTGGGGCAAAATTGCAGAAATTTCAATTATTTTGGGGAAAAATTTTTGAAATTTAACTTATTTCAGGGCAAAAAGTCGAAAATTCCCCTTTATTTTGGGGCAAAATCCAGAAATTCCATTTATTTTTGGAAAAAAGTCAGAAATTGCACTTATTTTGAGTCAAAAAGGCGGAAAATCCCCTTATTTTGGGGTAAAAATGAAGAAATTTCCCTTTTTTATAGCAAAAAGGTATACATTCTCTTTATTTTCGGGCAAAAAGGCAGAAATTCCCCGTATTTTGGAGCAAAATTGCAGAAATTCCCCTAATTTTGGGGCAAAAACGCAGAACTTCCCCTTATTTTGGGGTAAAACTGCAGAAATTTCACTTATTTCGCGGCAAAATGGTAGAAAATCCTTTTATTTTCGGCGAAAAAAGCAGAAAATCCCCATAATTTGGAGCAAAATTGCAGAAATTCACCTAATTTTAAGGTAAAACATGCTGTAATTTTCTTTATTTTGGGGCAAAAAGGCAGAAATTCCCCTTATTTTGGGGCAAAAGGCAGAAATTCCCCTTATTTTAGTGCAAAATTTCAGAAATTTCCCTTATTTGGGGACAAAAAACAGAAATTCCCTTTATTTTGGGGCAAAATTGTAGAAAATTCCTTTATTATGGGGAAAAATTGCAGAAATTTCTTTTATTTTAAGGCAAAATTGCAGAAATTTCACTTATTTCAGAAAAAAAAAAGCAAAAATTTTTCTTATTTTAGGGCAAAATGCAGAAATTCCCATTATTTTGGGGCAAAAAGGTAGAAAAACACCTTATTTTGGGGTAAAATTGCAGACATTTCACATATTTCAGGGCAAAAAGGCAGAAATTCCCCTTATTTAGGGGCAAAAAGGCAGAAATTCCCCTTATTTTGGGATAAAATTGCAGAAATTTCCCTTGTTTGGGGGCAAAAAGGCAGAAAATCCCTTTAATTTCGGGCAAAAAGGCAGAAATTCCCCCGTATTTTAGAGCAAAATTGCAGAAATTCCTCTAATATTGGGGCAAAAATGCAGAAATTCCCTTTATTTGGGGCAAATCGGCAGAAGTTTCCCTTATTTTCGGGAAAAGAGGCAGAAATTCCCTGTATTTCGAAGCAAAATTGCAGAAATTCCCCTAATTTTGGGGCAAAAGGCAGAATTTCCCTTTATTTTGGGGCAAAAATACAGAAATTCTCGTTATTTCGGGGCAAAAATCAGAAATTTCCTTTATTTTGGGGCTAAATTTTAGAAATTTCTTTTATTTTGGTACAGAATTGCAGAAATTTTTCTTATTTTGTGGCAAAAAGGCAGAAATTTTCCATATTTTGGTGCAAAAAGGCTGAAATTCCCCTTTTTTGAGGTAAAATGCTTATATTCCCCATATTTTGGGGCAAAAAGGCAGAAATTCCCCTCATTTTGGGGCAAAAAGGCACAAATTTCCCTTATTTTCGGGCCAAATTGCAGAAATTTCATTTATTTCAGGGCAAAAAGTCAGAAATTACTTTTATTTTTGGGTAAAAAGCAGAAATTTCTTTTATTTTGGTACAAAATTGAAGAAATTTTCCTTATTTTGGAACAAAAAGTCAGAAATTCCACATATTTTGGGCAAAAGGCCGAAATTCCCTTTATTTTGGGGTAAAAAGCCTTAAATTCCCGTTATTTTGGGGCAAAAAGGCAGAAATTCCCTTTACTTTGTGGCAAAAAGGCAGAAATTTCCGTTAATTGGGGCAGAAAAGCAAACATTTTTTTTATTTGGGAGCAATATGGCAGAAATTCCCCATATTTTGTGGCAAAAGTCAAAAATTTTCCTTATTTTGGGGCAAAAAGACAGAAATTCCCTTATTTTGTGGCAAAAAAGCAGAAATTTCCATTATTTTGAGGCAAAATTGGAGAAATTTTATTTATTTCAGGGCAAAATTCAAAAATTCTTTTTATTTTGGGGCAAAAATACAGAAATTCCATATATTTTTGAGTAAAAAGGCAGAAATTTCACTTATTTTGACGTAAAAAGGCAGAAATTCCTCTTATTTTGGGGAAAAATGAAGAAATTTCCCTTTTTTGTGGCAAAAGGTAAACATTCCCCTTATTTTCGGGCAAAAAAGCAGAAATTCCCAGTATTTTGGAGCAAAATTGCAGAAATTCCCCTAATTGTGGGGCAAAAAGGCAAAAATTTCCTATATGTTGGGGCAAAAAGACAGAAATTCTCCTTTTTTGGGGGCAAAATTCAGAAATTTCACTTATTTTGGGGCAAAATTCCAGAAATTTTTCTTATTTTGAGATAAAATTGCAGAAATTTCAATTTTTTTGGGCCAAAATTGCAGAAATTTCACTTATTTCAGGGAAAAAAGGCAGAAATTTTTCTTATTTTGGGGCAAAAAGGCAGAAATTCCTTATATTTTGTGGCAAAAATGCAGAAATTCCCCTTCTTTTGAGGTAAAAAGGCAGAAATTTTCCTTATTTTGGGCCAAAAAAACAGAAATTCCCCTTATTTTGGGGCAAAATTACAGAAATTTCAATTATTGTGGGGAAAAATTTTTGAAATTTAACTTATTTCAGGGCAAAAATTTGGAAATTCCCCTTATTTTGGGGCAAAAAGACAGAAATTCCATTTATTTTTGGAAAAAAGTCACAAACTGCAGTTATTTTGAGTCAAAAAAGGCGGAAAATCCCCTTTATTGGGGTAAAAATGAAGAAATTTCCCTTTTTATGGCAAAAAGGTATACATTCCCTTTATTTTCGGGCAAAAAGGCAGAAATTCCACTTATTTTGGAGCAAAATTGCAGAAATTCCCCTAATTTGGGGGCAAAAAGGCAGAAATTCCCCTTATTTTGGGGTAAAACTGCAGAAATTTCAATTATTTCGCGGCAAAAATGGCAGAAATTCCCCTTATTTTCTGCGAAAAAGGCAGAATATCCCCGTATTTTGGAGCAAAATTGCAGAAATTCACCTTATTTTGGCATAAAACATGCAGTAATTTTCTTTGTTTTGGGGCAAAAAGGCAGAAATTCTCCTTATTTTAGGGCAAAAGGCAGAAATTCCCCTTATTTTAGGGCAAAATTGCAGAAATTTCCCTTATTTGGGGACCAAAAACAGAAATTTCCTTTATTTTGGGGCAAAATTGCAAAAAATTCTTTATTATGGGGAAAAATTGCAGAAATTTCTTTTATTTTAAGGCAAAATTGCAGAAATTTTACATATTTCAGAGAAAAAAAGCAAAAATTTTTCATATTTTGGGGCAAAAAGGCAGAAATTCCCATTATTTTTGGGCAAAAAGGTAGAAATTCACCTTATTTTGGGGTAAAATTGCAGACATTTCACATATTTCAGGGCAAAAAGGCAGAAATTCCCGTTATTTGAGGGCATAAAGGCAGAAATTCCTTTTATTTTGGGATAAAATTGCAGAAATTTCCTTTGTTTGGGGGCAAAAAGGCAGAAAATCCCCTTAATTTTGGGCAAAAAGGCAGAAATTCCCTGTATTTTAAAGCAAAATTGCAGAAATTATCTAAATATTGGAGCAAAAATGCAGAAATTCCCTGTATTTGGGGCACATCGGCAGAAGTTCCCCTTATTTTCGGGAAAAGAGGCAGAAATTCCCTGTATTTTGCAGCAAAGTTGCAGAAACTCCCCTAATTTTGGGGCAAAAAGGAAGAAAATCCTTTTTTGGGGGGGCAAAAATACAGAAATTCTCCTTATTTCGGGGCAAAAATCTGAAATTTCCCTTATTTTGGGGCAAAATTATAGAAATTTCTTATATTTTGATACAGAATTGCAGAAATTTTTCCTATTTTGTGGCAAAAAGGCAGAAATTCCCAATATTTTGGTGCAAAAAGGCAGAAATTCCCCTTATTTTGAGGTAAAATGCTGAAATTCCCCATATTTTGGGGTTAAAAGGCAGAAATTCCCCTCATTTTGGGGCAAAAAGGCACAAATTTCCCTTATTTTCGGGCAAAATTGCAGAAATTTCATTTATTTCAGGGCAAAAAGTCAGAAATTACTTTTATTTTGGGGCAAAAAGCAGAAATTTCTTGTATTTTGGTACAAAATTGAAGAAATTTTCCTTATTTTGGAACAAAAAGTCAGAAATTCCCCATATTTTGGGCAAAAGTCTGAAATTCCCTTTATTTTGGGATAAAAAGGCTGAAATTTCCGTTATTTTGGTGCAAAAAGGCAGAAATTCCCTTTACTTTGTGGCAAAAAGGCAGAAATTCCCATTAATTGGGGCAGAAAAGCAAAAATTTTCCTTATTTGGGGGCAATAAGGCAGAAATTCCCCATATTTTGTGGCAAAAAGGCAGAAATTCCCCTTATTTGAAGGTAAAATGCTGAAATTCCCCTTATTTTGGCAAAAAGGCAGAAATTCCCCTTATTTTGGGGCAAAATTGCAGAAATTTCACTTATTTCAGAAAAAAAAAGCAAAAATTTTTCTTATTTTAGGGCAAAATGCAGAAATTCCCATTATTTTGGGGCAAAAAGGTAGAAATTCACCTTATTTTGGGGTAAAATTGCAGACATTTCACATATTTCAGGGCAAAAAGGCAGAAATTCCCCTTATTTAGGGGCAAAAAGGCAGAAATTCCCCTTATTTTGGGATAAAATTGCAGAAATTTCCCTTGTTTGGGGGCAAAAAGGCAGAAAATCCCTTTAATTTCGGGCAAAAAGGCAGAAATTCCCCCGTATTTTAGAGCAAAATTGCAGAAATTCCTCTAATATTGGGGCAAAAATGCAGAAATTCCCTTTATTTGGGGCAAATCGGCAGAAGTTTCCCTTATTTTCGGGAAAAGAGGCAGAAATTCCCTGTATTTCGAAGCAAAATTGCAGAAATTCCCCTAATTTTGGGGCAAAAGGCAGAATTTCCCTTTATTTTGGGGCAAAAATACAGAAATTCTCGTTATTTCGGGGCAAAAATCAGAAATTTCCTTTATTTTGGGGCTAAATTTTAGAAATTTCTTTTATTTTGGTACGGAATTGCAGAAATTTTTCTTATTTTGTGGCAAAAAGGCAGAAATTTTCCATATTTTGGTGCAAAAAGGCTGAAATTCCCCTTTTTTGAGGTAAAATGCTTATATTCCCCATATTTTGGGGCAAAAAGGCAGAAATTCCCCTCATTTTGGGGCAAAAAGGCACAAATTTCCCTTATTTTCGGGCCAAATTGCAGAAATTTCATTTATTTCAGGGCAAAAAGTCAGAAATTACTTTTATTTTTAGGTAAAAAGCAGAAATTTCTTTTATTTTGGTACAAAATTGAAGAAATTTTCCTTATTTTGGAACAAAAAGTCAGAAATTCCACATATTTTGGGCAAAAGGCCGAAATTCCCTTTATTTTGGGGTAAAAAGCCTTAAATTCCCGTTATTTTGGGGCAAAAAGGCAGAAATTCCCTTTACTTTGTGGCAAAAAGGCAGAAATTTCCGTTAATTGGGGCAGAAAAGCAAACATTTTTTTTATTTGGGAGCAATATGGCAGAAATTCCCCATATTTTGTGGCAAAAGTCAAAAATTTTCCTTATTTTGGGGCAAAAAGACAGAAATTCCCTTATTTTGTGGCAAAAAAGCAGAAATTTCCATTATTTTGAGGCAAAATTGGAGAAATTTTATTTATTTCAGGGCAAAATTCAAAAATTCTTTTTATTTTGGGGCAAAAATACAGAAATTCCATATATTTTTGAGTAAAAAGGCAGAAATTTCACTTATTTTGACGTAAAAAGGCAGAAATTCCTCTTATTTTGGGGAAAAATGAAGAAATTTCCCTTTTTTGTGGCAAAAGGTAAACATTCCCCTTATTTTCGGGCAAAAAAGCAGAAATTCCCAGTATTTTGGAGCAAAATTGCAGAAATTCCCCTAATTGTGGGGCAAAAAGGCAAAAATTTCCTATATGTTGGGGCAAAAAGACAGAAATTCTCCTTTTTTGGGGGCAAAATTCAGAAATTTCACTTATTTTGGGGCAAAATTCCAGAAATTTTTCTTATTTTGAGATAAAATTGCAGAAATTTCAATTTTTTTGGGCCAAAATTGCAGAAATTTCACTTATTTCAGGGAAAAAAGGCAGAAATTTTTCTTATTTTGGGGCAAAAAGGCAGAAATTCCTTATATTTTGTGGCAAAAATGCAGAAATTCCCCTTCTTTTGAGGTAAAAAGGCAGAAATTTTCCTTATTTTGGGCCAAAAAAACAGAAATTCCCCTTATTTTGGGGCAAAATTACAGAAATTTCAATTATTGTGGGGAAAAATTTTTGAAATTTAACTTATTTCAGGGCAAAAATTTGGAAATTCCCCTTATTTTGGGGCAAAAAGACAGAAATTCCATTTATTTTTGGAAAAAAGTCACAAACTGCAGTTATTTTGAGTCAAAAAAGGCGGAAAATCCCCTTTATTGGGGTAAAAATGAAGAAATTTCCCTTTTTATGGCAAAAAGGTATACATTCCCTTTATTTTCGGGCAAAAAGGCAGAAATTCCACTTATTTTGGAGCAAAATTGCAGAAATTCCCCTAATTTGGGGGCAAAAAGGCAGAAATTCCCCTTATTTTGGGGTAAAACTGCAGAAATTTCAATTATTTCGCGGCAAAAATGGCAGAAATTCCCCTTACTTTCTGCGAAAAAGGCAGAATATCCCCGTATTTTGGAGCAAAATTGCAGAAATTCACCTTATTTTGGCATAAAACATGCAGTAATTTTCTTTGTTTTGGGGCAAAAAGGCAGAAATTCTCCTTATTTTAGGGCAAAAGGCAGAAATTCCCCTTATTTTAGGGCAAAATTGCAGAAATTTCCCTTATTTGGGGACCAAAAACAGAAATTTCCTTTATTTTGGGGCAAAATTGCAAAAAATTCTTTATTATGGGGAAAAATTGCAGAAATTTCTTTTATTTTAAGGCAAAATTGCAGAAATTTTACATATTTCAGAGAAAAAAAGCAAAAATTTTTCATATTTTGGGGCAAAAAGGCAGAAATTCCCATTATTTTTGGGCAAAAAGGTAGAAATTCACCTTATTTTGGGGTAAAATTGCAGACATTTCACATATTTCAGGGCAAAAAGGCAGAAATACCGTTATTTGAGGGCATAAAGGCAGAAATTCCTTTTATTTTGGGATAAAATTGCAGAAATTTCCTTTGTTTGGGGGCAAAAAGGCAGAAAATCCCCTTAATTTTGGGCAAAAAGGCAGAAATTCCCTGTATTTTAAAGCAAAATTGCAGAAATTATCTAAATATTGGAGCAAAAATGCAGAAATTCCCTGTATTTGGGGCACATCGGCAGAAGTTCCCCTTATTTTCGGGAAAAGAGGCAGAAATTCCCTGTATTTTGCAGCAAAGTTGCAGAAACTCCCCTAATTTTGGGGCAAAAAGGAAGAAAATCCTTTTTTGGGGGGGCAAAAATACAGAAATTCTCCTTATTTCGGGGCAAAAATCTGAAATTTCCCTTATTTTGGGGCAAAATTTTAGAAATTTCTTATATTTTGATACAGAATTGCAGAAATTTTTCCTATTTTGTGGCAAAAAGGCAGAAATTCCCAATATTTTGGTGCAAAAAGGCAGAAATTCCCCTTATTTTGAGGTAAAATGCTGAAATTCCCCATATTTTGGGGTTAAAAGGCAGAAATTCCCCTCATTTTGGGGCAAAAAGGCACAAATTTCCCTTATTTTCGGGCAAAATTGCAGAAATTTCATTTATTTCAGGGCAAAAAGTCAGAAATTACTTTTATTTTGGGGCAAAAAGCAGAAATTTCTTGTATTTTGGTACAAAATTGAAGAAATTTTCCTTATTTTGGAACAAAAAGTCAGAAATTCCCCATATTTTGGGCAAAAGTCTGAAATTCCCCTTATTTTGGGATAAAAAGGCTGAAATTTCCGTTATTTTGGTGCAAAAAGGCAGAAATTCCCTTTACTTTGTGGCAAAAAGGCAGAAATTCCCATTAATTGGGGCAGAAAAGAAAAAATTTTCCTTATTTGGGGGCAATAAGGCAGAAATTCCCCATATTTTGTGGCAAAAAGGCAGAAATTCCCCTTATTTGAAGGTAAAATGCTGAAATTCCCCTTATTTTGGCAAAAAGGCAGAAATTCCCCTTATTTTGGGGCAAAATTGCAGAAATTTCACTTATTTCAGGGCAAAAAGTCAGAAATTTGCCTTAATTTGGGGCAAAAAGCAGAAATTCTCCTAATTTTGGGGCCAAAAACAGAAATTCCCCTTATTTTGGGGTAAAATTGCGGAAATTTCAAATATTTCATGGCAAAAAGGCAGAAATTCCACTTTATTTCGGGCAATAAGGCAAAAATTCCCCGTATTTTGGAGCAAAATTTAAGAAATTTCCTTTATATTGGTGCAAAAATACAGAAATTCCTTTTATTTTGGTGCAATAAGGCAAAAATTCCCCGTATTTTAAAGCCAAATTGCACATATTCCCCTAATTTTGAGGGAAAATGCAGAAATTCACATTATTTTGGGGCAAAAAGACAGAAATTCTCCTTATTTCAGGGCGAAAAGTCAAAAATACCCCTTATTTTGGGGCAAAATTTCAGAAATTTCCTTTATTTTGGGGCAAAATTGCAGAAATCTCCCTAATTTTGGGGCAAAATTACAGAAATTTCACTTATTTCAGGGAAAAAACGCAGAAATTTCTTTTATTTTGGGGCAAAATGGCAGAAATTACTTTTATTTTGGTACAAAATTGCAGAAAATTTTTTTATTTTGGGGCAAAAATACAGAAATTCCCCATATTTTAGGGCAAAAAAGAGAGATTCCCCTTATTATTAGGTAAAAAGGCTGAAATTCCTTTTATTTTGGGGCAAAAAGACAGAAATTCCCCTTATTTTATGGCAAAAAAGCAGAAATTTCCCTTATTTTGAGGCAAAATTGGAGAAATTTCATTTATTTCAGGGCAAAATTCAAAAATTCCTTTTATTTTGGGGCAAAAATACAGAAATTCCGTATATTTTTGAGTAAAAAGGCAGAAATTTCACATATTTTGACGTAAAAATTCAGAAATTCCTATTATTTTGGGGCAAAAATGAAGAAATTTCCCTTTTTTGTGGCAAAAGGTAAACATTCCACTTATTTTGGGGCAAAATTCCAGAAATTTCTTTTATTTTGGGAAAAAATTGCAGAAATTTCAATTTTTTTGGGCCAAAATTGCAGAAATTTCACTTATTTCAGGGAAAAAAGGCAGAACTTTTTCTTATTTTGGGGCAAAAAGGCAGAAATTCCTTATATTTTGTGGCAAAAAATGCAGAAATTCCCCTTCTTTTGAGGTAAAAAGGCAGAAATTTCCCTTATTTTGGGGCAAAAATACAGAAATTTCCCTTATTTTGGGGCAAAATTGCAGAAATTTCAATTATTTTGGGGAAAAATTTTTGAAATTTAACTTATTTCAGGGCAAAAAGTCGAAAATTCCCCTTTATTTTGGGGCAAAATCCAGAAATTCCATTTATTTTTGGAAAAAAGTCAGAAATTGCACTTATTTTGAGTCAAAAAGGCGGAAAATCCCCTTATTTTGGGGTAAAAATGAAGAAATTTCCCTTTTTTATAGCAAAAAGGTATACATTCTCTTTATTTTCGGGCAAAAAGGCAGAAATTCCCCGTATTTTGGAGCAAAATTGCAGAAATTCCCCTAATTTTGGGGCAAAAACGCAGAACTTCCCCTTATTTTGGGGTAAAACTGCAGAAATTTCACTTATTTCGCGGCAAAATGGTAGAAAATCCTTTTATTTTCGGCGAAAAAAGCAGAAAATCCCCATAATTTGGAGCAAAATTGCAGAAATTCACCTAATTTTAAGGTAAAACATGCTGTAATTTTCTTTATTTTGGGGCAAAAAGGCAGAAATTCCCCTTATTTTGGGGCAAAAGGCAGAAATTCCCCTTATTTTAGTGCAAAATTTCAGAAATTTCCCTTATTTGGGGACAAAAAACAGAAATTCCCTTTATTTTGGGGCAAAATTGTAGAAAATTCCTTTATTATGGGGAAAAATTGCAGAAATTTCTTTTATTTTAAGGCAAAATTGCAGAAATTTCACTTATTTCAGAAAAAAAAAAGCAAAAATTTTTCTTATTTTAGGGCAAAATGCAGAAATTCCCATTATTTTGGGGCAAAAAGGTAGAAAAACACCTTATTTTGGGGTAAAATTGCAGACATTTCACATATTTCAGGGCAAAAAGGCAGAAATTCCCCTTATTTAGGGGCAAAAAGGCAGAAATTCCCCTTATTTTGGGATAAAATTGCAGAAATTTCCCTTGTTTGGGGGCAAAAAGGCAGAAAATCCCTTTAATTTCGGGCAAAAAGGCAGAAATTCCCCCGTATTTTAGAGCAAAATTGCAGAAATTCCTCTAATATTGGGGCAAAAATGCAGAAATTCCCTTTATTTGGGGCAAATCGGCAGAAGTTTCCCTTATTTTCGGGAAAAGAGGCAGAAATTCCCTGTATTTCGAAGCAAAATTGCAGAAATTCCCCTAATTTTGGGGCAAAAGGCAGAATTTCCCTTTATTTTGGGGCAAAAATACAGAAATTCTCGTTATTTCGGGGCAAAAATCAGAAATTTCCTTTATTTTGGGGCTAAATTTTAGAAATTTCTTTTATTTTGGTACAGAATTGCAGAAATTTTTCTTATTTTGTGGCAAAAAGGCAGAAATTTTCCATATTTTGGTGCAAAAAGGCTGAAATTCCCCTTTTTTGAGGTAAAATGCTTATATTCCCCATATTTTGGGGCAAAAAGGCAGAAATTCCCCTCATTTTGGGGCAAAAAGGCACAAATTTCCCTTATTTTCGGGCCAAATTGCAGAAATTTCATTTATTTCAGGGCAAAAAGTCAGAAATTACTTTTATTTTTGGGTAAAAAGCAGAAATTTCTTTTATTTTGGTACAAAATTGAAGAAATTTTCCTTATTTTGGAACAAAAAGTCAGAAATTCCACATATTTTGGGCAAAAGGCCGAAATTCCCTTTATTTTGGGGTAAAAAGCCTTAAATTCCCGTTATTTTGGGGCAAAAAGGCAGAAATTCCCTTTACTTTGTGGCAAAAAGGCAGAAATTTCCGTTAATTGGGGCAGAAAAGCAAACATTTTTTTTATTTGGGAGCAATATGGCAGAAATTCCCCATATTTTGTGGCAAAAGTCAAAAATTTTCCTTATTTTGGGGCAAAAAGACAGAAATTCCCTTATTTTGTGGCAAAAAAGCAGAAATTTCCATTATTTTGAGGCAAAATTGGAGAAATTTTATTTATTTCAGGGCAAAATTCAAAAATTCTTTTTATTTTGGGGCAAAAATACAGAAATTCCATATATTTTTGAGTAAAAAGGCAGAAATTTCACTTATTTTGACGTAAAAAGGCAGAAATTCCTCTTATTTTGGGGAAAAATGAAGAAATTTCCCTTTTTTGTGGCAAAAGGTAAACATTCCCCTTATTTTCGGGCAAAAAAGCAGAAATTCCCAGTATTTTGGAGCAAAATTGCAGAAATTCCCCTAATTGTGGGGCAAAAAGGCAAAAATTTCCTATATGTTGGGGCAAAAAGACAGAAATTCTCCTTTTTTGGGGGCAAAATTCAGAAATTTCACTTATTTTGGGGCAAAATTCCAGAAATTTTTCTTATTTTGAGATAAAATTGCAGAAATTTCAATTTTTTTGGGCCAAAATTGCAGAAATTTCACTTATTTCAGGGAAAAAAGGCAGAAATTTTTCTTATTTTGGGGCAAAAAGGCAGAAATTCCTTATATTTTGTGGCAAAAATGCAGAAATTCCCCTTCTTTTGAGGTAAAAAGGCAGAAATTTTCCTTATTTTGGGCCAAAAAAACAGAAATTCCCCTTATTTTGGGGCAAAATTACAGAAATTTCAATTATTGTGGGGAAAAATTTTTGAAATTTAACTTATTTCAGGGCAAAAATTTGGAAATTCCCCTTATTTTGGGGCAAAAAGACAGAAATTCCATTTATTTTTGGAAAAAAGTCACAAACTGCAGTTATTTTGAGTCAAAAAAGGCGGAAAATCCCCTTTATTGGGGTAAAAATGAAGAAATTTCCCTTTTTATGGCAAAAAGGTATACATTCCCTTTATTTTCGGGCAAAAAGGCAGAAATTCCACTTATTTTGGAGCAAAATTGCAGAAATTCCCCTAATTTGGGGGCAAAAAGGCAGAAATTCCCCTTATTTTGGGGTAAAACTGCAGAAATTTCAATTATTTCGCGGCAAAAATGGCAGAAATTCCCCTTATTTTCTGCGAAAAAGGCAGAATATCCCCGTATTTTGGAGCAAAATTGCAGAAATTCACCTTATTTTGGCATAAAACATGCAGTAATTTTCTTTGTTTTGGGGCAAAAAGGCAGAAATTCTCCTTATTTTAGGGCAAAAGGCAGAAATTCCCCTTATTTTAGGGCAAAATTGCAGAAATTTCCCTTATTTGGGGACCAAAAACAGAAATTTCCTTTATTTTGGGGCAAAATTGCAAAAAATTCTTTATTATGGGGAAAAATTGCAGAAATTTCTTTTATTTTAAGGCAAAATTGCAGAAATTTTACATATTTCAGAGAAAAAAAGCAAAAATTTTTCATATTTTGGGGCAAAAAGGCAGAAATTCCCATTATTTTTGGGCAAAAAGGTAGAAATTCACCTTATTTTGGGGTAAAATTGCAGACATTTCACATATTTCAGGGCAAAAAGGCAGAAATTCCCGTTATTTGAGGGCATAAAGGCAGAAATTCCTTTTATTTTGGGATAAAATTGCAGAAATTTCCTTTGTTTGGGGGCAAAAAGGCAGAAAATCCCCTTAATTTTGGGCAAAAAGGCAGAAATTCCCTGTATTTTAAAGCAAAATTGCAGAAATTATCTAAATATTGGAGCAAAAATGCAGAAATTCCCTGTATTTGGGGCACATCGGCAGAAGTTCCCCTTATTTTCGGGAAAAGAGGCAGAAATTCCCTGTATTTTGCAGCAAAGTTGCAGAAACTCCCCTAATTTTGGGGCAAAAAGGAAGAAAATCCTTTTTTGGGGGGGCAAAAATACAGAAATTCTCCTTATTTCGGGGCAAAAATCTGAAATTTCCCTTATTTTGGGGCAAAATTTTAGAAATTTCTTATATTTTGATACAGAATTGCAGAAATTTTTCCTATTTTGTGGCAAAAAGGCAGAAATTCCCAATATTTTGGTGCAAAAAGGCAGAAATTCCCCTTATTTTGAGGTAAAATGCTGAAATTCCCCATATTTTGGGGTTAAAAGGCAGAAATTCCCCTCATTTTGGGGCAAAAAGGCACAAATTTCCCTTATTTTCGGGCAAAATTGCAGAAATTTCATTTATTTCAGGGCAAAAAGTCAGAAATTACTTTTATTTTGGGGCAAAAAGCAGAAATTTCTTGTATTTTGGTACAAAATTGAAGAAATTTTCCTTATTTTGGAACAAAAAGTCAGAAATTCCCCATATTTTGGGCAAAAGTCTGAAATTCCCCTTATTTTGGGATAAAAAGGCTGAAATTTCCGTTATTTTGGTGCAAAAAGGCAGAAATTCCCTTTACTTTGTGGCAAAAAGGCAGAAATTCCCCTTATTTTGGGGCAAAATTGCAGAAATTTCACTTATTTCAGGGCAAAAAGTCAGAAATTTGCCTTAATTTGGGGCAAAAAGCAGAAATTCTCCTAATTTTGGGGCCAAAAACAGAAATTCCCCTTATTTTGGGGTAAAATTGCGGAAATTTCAAATATTTCATGGCAAAAAGGCAGAAATTCCACTTTATTTCGGGCAATAAGGCAAAAATTCCCCGTATTTTGGAGCAAAATTTAAGAAATTTCCTTTATATTGGTGCAAAAATACAGAAATTCCTTTTATTTTGGTGCAATAAGGCAAAAATTCCCCGTATTTTAAAGCCAAATTGCACATATTCCCCTAATTTTGAGGGAAAATGCAGAAATTCACATTATTTTGGGGCAAAAAGACAGAAATTCTCCTTATTTCAGGGCGAAAAGTCAAAAATACCCCTTATTTTGGGGCAAAATTTCAGAAATTTCCTTTATTTTGGGGCAAAATTGCAGAAATCTCCCTAATTTTGGGGCAAAATTACAGAAATTTCACTTATTTCAGGGAAAAAACGCAGAAATTTCTTTTATTTTGGGGCAAAAGGCAGAAATTCCCCTTATTTTAGTGCAAAATTTCAGAAATTTCCCTTATTTGGGGACAAAAAACAGAAATTCCCTTTATTTTGGGGCAAAATTGTAGAAAATTCCTTTATTATGGGGAAAAATTGCAGAAATTTCTTTTATTTTAAGGCAAAATTGCAGAAATTTCACTTATTTCAGAAAAAAAAAGCAAAAATTTTTCTTATTTTAGGGCAAAATGCAGAAATTCCCATTATTTTGGGGCAAAAAGGTAGAAAAACACCTTATTTTGGGGTAAAATTGCAGACATTTCACATATTTCAGGGCAAAAAGGCAGAAATTCCCCTTATTTAGGGGCAAAAAGGCAGAAATTCCCCTTATTTTGGGATAAAATTGCAGAAATTTCCCTTGTTTGGGGGCAAAAAGGCAGAAAATCCCTTTAATTTCGGGCAAAAAGGCAGAAATTCCCCCGTATTTTAGAGCAAAATTGCAGAAATTCCTCTAATATTGGGGCAAAAATGCAGAAATTCCCTTTATTTGGGGCAAATCGGCAGAAGTTTCCCTTATTTTCGGGAAAAGAGGCAGAAATTCCCTGTATTTCGAAGCAAAATTGCAGAAATTCCCCTAATTTTGGGGCAAAAGGCAGAATTTCCCTTTATTTTGGGGCAAAAATACAGAAATTCTCGTTATTTCGGGGCAAAAATCAGAAATTTCCTTTATTTTGGGGCTAAATTTTAGAAATTTCTTTTATTTTGGTACAGAATTGCAGAAATTTTTCTTATTTTGTGGCAAAAAGGCAGAAATTTTCCATATTTTGGTGCAAAAAGGCTGAAATTCCCCTTTTTTGAGGTAAAATGCTTATATTCCCCATATTTTGGGGCAAAAAGGCAGAAATTCCCCTCATTTTGGGGCAAAAAGGCACAAATTTCCCTTATTTTCGGGCCAAATTGCAGAAATTTCATTTATTTCAGGGCAAAAAGTCAGAAATTACTTTTATTTTTGGGTAAAAAGCAGAAATTTCTTTTATTTTGGTACAAAATTGAAGAAATTTTCCTTATTTTGGAACAAAAAGTCAGAAATTCCACATATTTTGGGCAAAAGGCCGAAATTCCCTTTATTTTGGGGTAAAAAGCCTTAAATTCCCGTTATTTTGGGGCAAAAAGGCAGAAATTCCCTTTACTTTGTGGCAAAAAGGCAGAAATTTCCGTTAATTGGGGCAGAAAAGCAAACATTTTTTTTATTTGGGAGCAATATGGCAGAAATTCCCCATATTTTGTGGCAAAAGTCAAAAATTTTCCTTATTTTGGGGCAAAAAGACAGAAATTCCCTTATTTTGTGGCAAAAAAGCAGAAATTTCCATTATTTTGAGGCAAAATTGGAGAAATTTTATTTATTTCAGGGCAAAATTCAAAAATTCTTTTTATTTTGGGGCAAAAATACAGAAATTCCATATATTTTTGAGTAAAAAGGCAGAAATTTCACTTATTTTGACGTAAAAAGGCAGAAATTCCTCTTATTTTGGGGAAAAATGAAGAAATTTCCCTTTTTTGTGGCAAAAGGTAAACATTCCCCTTATTTTCGGGCAAAAAAGCAGAAATTCCCAGTATTTTGGAGCAAAATTGCAGAAATTCCCCTAATTGTGGGGCAAAAAGGCAAAAATTTCCTATATGTTGGGGCAAAAAGACAGAAATTCTCCTTTTTTGGGGGCAAAATTCAGAAATTTCACTTATTTTGGGGCAAAATTCCAGAAATTTTTCTTATTTTGAGATAAAATTGCAGAAATTTCAATTTTTTTTTGGGCCAAAATTGCAGAAATTTCACTTATTTCAGGGAAAAAAGGCAGAAATTTTTCTTATTTTGGGGCAAAAAGGCAGAAATTCCTTATATTTTGTGGCAAAAATGCAGAAATTCCCCTTCTTTTGAGGTAAAAAGGCAGAAATTTTCCTTATTTTGGGCCAAAAAAACAGAAATTCCCCTTATTTTGGGGCAAAATTACAGAAATTTCAATTATTGTGGGGAAAAATTTTTGAAATTTAACTTATTTCAGGGCAAAAATTTGGAAATTCCCCTTATTTTGGGGCAAAAAGACAGAAATTCCATTTATTTTTGGAAAAAAGTCACAAACTGCAGTTATTTTGAGTCAAAAAAGGCGGAAAATCCCCTTTATTGGGGTAAAAATGAAGAAATTTCCCTTTTTATGGCAAAAAGGTATACATTCCCTTTATTTTCGGGCAAAAAGGCAGAAATTCCACTTATTTTGGAGCAAAATTGCAGAAATTCCCCTAATTTGGGGGCAAAAAGGCAGAAATTCCCCTTATTTTGGGGTAAAACTGCAGAAATTTCAATTATTTCGCGGCAAAAATGGCAGAAATTCCCCTTATTTTCTGCGAAAAAGGCAGAATATCCCCGTATTTTGGAGCAAAATTGCAGAAATTCACCTTATTTTGGCATAAAACATGCAGTAATTTTCTTTGTTTTGGGGCAAAAAGGCAGAAATTCTCCTTATTTTAGGGCAAAAGGCAGAAATTCCCCTTATTTTAGGGCAAAATTGCAGAAATTTCCCTTATTTGGGGACCAAAAACAGAAATTTCCTTTATTTTGGGGCAAAATTGCAAAAAATTCTTTATTATGGGGAAAAATTGCAGAAATTTCTTTTATTTTAAGGCAAAATTGCAGAAATTTTACATATTTCAGAGAAAAAAAGCAAAAATTTTTCATATTTTGGGGCAAAAAGGCAGAAATTCCCATTATTTTTGGGCAAAAAGGTAGAAATTCACCTTATTTTGGGGTAAAATTGCAGACATTTCACATATTTCAGGGCAAAAAGGCAGAAATTCCCGTTATTTGAGGGCATAAAGGCAGAAATTCCTTTTATTTTGGGATAAAATTGCAGAAATTTCCTTTGTTTGGGGGCAAAAAGGCAGAAAATCCCCTTAATTTTGGGCAAAAAGGCAGAAATTCCCTGTATTTTAAAGCAAAATTGCAGAAATTATCTAAATATTGGAGCAAAAATGCAGAAATTCCCTGTATTTGGGGCACATCGGCAGAAGTTCCCCTTATTTTCGGGAAAAGAGGCAGAAATTCCCTGTATTTTGCAGCAAAGTTGCAGAAACTCCCCTAATTTTGGGGCAAAAAGGAAGAAAATCCTTTTTTGGGGGGGCAAAAATACAGAAATTCTCCTTATTTCGGGGCAAAAATCTGAAATTTCCCTTATTTTGGGGCAAAATTTTAGAAATTTCTTATATTTTGATACAGAATTGCAGAAATTTTTCCTATTTTGTGGCAAAAAGGCAGAAATTCCCAATATTTTGGTGCAAAAAGGCAGAAATTCCCCTTATTTTGAGGTAAAATGCTGAAATTCCCCATATTTTGGGGTTAAAAGGCAGAAATTCCCCTCATTTTGGGGCAAAAAGGCACAAATTTCCCTTATTTTCGGGCAAAATTGCAGAAATTTCATTTATTTCAGGGCAAAAAGTCAGAAATTACTTTTATTTTGGGGCAAAAAGCAGAAATTTCTTGTATTTTGGTACAAAATTGAAGAAATTTTCCTTATTTTGGAACAAAAAGTCAGAAATTCCCCATATTTTGGGCAAAAGTCTGAAATTCCCCTTATTTTGGGATAAAAAGGCTGAAATTTCCGTTATTTTGGTGCAAAAAGGCAGAAATTCCCTTTACTTTGTGGCAAAAAGGCAGAAATTCCCCTTATTTTGGGGCAAAATTGCAGAAATTTCACTTATTTCAGGGCAAAAAGTCAGAAATTTGCCTTAATTTGGGGCAAAAAGCAGAAATTCTAATTTTGGGGCCAAAAACAGAAATTCCCCTTATTTTGGGGTAAAATTGCGGAAATTTCAAATATTTCATGGCAAAAAGGCAGAAATTCCACTTTATTTCGGGCAATAAGGCAAAAATTCCCCGTATTTTGGAGCAAAATTTAAGAAATTTCCTTTACATTGGTGCAAAAATACAGAAATTCCTTTTATTTTGGTGCAATAAGGCAAAAATTCCCCGTATTTTAAAGCCAAATTGCACATATTCCCCTAATTTTGAGGGAAAATGCAGAAATTCACATTATTTTGGGGCAAAAAGACAGAAATTCTCCTTATTTCAGGGCGAAAAGTCAAAAATACCCCTTATTTTGGGGCAAAATTTCAGAAATTTCCTTTATTTTGGGGCAAAATTGCAGAAATCTCCCTAATTTTGGGGCAAAATTACAGAAATTTCACTTATTTCAGGGAAAAAACGCAGAAATTTCTTTTATTTTGGGGCAAAAGGCAGAAATTCCCCTTATTTTAGTGCAAAATTTCAGAAATTTCCCTTATTTGGGGACAAAAAACAGAAATTCCCTTTATTTTGGGGCAAAATTGTAGAAAATTCCTTTATTATGGGGAAAAATTGCAGAAATTTCTTTTATTTTAAGGCAAAATTGCAGAAATTTCACTTATTTCAGAAAAAAAAAAGCAAAAATTTTTCTTATTTTAGGGCAAAATGCAGAAATTCCCATTATTTTGGGGCAAAAAGGTAGAAAAACACCTTATTTTGGGGTAAAATTGCAGACATTTCACATATTTCAGGGCAAAAAGGCAGAAATTCCCCTTATTTAGGGGCAAAAAGGCAGAAATTCCCCTTATTTTGGGATAAAATTGCAGAAATTTCCCTTGTTTGGGGGCAAAAAGGCAGAAAATCCCTTTAATTTCGGGCAAAAAGGCAGAAATTCCCCCGTATTTTAGAGCAAAATTGCAGAAATTCCTCTAATATTGGGGCAAAAATGCAGAAATTCCCTTTATTTGGGGCAAATCGGCAGAAGTTTCCCTTATTTTCGGGAAAAGAGGCAGAAATTCCCTGTATTTCGAAGCAAAATTGCAGAAATTCCCCTAATTTTGGGGCAAAAGGCAGAATTTCCCTTTATTTTGGGGCAAAAATACAGAAATTCTCGTTATTTCGGGGCAAAAATCAGAAATTTCCTTTATTTTGGGGCTAAATTTTAGAAATTTCTTTTATTTTGGTACAGAATTGCAGAAATTTTTCTTATTTTGTGGCAAAAAGGCAGAAATTTTCCATATTTTGGTGCAAAAAGGCTGAAATTCCCCTTTTTTGAGGTAAAATGCTTATATTCCCCATATTTTGGGGCAAAAAGGCAGAAATTCCCCTCATTTTGGGGCAAAAAGGCACAAATTTCCCTTATTTTCGGGCCAAATTGCAGAAATTTCATTTATTTCAGGGCAAAAAGTCAGAAATTACTTTTATTTTTGGGTAAAAAGCAGAAATTTCTTTTATTTTGGTACAAAATTGAAGAAATTTTCCTTATTTTGGAACAAAAAGTCAGAAATTCCACATATTTTGGGCAAAAGGCCGAAATTCCCTTTATTTTGGGGTAAAAAGCCTTAAATTCCCGTTATTTTGGGGCAAAAAGGCAGAAATTCCCTTTACTTTGTGGCAAAAAGGCAGAAATTTCCGTTAATTGGGGCAGAAAAGCAAACATTTTTTTTATTTGGGAGCAATATGGCAGAAATTCCCCATATTTTGTGGCAAAAGTCAAAAATTTTCCTTATTTTGGGGCAAAAAGACAGAAATTCCCTTATTTTGTGGCAAAAAAGCAGAAATTTCCATTATTTTGAGGCAAAATTGGAGAAATTTTATTTATTTCAGGGCAAAATTCAAAAATTCTTTTTATTTTGGGGCAAAAATACAGAAATTCCATATATTTTTGAGTAAAAAGGCAGAAATTTCACTTATTTTGACGTAAAAAGGCAGAAATTCCTCTTATTTTGGGGAAAAATGAAGAAATTTCCCTTTTTTGTGGCAAAAGGTAAACATTCCCCTTATTTTCGGGCAAAAAAGCAGAAAGTCCCAGTATTTTGGAGCAAAATTGCAGAAATTCCCCTAATTGTGGGGCAAAAAGGCAAAAATTTCCTATATGTTGGGGCAAAAAGACAGAAATTCTCCTTTTTTGGGGGCAAAATTCAGAAATTTCACTTATTTTGGGGCAAAATTCCAGAAATTTTTCTTATTTTGAGATAAAATTGCAGAAATTTCAATTTTTTTTTGGGCCAAAATTGCAGAAATTTCACTTATTTCAGGGAAAAAAAGGCAGAAATTTTTCTTATTTTGGGGCAAAAAGGCAGAAATTCCTTATATTTTGTGGCAAAAATGCAGAAATTCCCCTTCTTTTGAGGTAAAAAGGCAGAAATTTTCCTTATTTTGGGCCAAAAAAACAGAAATTCCCCTTATTTTGGGGCAAAATTACAGAAATTTCAATTATTGTGGGGAAAAATTTTTGAAATTTAACTTATTTCAGGGCAAAAATTTGGAAATTCCCCTTATTTTGGGGCAAAAAGACAGAAATTCCATTTATTTTTGGAAAAAAGTCACAAACTGCAGTTATTTTGAGTCAAAAAAGGCGGAAAATCCCCTTTATTGGGGTAAAAATGAAGAAATTTCCCTTTTTATGGCAAAAAGGTATACATTCCCTTTATTTTCGGGCAAAAAGGCAGAAATTCCACTTATTTTGGAGCAAAATTGCAGAAATTCCCCTAATTTGGGGGCAAAAAGGCAGAAATTCCCCTTATTTTGGGGTAAAACTGCAGAAATTTCAATTATTTCGCGGCAAAAATGGCAGAAATTCCCCTTATTTTCTGCGAAAAAGGCAGAATATCCCCGTATTTTGGAGCAAAATTGCAGAAATTCACCTTATTTTGGCATAAAACATGCAGTAATTTTCTTTGTTTTGGGGCAAAAAGGCAGAAATTCTCCTTATTTTAGGGCAAAAGGCAGAAATTCCCCTTATTTTAGGGCAAAATTGCAGAAATTTCCCTTATTTGGGGACCAAAAACAGAAATTTCCTTTATTTTGGGGCAAAATTGCAAAAAATTCTTTATTATGGGGAAAAATTGCAGAAATTTCTTTTATTTTAAGGCAAAATTGCAGAAATTTTACATATTTCAGAGAAAAAAAGCAAAAATTTTTCATATTTTGGGGCAAAAAGGCAGAAATTCCCATTATTTTTGGGCAAAAAGGTAGAAATTCACCTTATTTTGGGGTAAAATTGCAGACATTTCACATATTTCAGGGCAAAAAGGCAGAAATTCCCGTTATTTGAGGGCATAAAGGCAGAAATTCCTTTTATTTTGGGATAAAATTGCAGAAATTTCCTTTGTTTGGGGGCAAAAAGGCAGAAAATCCCCTTAATTTTGGGCAAAAAGGCAGAAATTCCCTGTATTTTAAAGCAAAATTGCAGAAATTATCTAAATATTGGAGCAAAAATGCAGAAATTCCCTGTATTTGGGGCACATCGGCAGAAGTTCCCCTTATTTTCGGGAAAAGAGGCAGAAATTCCCTGTATTTTGCAGCAAAGTTGCAGAAACTCCCCTAATTTTGGGGCAAAAAGGAAGAAAATCCTTTTTTGGGGGGGCAAAAATACAGAAATTCTCCTTATTTCGGGGCAAAAATCTGAAATTTCCCTTATTTTGGGGCAAAATTTTAGAAATTTCTTATATTTTGATACAGAATTGCAGAAATTTTTCCTATTTTGTGGCAAAAAGGCAGAAATTCCCAATATTTTGGTGCAAAAAGGCAGAAATTCCCCTTATTTTGAGGTAAAATGCTGAAATTCCCCATATTTTGGGGTTAAAAGGCAGAAATTCCCCTCATTTTGGGGCAAAAAGGCACAAATTTCCCTTATTTTCGGGCAAAATTGCAGAAATTTCATTTATTTCAGGGCAAAAAGTCAGAAATTACTTTTATTTTGGGGCAAAAAGCAGAAATTTCTTGTATTTTGGTACAAAATTGAAGAAATTTTCCTTATTTTGGAACAAAAAGTCAGAAATTCCCCATATTTTGGGCAAAAGTCTGAAATTCCCCTTATTTTGGGATAAAAAGGCTGAAATTTCCATTATTTTGGTGCAAAAAGGCAGAAATTCCCTTTACTTTGTGGCAAAAAGGCAGAAATTCCCCTTATTTTGGGGCAAAATTGCAGAAATTTCACTTATTTCAGGGCAAAAAGTCAGAAATTTGCCTTAATTTGGGGCAAAAAGCAGAAATTCTCCTAATTTTGGGGCCAAAAACAGAAATTCCCCTTATTTTGGGGTAAAATTGCGGAAATTTCAAATATTTCATGGCAAAAAGGCAGAAATTCCACTTTATTTCGGGCAATAAGGCAAAAATTCCCCGTATTTTGGAGCAAAATTTAAGAAATTTCCTTTATATTGGTGCAAAAATACAGAAATTCCTTTTATTTTGGTGCAATAAGGCAAAAATTCCCCGTATTTTAAAGCCAAATTGCACATATTCCCCTAATTTTGAGGGAAAATGCAGAAATTCACATTATTTTGGGGCAAAAAGACAGAAATTCTCCTTATTTCAGGGAGAAAAGTCAAAAATACCCCTTATTTTGGGGCAAAATTTCAGAAATTTCCTTTATTTTGGGGCAAAATTGCAGAAATCTCCCTAATTTTGGGGCAAAATTACAGAAATTTCACTTATTTCAGGGAAAAAACGCAGAAATTTCTTTTATTTTGGGGCAAAAGGCAGAAATTCCCCTTATTTTAGTGCAAAATTTCAGAAATTTCCCTTATTTGGGGACAAAAAACAGAAATTCCCTTTATTTTGGGGCAAAATTGTAGAAAATTCCTTTATTATGGGGAAAAATTGCAGAAATTTCTTTTATTTTAAGGCAAAATTGCAGAAATTTCACTTATTTCAGAAAAAAAAAGCAAAAATTTTTCTTATTTTAGGGCAAAATGCAGAAATTCCCATTATTTTGGGGCAAAAAGGTAGAAAAACACCTTATTTTGGGGTAAAATTGCAGACATTTCACATATTTCAGGGCAAAAAGGCAGAAATTCCCCTTATTTAGGGGCAAAAAGGCAGAAATTCCCCTTATTTTGGGATAAAATTGCAGAAATTTCCCTTGTTTGGGGGCAAAAAGGCAGAAAATCCCTTTAATTTCGGGCAAAAAGGCAGAAATTCCCCCGTATTTTAGAGCAAAATTGCAGAAATTCCTCTAATATTGGGGCAAAAATGCAGAAATTCCCTTTATTTGGGGCAAATCGGCAGAAGTTTCCCTTATTTTCGGGAAAAGAGGCAGAAATTCCCTGTATTTCGAAGCAAAATTGCAGAAATTCCCCTAATTTTGGGGCAAAAGGCAGAATTTCCCTTTATTTTGGGGCAAAAATACAGAAATTCTCGTTATTTCGGGGCAAAAATCAGAAATTTCCTTTATTTTGGGGCTAAATTTTAGAAATTTCTTTTATTTTGGTACAGAATTGCAGAAATTTTTCTTATTTTGTGGCAAAAAGGCAGAAATTTTCCATATTTTGGTGCAAAAAGGCTGAAATTCCCCTTTTTTGAGGTAAAATGCTTATATTCCCCATATTTTGGGGCAAAAAGGCAGAAATTCCCCTCATTTTGGGGCAAAAAGGCACAAATTTCCCTTATTTTCGGGCCAAATTGCAGAAATTTCATTTATTTCAGGGCAAAAAGTCAGAAATTACTTTTATTTTTGGGTAAAAAGCAGAAATTTCTTTTATTTTGGTACAAAATTGAAGAAATTTTCCTTATTTTGGAACAAAAAGTCAGAAATTCCACATATTTTGGGCAAAAGGCCGAAATTCCCTTTATTTTGGGGTAAAAAGCCTTAAATTCCCGTTATTTTGGGGCAAAAAGGCAGAAATTCCCTTTACTTTGTGGCAAAAAGGCAGAAATTTCCGTTAATTGGGGCAGAAAAGCAAACATTTTTTTTATTTGGGAGCAATATGGCAGAAATTCCCCATATTTTGTGGCAAAAGTCAAAAATTTTCCTTATTTTGGGGCAAAAAGACAGAAATTCCCTTATTTTGTGGCAAAAAAGCAGAAATTTCCATTATTTTGAGGCAAAATTGGAGAAATTTTATTTATTTCAGGGCAAAATTCAAAAATTCTTTTTATTTTGGGGCAAAAATACAGAAATTCCATATATTTTTGAGTAAAAAGGCAGAAATTTCACTTATTTTGACGTAAAAAGGCAGAAATTCCTCTTATTTTGGGGAAAAATGAAGAAATTTCCCTTTTTTGTGGCAAAAGGTAAACATTCCCCTTATTTTCGGGCAAAAAAGCAGAAATTCCCAGTATTTTGGAGCAAAATTGCAGAAATTCCCCTAATTGTGGGGCAAAAAGGCAAAAATTTCCTATATGTTGGGGCAAAAAGACAGAAATTCTCCTTTTTTGGGGGCAAAATTCAGAAATTTCACTTATTTTGGGGCAAAATTCCAGAAATTTTTCTTATTTTGAGATAAAATTGCAGAAATTTCAATTTTTTTGGGCCAAAATTGCAGAAATTTCACTTATTTCAGGGAAAAAAGGCAGAAATTTTTCTTATTTTGGGGCAAAAAGGCAGAAATTCCTTATATTTTGTGGCAAAAATGCAGAAATTCCCCTTCTTTTGAGGTAAAAAGGCAGAAATTTTCCTTATTTTGGGCCAAAAAAACAGAAATTCCCCTTATTTTGGGGCAAAATTACAGAAATTTCAATTATTGTGGGGAAAAATTTTTGAAATTTAACTTATTTCAGGGCAAAAATTTGGAAATTCCCCTTATTTTGGGGCAAAAAGACAGAAATTCCATTTATTTTTGGAAAAAAGTCACAAACTGCAGTTATTTTGAGTCAAAAAAGGCGGAAAATCCCCTTTATTGGGGTAAAAATGAAGAAATTTCCCTTTTTATGGCAAAAAGGTATACATTCCCTTTATTTTCGGGCAAAAAGGCAGAAATTCCACTTATTTTGGAGCAAAATTGCAGAAATTCCCCTAATTTGGGGGCAAAAAGGCAGAAATTCCCCTTATTTTGGGGTAAAACTGCAGAAATTTCAATTATTTCGCGGCAAAAATGGCAGAAATTCCCCTTATTTTCTGCGAAAAAGGCAGAATATCCCCGTATTTTGGAGCAAAATTGCAGAAATTCACCTTATTTTGGCATAAAACATGCAGTAATTTTCTTTGTTTTGGGGCAAAAAGGCAGAAATTCTCCTTATTTTAGGGCAAAAGGCAGAAATTCCCCTTATTTTAGGGCAAAATTGCAGAAATTTCCCTTATTTGGGGACCAAAAACAGAAATTTCCTTTATTTTGGGGCAAAATTGCAAAAAATTCTTTATTATGGGGAAAAATTGCAGAAATTTCTTTTATTTTAAGGCAAAATTGCAGAAATTTTACATATTTCAGAGAAAAAAAGCAAAAATTTTTCATATTTTGGGGCAAAAAGGCAGAAATTCCCATTATTTTTGGGCAAAAAGGTAGAAATTCACCTTATTTTGGGGTAAAATTGCAGACATTTCACATATTTCAGGGCAAAAAGGCAGAAATTCCCGTTATTTGAGGGCATAAAGGCAGAAATTCCTTTTATTTTGGGATAAAATTGCAGAAATTTCCTTTGTTTGGGGGCAAAAAGGCAGAAAATCCCCTTAATTTTGGGCAAAAAGGCAGAAATTCCCTGTATTTTAAAGCAAAATTGCAGAAATTATCTAAATATTGGAGCAAAAATGCAGAAATTCCCTGTATTTGGGGCACATCGGCAGAAGTTCCCCTTATTTTCGGGAAAAGAGGCAGAAATTCCCTGTATTTTGCAGCAAAGTTGCAGAAACTCCCCTAATTTTGGGGCAAAAAGGAAGAAAATCCTTTTTTGGGGGGGCAAAAATACAGAAATTCTCCTTATTTCGGGGCAAAAATCTGAAATTTCCCTTATTTTGGGGCAAAATTTTAGAAATTTCTTATATTTTGATACAGAATTGCAGAAATTTTTCCTATTTTGTGGCAAAAAGGCAGAAATTCCCAATATTTTGGTGCAAAAAGGCAGAAATTCCCCTTATTTTGAGGTAAAATGCTGAAATTCCCCATATTTTGGGGTTAAAAGGCAGAAATTCCCCTCATTTTGGGGCAAAAAGGCACAAATTTCCCTTATTTTCGGGCAAAATTGCAGAAATTTCATTTATTTCAGGGCAAAAAGTCAGAAATTACTTTTATTTTGGGGCAAAAAGCAGAAATTTCTTGTATTTTGGTACAAAATTGAAGAAATTTTCCTTATTTTGGAACAAAAAGTCAGAAATTCCCCATATTTTGGGCAAAAGTCTGAAATTCCCCTTATTTTGGGATAAAAAGGCTGAAATTTCCGTTATTTTGGTGCAAAAAGGCAGAAATTCCCTTTACTTTGTGGCAAAAAGGCAGAAATTCCCATTAATTGGGGCAGAAAAGAAAAAATTTTCCTTATTTGGGGGCAATAAGGCAGAAATTCCCCATATTTTGTGGCAAAAAGGCAGAAATTCCCCTTATTTGAAGGTAAAATGCTGAAATTCCCCTTATTTTGGCAAAAAGGCAGAAATTCCCCTTATTTTGGGGCAAAATTGCAGAAATTTCACTTATTTCAGGGCAAAAAGTCAGAAATTTGCCTTAATTTGGGGCAAAAAGCAGAAATTCTCCTAATTTTGGGGCCAAAAACAGAAATTCCCCTTATTTTGGGGTAAAATTGCGGAAATTTCAAATATTTCATGGCAAAAAGGCAGAAATTCCACTTTATTTCGGGCAATAAGGCAAAAATTCCCCGTATTTTGGAGCAAAATTTAAGAAATTTCCTTTATATTGGTGCAAAAATACAGAAATTCCTTTTATTTTGGTGCAATAAGGCAAAAATTCCCCGTATTTTAAAGCCAAATTGCACATATTCCCCTAATTTTGAGGGAAAATGCAGAAATTCACATTATTTTGGGGCAAAAAGACAGAAATTCTCCTTATTTCAGGGCGAAAAGTCAAAAATACCCCTTATTTTGGGGCAAAATTTCAGAAATTTCCTTTATTTTGGGGCAAAATTGCAGAAATCTCCCTAATTTTGGGGCAAAATTACAGAAATTTCACTTATTTCAGGGAAAAAACGCAGAAATTTCTTTTATTTTGGGGCAAAATGGCAGAAATTACTTTTATTTTGGTACAAAATTGCAGAAAATTTTTTTATTTTGGGGCAAAAATACAGAAATTCCCCATATTTTAGGGCAAAAAAGAGAGATTCCCCTTATTATTAGGTAAAAAGGCTGAAATTCCTTTTATTTTGGGGCAAAAAGACAGAAATTCCCCTTATTTTATGGCAAAAAAGCAGAAATTTCCCTTATTTTGAGGCAAAATTGGAGAAATTTCATTTATTTCAGGGCAAAATTCAAAAATTCCTTTTATTTTGGGGCAAAAATACAGAAATTCCGTATATTTTTGAGTAAAAAGGCAGAAATTTCACATATTTTGACGTAAAAATTCAGAAATTCCTATTATTTTGGGGCAAAAATGAAGAAATTTCCCTTTTTTGTGGCAAAAGGTAAACATTCCACTTATTTTGGGGCAAAATTCCAGAAATTTCTTTTATTTTGGGAAAAAATTGCAGAAATTTCAATTTTTTTGGGCCAAAATTGCAGAAATTTCACTTATTTCAGGGAAAAAAGGCAGAACTTTTTCTTATTTTGGGGCAAAAAGGCAGAAATTCCTTATATTTTGTGGCAAAAAATGCAGAAATTCCCCTTCTTTTGAGGTAAAAAGGCAGAAATTTCCCTTATTTTGGGGCAAAAATACAGAAATTTCCCTTATTTTGGGGCAAAATTGCAGAAATTTCAATTATTTTGGGGAAAAATTTTTGAAATTTAACTTATTTCAGGGCAAAAAGTCGAAAATTCCCCTTTATTTTGGGGCAAAATCCAGAAATTCCATTTATTTTTGGAAAAAAGTCAGAAATTGCACTTATTTTGAGTCAAAAAGGCGGAAAATCCCCTTATTTTGGGGTAAAAATGAAGAAATTTCCCTTTTTTATAGCAAAAAGGTATACATTCTCTTTATTTTCGGGCAAAAAGGCAGAAATTCCCCGTATTTTGGAGCAAAATTGCAGAAATTCCCCTAATTTTGGGGCAAAAACGCAGAACTTCCCCTTATTTTGGGGTAAAACTGCAGAAATTTCACTTATTTCGCGGCAAAATGGTAGAAAATCCTTTTATTTTCGGCGAAAAAAGCAGAAAATCCCCATAATTTGGAGCAAAATTGCAGAAATTCACCTAATTTTAAGGTAAAACATGCTGTAATTTTCTTTATTTTGGGGCAAAAAGGCAGAAATTCCCCTTATTTTGGGGCAAAAGGCAGAAATTCCCCTTATTTTAGTGCAAAATTTCAGAAATTTCCCTTATTTGGGGACAAAAAACAGAAATTCCCTTTATTTTGGGGCAAAATTGTAGAAAATTCCTTTATTATGGGGAAAAATTGCAGAAATTTCTTTTATTTTAAGGCAAAATTGCAGAAATTTCACTTATTTCAGAAAAAAAAAGCAAAAATTTTTCTTATTTTAGGGCAAAATGCAGAAATTCCCATTATTTTGGGGCAAAAAGGTAGAAATTCACCTTATTTTGGGGTAAAATTGCAGACATTTCACATATTTCAGGGCAAAAAGGCAGAAATTCCCCTTATTTAGGGGCAAAAAGGCAGAAATTCCCCTTATTTTGGGATAAAATTGCAGAAATTTCCCTTGTTTGGGGGCAAAAAGGCAGAAAATCCCTTTAATTTCGGGCAAAAAGGCAGAAATTCCCCCGTATTTTAGAGCAAAATTGCAGAAATTCCTCTAATATTGGGGCAAAAATGCAGAAATTCCCTTTATTTGGGGCAAATCGGCAGAAGTTTCCCTTATTTTCGGGAAAAGAGGCAGAAATTCCCTGTATTTCGAAGCAAAATTGCAGAAATTCCCCTAATTTTGGGGCAAAAGGCAGAATTTCCCTTTATTTTGGGGCAAAAATACAGAAATTCTCGTTATTTCGGGGCAAAAATCAGAAATTTCCTTTATTTTGGGGCTAAATTTTAGAAATTTCTTTTATTTTGGTACAGAATTGCAGAAATTTTTCTTATTTTGTGGCAAAAAGGCAGAAATTTTCCATATTTTGGTGCAAAAAGGCTGAAATTCCCCTTTTTTGAGGTAAAATGCTTATATTCCCCATATTTTGGGGCAAAAAGGCAGAAATTCCCCTCATTTTGGGGCAAAAAGGCACAAATTTCCCTTATTTTCGGGCCAAATTGCAGAAATTTCATTTATTTCAGGGCAAAAAGTCAGAAATTACTTTTATTTTTGGGTAAAAAGCAGAAATTTCTTTTATTTTGGTACAAAATTGAAGAAATTTTCCTTATTTTGGAACAAAAAGTCAGAAATTCCACATATTTTGGGCAAAAGGCCGAAATTCCCTTTATTTTGGGGTAAAAAGCCTTAAATTCCCGTTATTTTGGGGCAAAAAGGCAGAAATTCCCTTTACTTTGTGGCAAAAAGGCAGAAATTTCCGTTAATTGGGGCAGAAAAGCAAACATTTTTTTTATTTGGGAGCAATATGGCAGAAATTCCCCATATTTTGTGGCAAAAGTCAAAAATTTTCCTTATTTTGGGGCAAAAAGACAGAAATTCCCTTATTTTGTGGCAAAAAAGCAGAAATTTCCATTATTTTGAGGCAAAATTGGAGAAATTTTATTTATTTCAGGGCAAAATTCAAAAATTCTTTTTATTTTGGGGCAAAAATACAGAAATTCCATATATTTTTGAGTAAAAAGGCAGAAATTTCACTTATTTTGACGTAAAAAGGCAGAAATTCCTCTTATTTTGGGGAAAAATGAAGAAATTTCCCTTTTTTGTGGCAAAAGGTAAACATTCCCCTTATTTTCGGGCAAAAAAGCAGAAATTCCCAGTATTTTGGAGCAAAATTGCAGAAATTCCCCTAATTGTGGGGCAAAAAGGCAAAAATTTCCTATATGTTGGGGCAAAAAGACAGAAATTCTCCTTTTTTGGGGGCAAAATTCAGAAATTTCACTTATTTTGGGGCAAAATTCCAGAAATTTTTCTTATTTTGAGATAAAATTGCAGAAATTTCAATTTTTTTGGGCCAAAATTGCAGAAATTTCACTTATTTCAGGGAAAAAAGGCAGAAATTTTTCTTATTTTGGGGCAAAAAGGCAGAAATTCCTTATATTTTGTGGCAAAAATGCAGAAATTCCCCTTCTTTTGAGGTAAAAAGGCAGAAATTTTCCTTATTTTGGGCCAAAAAAACAGAAATTCCCCTTATTTTGGGGCAAAATTACAGAAATTTCAATTATTGTGGGGAAAAATTTTTGAAATTTAACTTATTTCAGGGCAAAAATTTGGAAATTCCCCTTATTTTGGGGCAAAAAGACAGAAATTCCATTTATTTTTGGAAAAAAGTCACAAACTGCAGTTATTTTGAGTCAAAAAAGGAGGAAAATCCCCTTTATTGGGGTAAAAATGAAGAAATTTCCCTTTTTATGGCAAAAAGGTATACATTCCCTTTATTTTCGGGCAAAAAGGCAGAAATTCCACTTATTTTGGAGCAAAATTGCAGAAATTCCCCTAATTTGGGGGCAAAAAGGCAGAAATTCCCCTTATTTTGGGGTAAAACTGCAGAAATTTCAATTATTTCGCGGCAAAAATGGCAGAAATTCCCCTTATTTTCTGCGAAAAAGGCAGAATATCCCCGTATTTTGGAGCAAAATTGCAGAAATTCACCTTATTTTGGCATAAAACATGCAGTAATTTTCTTTGTTTTGGGGCAAAAAGGCAGAAATTCTCCTTATTTTAGGGCAAAAGGCAGAAATTCCCCTTATTTTAGGGCAAAATTGCAGAAATTTCCCTTATTTGGGGACCAAAAACAGAAATTTCCTTTATTTTGGGGCAAAATTGCAAAAAATTCTTTATTATGGGGAAAAATTGCAGAAATTTCTTTTATTTTAAGGCAAAATTGCAGAAATTTTACATATTTCAGAGAAAAAAAGCAAAAATTTTTCATATTTTGGGGCAAAAAGGCAGAAATTCCCATTATTTTTGGGCAAAAAGGTAGAAATTCACCTTATTTTGGGGTAAAATTGCAGACATTTCACATATTTCAGGGCAAAAAGGCAGAAATTCCCGTTATTTGAGGGCATAAAGGCAGAAATTCCTTTTATTTTGGGATAAAATTGCAGAAATTTCCTTTGTTTGGGGGCAAAAAGGCAGAAAATCCCCTTAATTTTGGGCAAAAAGGCAGAAATTCCCTGTATTTTAAAGCAAAATTGCAGAAATTATCTAAATATTGGAGCAAAAATGCAGAAATTCCCTGTATTTGGGGCACATCGGCAGAAGTTCCCCTTATTTTCGGGAAAAGAGGCAGAAATTCCCTGTATTTTGCAGCAAAGTTGCAGAAACTCCCCTAATTTTGGGGCAAAAAGGAAGAAAATCCTTTTTTGGGGGGGCAAAAATACAGAAATTCTCCTTATTTCGGGGCAAAAATCTGAAATTTCCCTTATTTTGGGGCAAAATTTTAGAAATTTCTTATATTTTGATACAGAATTGCAGAAATTTTTCCTATTTTGTGGCAAAAAGGCAGAAATTCCCAATATTTTGGTGCAAAAAGGCAGAAATTCCCCTTATTTTGAGGTAAAATGCTGAAATTCCCCATATTTTGGGGTTAAAAGGCAGAAATTCCCCTCATTTTGGGGCAAAAAGGCACAAATTTCCCTTATTTTCGGGCAAAATTGCAGAAATTTCATTTATTTCAGGGCAAAAAGTCAGAAATTACTTTTATTTTGGGGCAAAAAGCAGAAATTTCTTGTATTTTGGTACAAAATTGAAGAAATTTTCCTTATTTTGGAACAAAAAGTCAGAAATTCCCCATATTTTGGGCAAAAGTCTGAAATTCCCCTTATTTTGGGATAAAAAGGCTGAAATTTCCGTTATTTTGGTGCAAAAAGGCAGAAATTCCCTTTACTTTGTGGCAAAAAGGCAGAAATTCCCATTAATTGGGGCAGAAAAGAAAAAATTTTCCTTATTTGGGGGCAATAAGGCAGAAATTCCCCATATTTTGTGGCAAAAAGGCAGAAATTCCCCTTATTTGAAGGTAAAATGCTGAAATTCCCCTTATTTTGGCAAAAAGGCAGAAATTCCCCTTATTTTGGGGCAAAATTGCAGAAATTTCACTTATTTCAGGGCAAAAAGTCAGAAATTTGCCTTAATTTGGGGCAAAAAGCAGAAATTCTCCTAATTTTGGGGCCAAAAACAGAAATTCCCCTTATTTTGGGGTAAAATTGCGGAAATTTCAAATATTTCATGGCAAAAAGGCAGAAATTCCACTTTATTTCGGGCAATAAGGCAAAAATTCCCCGTATTTTGGAGCAAAATTTAAGAAATTTCCTTTATATTGGTGCAAAAATACAGAAATTCCTTTTATTTTGGTGCAATAAGGCAAAAATTCCCCGTATTTTAAAGCCAAATTGCACATATTCCCCTAATTTTGAGGGAAAATGCAGAAATTCACATTATTTTGGGGCAAAAAGACAGAAATTCTCCTTATTTCAGGGCGAAAAGTCAAAAATACCCCTTATTTTGGGGCAAAATTTCAGAAATTTCCTTTATTTTGGGGCAAAATTGCAGAAATCTCCCTAATTTTGGGGCAAAATTACAGAAATTTCACTTATTTCAGGGAAAAAACGCAGAAATTTCTTTTATTTTGGGGCAAAATGGCAGAAATTACTTTTATTTTGGTACAAAATTGCAGAAAATTTTTTTATTTTGGGGCAAAAATACAGAAATTCCCCATATTTTAGGGCAAAAAAGAGAGATTCCCCTTATTATTAGGTAAAAAGGCTGAAATTCCTTTTATTTTGGGGCAAAAAGACAGAAATTCCCCTTATTTTATGGCAAAAAAGCAGAAATTTCCCTTATTTTGAGGCAAAATTGGAGAAATTTCATTTATTTCAGGGCAAAATTCAAAAATTCCTTTTATTTTGGGGCAAAAATACAGAAATTCCGTATATTTTTGAGTAAAAAGGCAGAAATTTCACATATTTTGACGTAAAAATTCAGAAATTCCTATTATTTTGGGGCAAAAATGAAGAAATTTCCCTTTTTTGTGGCAAAAGGTAAACATTCCACTTATTTTGGGGCAAAATTCCAGAAATTTCTTTTATTTTGGGAAAAAATTGCAGAAATTTCAATTTTTTTGGGCCAAAATTGCAGAAATTTCACTTATTTCAGGGAAAAAAGGCAGAACTTTTTCTTATTTTGGGGCAAAAAGGCAGAAATTCCTTATATTTTGTGGCAAAAAATGCAGAAATTCCCCTTCTTTTGAGGTAAAAAGGCAGAAATTTCCCTTATTTTGGGGCAAAAATACAGAAATTTCCCTTATTTTGGGGCAAAATTGCAGAAATTTCAATTATTTTGGGGAAAAATTTTTGAAATTTAACTTATTTCAGGGCAAAAAGTCGAAAATTCCCCTTTATTTTGGGGCAAAATCCAGAAATTCCATTTATTTTTGGAAAAAAGTCAGAAATTGCACTTATTTTGAGTCAAAAAGGCGGAAAATCCCCTTATTTTGGGGTAAAAATGAAGAAATTTCCCTTTTTTATAGCAAAAAGGTATACATTCTCTTTATTTTCGGGCAAAAAGGCAGAAATTCCCCGTATTTTGGAGCAAAATTGCAGAAATTCCCCTAATTTTGGGGCAAAAACGCAGAACTTCCCCTTATTTTGGGGTAAAACTGCAGAAATTTCACTTATTTCGCGGCAAAATGGTAGAAAATCCTTTTATTTTCGGCGAAAAAAGCAGAAAATCCCCATAATTTGGAGCAAAATTGCAGAAATTCACCTAATTTTAAGGTAAAACATGCTGTAATTTTCTTTATTTTGGGGCAAAAAGGCAGAAATTCCCCTTATTTTGGGGCAAAAGGCAGAAATTCCCCTTATTTTAGTGCAAAATTTCAGAAATTTCCCTTATTTGGGGACAAAAAACAGAAATTCCCTTTATTTTGGGGCAAAATTGTAGAAAATTCCTTTATTATGGGGAAAAATTGCAGAAATTTCTTTTATTTTAAGGCAAAATTGCAGAAATTTCACTTATTTCAGAAAATAAAAGCAAAAATTTTTCTTATTTTAGGGCAAAATGCAGAAATTCCCATTATTTTGGGGCAAAAAGGTAGAAATTCACCTTATTTTGGGGTAAAATTGCAGACATTTCACATATTTCAGGGCAAAAAGGCAGAAATTCCCCTTATTTAGGGGCAAAAAGGCAGAAATTCCCCTTATTTTGGGATAAAATTGCAGAAATTTCCCTTGTTTGGGGGCAAAAAGGCAGAAAATCCCTTTAATTTCGGGCAAAAAGGCAGAAATTCCCCCGTATTTTAGAGCAAAATTGCAGAAATTCCTCTAATATTGGGGCAAAAATGCAGAAATTCCCTTTATTTGGGGCAAATCGGCAGAAGTTTCCCTTATTTTCGGGAAAAGAGGCAGAAATTCCCTGTATTTCGAAGCAAAATTGCAGAAATTCCCCTAATTTTGGGGCAAAAGGCAGAATTTCCCTTTATTTTGGGGCAAAAATACAGAAATTCTCGTTATTTCGGGGCAAAAATCAGAAATTTCCTTTATTTTGGGGCTAAATTTTAGAAATTTCTTTTATTTTGGTACAGAATTGCAGAAATTTTTCTTATTTTGTGGCAAAAAGGCAGAAATTTTCCATATTTTGGTGCAAAAAGGCTGAAATTCCCCTTTTTTGAGGTAAAATGCTTATATTCCCCATATTTTGGGGCAAAAAGGCAGAAATTCCCCTCATTTTGGGGCAAAAAGGCACAAATTTCCCTTATTTTCGGGCCAAATTGCAGAAATTTCATTTATTTCAGGGCAAAAAGTCAGAAATTACTTTTATTTTTGGGTAAAAAGCAGAAATTTCTTTTATTTTGGTACAAAATTGAAGAAATTTTCCTTATTTTGGAACAAAAAGTCAGAAATTCCACATATTTTGGGCAAAAGGCCGAAATTCCCTTTATTTTGGGGTAAAAAGCCTTAAATTCCCATTATTTTGGGGCAAAAAGGCAGAAATTCCCTTTACTTTGTGGCAAAAAGGCAGAAATTTCCGTTAATTGGGGCAGAAAAGCAAACATTTTTTTTATTTGGGAGCAATATGGCAGAAATTCCCCATATTTTGTGGCAAAAGTCAAAAATTTTCCTTATTTTGGGGCAAAAAGACAGAAATTCCCTTATTTTGTGGCAAAAAAGCAGAAATTTCCATTATTTTGAGGCAAAATTGGAGAAATTTTATTTATTTCAGGGCAAAATTCAAAAATTCTTTTTATTTTGGGGCAAAAATACAGAAATTCCATATATTTTTGAGTAAAAAGGCAGAAATTTCACTTATTTTGACGTAAAAAGGCAGAAATTCCTCTTATTTTGGGGAAAAATGAAGAAATTTCCCTTTTTTGTGGCAAAAGGTAAACATTCCCCTTATTTTCGGGCAAAAAAGCAGAAATTCCCAGTATTTTGGAGCAAAATTGCAGAAATTCCCCTAATTGTGGGGCAAAAAGGCAAAAATTTCCTATATGTTGGGGCAAAAAGACAGAAATTCTCCTTTTTTGGGGGCAAAATTCAGAAATTTCACTTATTTTGGGGCAAAATTCCAGAAATTTTTCTTATTTTGAGATAAAATTGCAGAAATTTCAATTTTTTTGGGCCAAAATTGCAGAAATTTCACTTATTTCAGGGAAAAAAGGCAGAAATTTTTCTTATTTTGGGGCAAAAAGGCAGAAATTCCTTATATTTTGTGGCAAAAATGCAGAAATTCCCCTTCTTTTGAGGTAAAAAGGCAGAAATTTTCCTTATTTTGGGCCAAAAAAACAGAAATTCCCCTTATTTTGGGGCAAAATTACAGAAATTTCAATTATTGTGGGGAAAAATTTTTGAAATTTAACTTATTTCAGGGCAAAAATTTGGAAATTCCCCTTATTTTGGGGCAAAAAGACAGAAATTCCATTTATTTTTGGAAAAAAGTCACAAACTGCAGTTATTTTGAGTCAAAAAAGGCGGAAAATCCCCTTTATTGGGGTAAAAATGAAGAAATTTCCCTTTTTATGGCAAAAAGGTATACATTCCCTTTATTTTCGGGCAAAAAGGCAGAAATTCCACTTATTTTGGAGCAAAATTGCAGAAATTCCCCTAATTTGGGGGCAAAAAGGCAGAAATTCCCCTTATTTTGGGGTAAAACTGCAGAAATTTCAATTATTTCGCGGCAAAAATGGCAGAAATTCCCCTTATTTTCTGCGAAAAAGGCAGAATATCCCCGTATTTTGGAGCAAAATTGCAGAAATTCACCTTATTTTGGCATAAAACATGCAGTAATTTTCTTTGTTTTGGGGCAAAAAGGCAGAAATTCTCCTTATTTTAGGGCAAAAGGCAGAAATTCCCCTTATTTTAGGGCAAAATTGCAGAAATTTCCCTTATTTGGGGACCAAAAACAGAAATTTCCTTTATTTTGGGGCAAAATTGCAAAAAATTCTTTATTATGGGGAAAAATTGCAGAAATTTCTTTTATTTTAAGGCAAAATTGCAGAAATTTTACATATTTCAGAGAAAAAAAGCAAAAATTTTTCATATTTTGGGGCAAAAAGGCAGAAATTCCCATTATTTTTGGGCAAAAAGGTAGAAATTCACCTTATTTTGGGGTAAAATTGCAGACATTTCACATATTTCAGGGCAAAAAGGCAGAAATTCCCGTTATTTGAGGGCATAAAGGCAGAAATTCCTTTTATTTTGGGATAAAATTGCAGAAATTTCCTTTGTTTGGGGGCAAAAAGGCAGAAAATCCCCTTAATTTTGGGCAAAAAGGCAGAAATTCCCTGTATTTTAAAGCAAAATTGCAGAAATTATCTAAATATTGGAGCAAAAATGCAGAAATTCCCTGTATTTGGGGCACATCGGCAGAAGTTCCCCTTATTTTCGGGAAAAGAGGCAGAAATTCCCTGTATTTTGCAGCAAAGTTGCAGAAACTCCCCTAATTTTGGGGCAAAAAGGAAGAAAATCCTTTTTTGGGGGGGCAAAAATACAGAAATTCTCCTTATTTCGGGGCAAAAATCTGAAATTTCCCTTATTTTGGGGCAAAATTTTAGAAATTTCTTATATTTTGATACAGAATTGCAGAAATTTTTCCTATTTTGTGGCAAAAAGGCAGAAATTCCCAATATTTTGGTGCAAAAAGGCAGAAATTCCCCTTATTTTGAGGTAAAATGCTGAAATTCCCCATATTTTGGGGTTAAAAGGCAGAAATTCCCCTCATTTTGGGGCAAAAAGGCACAAATTTCCCTTATTTTCGGGCAAAATTGCAGAAATTTCATTTATTTCAGGGCAAAAAGTCAGAAATTACTTTTATTTTGGGGCAAAAAGCAGAAATTTCTTGTATTTTGGTACAAAATTGAAGAAATTTTCCTTATTTTGGAACAAAAAGTCAGAAATTCCCCATATTTTGGGCAAAAGTCTGAAATTCCCCTTATTTTGGGATAAAAAGGCTGAAATTTCCGTTATTTTGGTGCAAAAAGGCAGAAATTCCCTTTACTTTGTGGCAAAAAAGCAGAAATTCCCCTTATTTTGGGGCAAAATTGCAGAAATTTCACTTATTTCAGGGCAAAAAGTCAGAAATTTGCCTTAATTTGGGGCAAAAAGCAGAAATTCTCCTAATTTTGGGGCCAAAAACAGAAATTCCCCTTATTTTGGGGTAAAATTGCGGAAATTTCAAATATTTCATGGCAAAAAGGCAGAAATTCCACTTTATTTCGGGCAATAAGGCAAAAATTCCCCGTATTTTGGAGCAAAATTTAAGAAATTTCCTTTATATTGGTGCAAAAATACAGAAATTCCTTTTATTTTGGTGCAATAAGGCAAAAATTCCCCGTATTTTAAAGCCAAATTGCACATATTCCCCTAATTTTGAGGGAAAATGCAGAAATTCACATTATTTTGGGGCAAAAAGACAGAAATTCTCCTTATTTCAGGGCGAAAAGTCAAAAATACCCCTTATTTTGGGGCAAAATTTCAGAAATTTCCTTTATTTTGGGGCAAAATTGCAGAAATCTCCCTAATTTTGGGGCAAAATTACAGAAATTTCACTTATTTCAGGGAAAAAACGCAGAAATTTCTTTTATTTTGGGGCAAAATGGCAGAAATTACTTTTATTTTGGTACAAAATTGCAGAAAATTTTTTTATTTTGGGGCAAAAATACAGAAATTCCCCATATTTTAGGGCAAAAAAGAGAGATTCCCCTTATTATTAGGTAAAAAGGCTGAAATTCCTTTTATTTTGGGGCAAAAAGACAGAAATTCCCCTTATTTTATGGCAAAAAAGCAGAAATTTCCCTTATTTTGAGGCAAAATTGGAGAAATTTCATTTATTTCAGGGCAAAATTCAAAAATTCCTTTTATTTTGGGGCAAAAATACAGAAATTCCGTATATTTTTGAGTAAAAAGGCAGAAATTTCACATATTTTGACGTAAAAATTCAGAAATTCCTATTATTTTGGGGCAAAAATGAAGAAATTTCCCTTTTTTGTGGCAAAAGGTAAACATTCCACTTATTTTGGGGCAAAATTCCAGAAATTTCTTTTATTTTGGGAAAAAATTGCAGAAATTTCAATTTTTTTGGGCCAAAATTGCAGAAATTTCACTTATTTCAGGGAAAAAAGGCAGAACTTTTTTTTATTTTGGGGCAAAAAGGCAGAAATTCCTTATATTTTGTGGCAAAAAATGCAGAAATTCCCCTTCTTTTGAGGTAAAAAGGCAGAAATTTCCCTTATTTTGGGGCAAAAATACAGAAATTTCCCTTATTTTGGGGCAAAATTGCAGAAATTTCAATTATTTTGGGGAAAAATTTTTGAAATTTAACTTATTTCAGGGCAAAAAGTCGAAAATTCCCCTTTATTTTGGGGCAAAATCCAGAAATTCCATTTATTTTTGGAAAAAAGTCAGAAATTGCAGTTATTTTGAGTCAAAAAGGCGGAAAATCTTCTTATTTTGGGGTAAAAATGAAGAAATTTCCCTTTTTTATAGCAAAAAGGTATACATTCTCTTTATTTTCAGGCAAAAAGGCAGAAATTCCCCGTATTTTGGAGCAAAATTGCAGAAATTCCCCTAATTTTGGGGCAAAAACGCAGAACTTCCCCTTATTTTGGGGTAAAACTGCAGAAATTTCACTTATTTCGCGGCAAAATGGTAGAAAATCCTTTTATTTTCGGCGAAAAAAGCAGAAAATCCCCATAATTTGGAGCAAAATTGCAGAAATTCACCTAATTTTAAGGTAAAACATGCTGTAATTTTCTTTATTTTGGGGCAAAAAGGCAGAAATTCCCCTTATTTTGGGGCAAAAGGCAGAAATTCCCCTTATTTTAGTGCAAAATTTCAGAAATTTCCCTTATTTGGGGACAAAAAACAGAAATTCCCTTTATTTTGGGGCAAAATTGTAGAAAATTCCTTTATTATGGGGAAAAATTGCAGAAATTTCTTTTATTTTAAGGCAAAATTGCAGAAATTTCACTTATTTCAGAAAAAAAAGCAAAAATTTTTCTTATTTTAGGGCAAAATGCAGAAATTCCCATTATTTTGGGGCAAAAAGGTAGAAATTCACCTTATTTTGGGGTAAAATTGCAGACATTTCACATATTTCAGGGCAAAAAGGCAGAAATTCCCCTTATTTAGGGGCAAAAAGGCAGAAATTCCCCTTATTTTGGGATAAAATTGCAGAAATTTCCCTTGTTTGGGGGCAAAAAGGCAGAAAATCCCTTTAATTTCGGGCAAAAAGGCAGAAATTCCCCCGTATTTTAGAGCAAAATTGCAGAAATTCCTCTAATATTGGGGCAAAAATGCAGAAATTCCCTTTATTTGGGGCAAATCGGCAGAAGTTTCCCTTATTTTCGGGAAAAGAGGCAGAAATTCCCTGTATTTCGAAGCAAAATTGCAGAAATTCCCCTAATTTTGGGGCAAAAGGCAGAATTTCCCTTTATTTTGGGGCAAAAATACAGAAATTCTCGTTATTTCGGGGCAAAAATCAGAAATTTCCTTTATTTTGGGGCAAAATTTTAGAAATTTCTTTTATTTTGGTACAGAATTGCAGAAATTTTTCTTATTTTGTGGCAAAAAGGCAGAAATTTTCCATATTTTGGTGCAAAAAGGCTGAAATTCCCCTTTTTTGAGGTAAAATGCTTATATTCCCCATATTTTGGGGCAAAAAGGCAGAAATTCCCCTCATTTTGGGGCAAAAAGGCACAAATTTCCCTTATTTTCGGGCCAAATTGCAGAAATTTCATTTATTTCAGGGCAAAAAGTCAGAAATTACTTTTATTTTTGGGTAAAAAGCAGAAATTTCTTTTATTTTGGTACAAAATTGAAGAAATTTTCCTTATTTTGGAACAAAAAGTCAGAAATTCCACATATTTTGGGCAAAAGGCCGAAATTCCCTTTATTTTGGGGTAAAAAGCCTTAAATTCCCGTTATTTTGGGGCAAAAAGGCAGAAATTCCCTTTACTTTGTGGCAAAAAGGCAGAAATTTCCGTTAATTGGGGCAGAAAAGCAAACATTTTTTTTATTTGGGAGCAATATGGCAGAAATTCCCCATATTTTGTGGCAAAAGTCAAAAATTTTCCTTATTTTGGGGCAAAAAGACAGAAATTCCCTTATTTTGTGGCAAAAAAGCAGAAATTTCCATTATTTTGAGGCAAAATTGGAGAAATTTTATTTATTTCAGGGCAAAATTCAAAAATTCTTTTTATTTTGGGGCAAAAATACAGAAATTCCATATATTTTTGAGTAAAAAGGCAGAAATTTCACTTATTTTGACGTAAAAAGGCAGAAATTCCTCTTATTTTGGGGAAAAATGAAGAAATTTCCCTTTTTTGTGGCAAAAGGTAAACATTCCCCTTATTTTCGGGCAAAAAAGCAGAAATTCCCAGTATTTTGGAGCAAAATTGCAGAAATTCCCCTAATTGTGGGGCAATAAGGCAGAAATTTCCTATATGTTGGGGCAAAAAGACAGAAATTCTCCTTATTTTGGGGCAAAACTCAGAAATTCCACTTATTTTGGGGCAAAATTCCATAAATTTCTCTTATTTTGTGACAAAATTGCAGAAATTTCAATTTTTTTTGGGCCAAAATTGCAGAAATTTCACTTATTTCAGGGAAAAAAGGCAGAAATTTTTCTTATTTTGGGGCAAAAAGGCAGAAATTCCTTATATTTTGTGGCAAAAATGCAGAAATTCCCCTTCTTTTGAGGTAAAAAGGCAGAAATTTCCCTTATTTTGGGGCAAAAATTTAGAAATTCCCCTTATTTTGGGGCAAAATTGCAAAAATTTCAATTATTTTGGGGAAAAATTTTTGAAATTTAACTTATTTCAGGGCAAAAAGTCGGAAATTCCCCTTATTTTGGGCAAAAAGACAGAAATTCCATTTATTTTTGGAAAAATGTCAGAAATTGCACTTATTTTGAGTCAAAAAGTCAGAAAATCCCCTTATTTTGGGGTAAAGATGAAGAAATTTCCCTTTTTATAGCAAAAGGTATACATTCCCTTTATTTTCGGGCAAAAAGGCAGAAATTCCCCTTATTTTGGAGCAAAATTGCAGAAATTCCCCTAATTTTGGGGCAAAAAGGCAGAAATTCCCCTTATTTTGGGGTAAAACTGCAGAAATTTCACTTATTTCGCGGCAAAATGGCAGAAATTCCCCTTATTTTCTGCGAAAAAGGCAGAAAATCCCCATATTTTGGAGCAAAATTGCAGAAATTCACCTAATTTTGGCGTAAAACATGCAGTAATTTTTTTTGTTTTGGGGCAAAAAGGCGAAATTCTCCTTATTTGGGGGCAAAAGGCAGAAATTTTCCTTATTTTAGGGCAAAATTGCAGAAATTTCCCTTATTTGGGACAAAAAACAGAAATTCCCTTTATTTTGGGGCAAAATTGCAAAAAATTCCTTTATTATGGAGAAAAAATGCAGAAATTTCTTTTATTTTAAGGCAAAATTGCAGAAATTTCACATATTTCAGAGAAAAAAAGCAAAAATTTTTCATATTTTGGGGTAAAAAGGCAGAAATTGCCATTATTTTGGGGCAAAAAGGTAGAAATTCACCTTATTTTGGGGTAAAATTGCAGACATTTCACATATTTCAGGGCAAAAAGGCCGAAATTCCCATTATTTGAAGGCATAAAGGCAGAAATTCCTTTTATTTTGGGATAAAATTGCAGAAATTTCCCTTGTTTGGGGGCAAAAAGGCAGAAAATCCACTTAATTTTGGGCAAAAAGGCAGAAATTCCCCGTATTTTAAAGCAAAATTGCAGAAATTCCCTAAATATTGGGGCAAAAATGCAGAAATTCCCTTTATTTGGGTCAAATCGGCAGAAGTTCCCCTTATTTTCGGGAAAAGAGGCAGAAATTCCCTGTATTTTGAAGCAAAATTGCAGAAACTCCCCTAATTTTAGGGCAAAAAGGCAGAAATTCCCTTTTTTTGGGGGGCAAAAATACAGAAATTCTCCTTATTTCGGGGCAAAAATCAGAAATTTCCTTTATTTTGGGGCAAAATTTTAGAAATTTCTTTTATTTTAGTACAGAATTGCAGAAATTTTTCTTATTTTGTGGCAAAAAGGCAGAAATTCTCCATATTTTGGTGCAAAAAGGCTGAAATTCCCCTTATTTTGAGGTTAAATGCTGAAATTCTCCATATTTTGGGGTTAAAAGGCAGAAATTCCCCTCATTTTGGGCCAAAAAGGCACAAATATCCCTTATTTTCGGGCCAAATTGCCGAAATTTCATTTATTTCAGGGCAAAAAAGTCAGAAATTACTTTTATTTTGGGGCAAAAAGCAGAAATTTCTTTTATTTTGGTACAAAATTGAAGAAATTTTCCTTATTTTGGAACAAAAAGTCAGAAATTCCCCATATTTTGGGCAAAAGGCAGAAATTCCCTTTATTTTGGGGTAAAAAGCCTTAAATTCCCATTATTTTGGGGCAAAAAGGCAGAAATTCCCTTTACTTTGTGGCAAAAAGGCAGAAATTCTCATTATTTGAAGCAGAAAAGCTAAAATTTTCCTTATTTGGGGGCAATAAGGCAGAAATTCCCCATATTTTGTGGCAAAAAAGGCAGAAATTCCCCTTATTTGAAGGTAAAATTCTGAAATTCCCCTTATTTTGGCAAAAAGGCAGAAATTCCCCTTATTTTGGGGTAAAATTGCAGAAATTTCACTTATTTCAGGGCAAAAAGTCAGAAATTTGCCTTAATTTGGGGCAAAAAGCAGAAATTCTCCTAATTTTGGGGCCAAAAACAGAAATTCCCCTTATTTTGGGGTAAAATTGCAGAAATTTCAAATATTTCAGGGCAAAAAGGCAGAAATTCCACTTTATTTCGGGCAATAAGGCAAAAATTCCCTGTATTTTGGAGCAAAATTTCAGAAATTCCCGTTATATTTGTGCAAAAATGCTAAAATTCCTTTTTTTTGGTGCATTAAGGCAAAAATTCCCCGTATTTTGAAGCAAAATTGCACATATTCCCTTAATTTTGAGGGAAAATGCAGAAATTCACATTATTTTGGGGCAAAAAGACAGAAATTCTCCTTATTTCAGGGCAAAAAGTCAGAAATTTTCCTTATTTTGAGGCAAAATTCCAGAAATTTCCTTTATTTTGGGGCAAAATTGCAGAAATCTCCCTTATTTTGGGGCAAAATTACAGAAATTTCAATTATTTCAGGGAAAAAAACGCAGAAATTTCTCTTATTTTGGGGCAAAAAGGCAGAAATTACTTTTATTTTGGTACAAAATTGCAGAAAATTTTTTTATTTTGGGGCAAAAATACAGAAATTGCCCATATTTTAGGGCAAAAAGGAGAGATTCCCCTTATTATTAGGTAAAAAGGCTGAAATTCCTTTTATTTTGGGGCAAAAACACAGAAATTCCCCTTATTTTGTGGCAAAAAGGCAGAAATTTCCCTTATTTTGAGGCAAATTTGGAGAAATTTCACTTATTTCAGGGCAAAATTCAAAAATTGCATTTATTTTGGGGCAAAAATACAGAAATTCTGTATATTTTTGAATAAAAAGGCAGAAATTTCACTTAGTTTGAGGGAAAAAAGCAGAAATTCCTCTTATTTAGGTGCAAAAATGAAGAAATTTCTCTTTTTTGTGGCAAAAGGTAAACATTCTCTTTATTTTCGGGCAAAAAAGCAGAAATTCCCTGTATTTTGGAGCAAAATTGCAGAAATTCCCCTAATTGTGGGGCAAAAAGGCAGAAATTCTCTTTATTTTGGGGCAAAACTCAGAAATTCCACTTATTTTGGGGCAAAATTCCAGAAATTTCTCTTATTTTGGGACAAAATTGCAGAAATTTCACTTATTTAAGGGAAAAAAGGCAGAAGTTTTTCTTATTTTGGTGCAAAAAGGCAAAAATTACTAATATTTTGTGGCAAAAATGCAGAAATTCCCCTTATTTTCAGGTAAAAAGGCTGAAATTATCCTTAATTGGGGGCAAAAAGGCAGAAATTTCCCTTATTTTGGGGCAAAAAGACAGAAATTCCCCTTATTTTGTGGCAAAAAGGCAGAAATTTCTTTTATTTTAGGGCAAAATTGCAAAAATTTCACTAATTTCAGGACATAATTCAAAAATTCCTTTTATTTTGGGGCAAAAAGACAGAAATTCCGTTTATTTTTGGATAAAAAGGCAGAAATTTCACTTACTTTGTGGTAAAAAAGTGAGAAATTCCTCTTATTTTGGGGAAAAAATGAAGAAATTTCCTTTTTTTGTGGCAAAAGGTATACATTCCCCTTATTTTCGGGCAAAAAAGCAGAAATTCCCCGTATTTTGGAGCAAAACTGCAGAAATTCCCCTAATTGTGGGGCAAAAAGACAGAAATTCTCCTTATTTTGGGGCAAAACTCAGAAATTCCACTTATTTTGGGGCAAAATTCCAGAAATTTCCCTTATTTTGGGCAAGATAGCAGAAATTTCACTTATTTTGGGGCAAAATTGCAGAAATTTCACTTATTTCAGGTAAAAAGGCAGAAATTTTCCTTATTTTGGGGCAAAAAGGCAGAAATTCTTAATATTTTGTGGCAAAAATGCAGAAATTCCCCTTATTTTGAGGTATAAAGGCTGAAATTCCCCTTATTTGGGGGCAAAAAGGCAGAAATTCCCCTTATTTTGTGGCAAAATGCAGAAATTTTTTTTATTATGGGGCAAAATTGCAGAAATTTCACTTATTTCAGGGCATAATTTAAAAATTCCTTTTATTTTGGGGCAAAAAGACAGAAATTCCGTTTATTTTTGGGTAAAAAGGCAGAAATTTCACTTATTTTGAGGTAAAAAGGCAGAAATTCCTCTTATGTTAGGGCAAAAATGAAGAAATTCCTTTTTTTTTTTTGTGGGAAAAGGTATACATTCCTCTTACTTTCGGGATAAAAAGCAGAAATTCCCCGTATTTTGAAGCAAAATTGCAGAAATTCTCATAATTTTCGGGTAAAAAGGCAGAAATTCTCCTTATTTTGGGGCAAAAAGATAGAAAATCTCCTTCTTTTGGGAGCAAACAGTCAGAAATTTCCCTTATTTTGGGGCAAAATTGCAGAAATTTCGTTTACATTGGGGCAAAATTGCAGAAATTTCCCTTATTTCAGGGTAATAAGTCAGAAATTCCCCTTATTTTGGGGCAAAAAAGACAGAAATTCCCTTTGTTTTGGGGGAAAAAATACAGAAATTTTACTTATTTAGAGGCAAAAAGGCAGAAATTTTCCTTATTTTGGAGCAAAAATGAAGAAATTTCCCTTTATATGGCAAAAAGGTATGCATTCCCATTATTTTCGGGCAAAAAGGCAATAATTCCCCGTATTTTGGAGCAAAATTGCAGAAATTCCCCTAATTTTGGGGCAAAAGGCAGAAATTCCCTTTATTTTGGGGCAAAATCGGAAATTCCCCTTATTTTGGGGCAAAATTCCAGAAATTTTTTTTTATTTTGAAGCAAAATTGCAGGAATTTACCATATTTTGGGGCAAAATTGCAGAAATTTCACTTATTTTCAGGTAAAAAGTCAGAAATTTTCTTTATTTTGGGGCAAAAAGTGAGAAAATCCTCTAATTTTGGGGCAAAATTCCAGAAATGTCCCTTATTATGGGGAAAAATGGCAGAAATTTCCCTTATTTTAGGGCAAAATTGCAGAAATTTCACTTATTTCAGAGAAAAAAAACAAAAATTTTTCTTATTTTGGGGCAAAAAGGCAGAAATTCACCTTATTTTGGGGTAAAATTGCAGAAATTTCACATATTTCAGGACAAAAAGGCAGAAATTTCCCTTATTTTGGGGCAAAATTGCAGAAATTTCACTTATTTCAGGGAAAAAAGGCAGAAATTTTTTTTATTTGGGGGCAAAAAGACAGAAATTTCGCTTATTTTGTGGCAAAAATGCAGAAATTTCTTTTATTTTCGGGCAAATTTGCAGAAATTTTACTTATTTCAGGGCATAATTCAAAAATTCTTTTTATTTTTGGGCAAAAAGACAGAAATTCCGTTTATTTTGGGGTAAAAAGGAAGAAATTTCACTTATTATGAGGTAAAAAGGCAGAAATTCCTTTTTTTTTGAGGCAAAAATGGAGAAATTTCTCTTTTTTGTTGCAAAAGGTATACATTCCCCTTACTTTCGGGATAAAAATCAGAAATTCCCCGTATTTTGGAGCAAAATTGCAGAATTTCTGCCTATTTTAAGGCAAAAATACAGAAAATCTCCTTTTTCAGGAGCAAACAGTCAGAAATTCCCCATATTGTGGGGCAAAATTGCAGAAATTTTTTTTTACATTGGGGAAATTGCAGAAATTTCCCTTATTTTAAGGCAAAATTGCAGAAATTTCACTTATTTCAGGTTAATAAGTCAGAAATTCCTCTTATATTGGGGCAAAATTGCAAAAATTTCTTTTACATTGGGGCAAAATTGCAGAAATTTCTCTTATTTTCTGTCAAAATTGCAGATATTTCACTTATTTCAGGGTAATAAGTCAGAAATTCCCCTTATTTTGGGGCAATAAAGACAGAAATTCCCTTTGTTTTGGGGGAAAATACAGAAATTTACTTATTTAGAGGCAAAAATGCAGAAATTCCCCTTATTTTGAAGAAAAAATGAAGAAATTTCCCTTTTTATGGCAAAAAGGTATGCATTCCCATTATTTTCAGGCAATAAGGCAGAAATTCCCCATATTTTGGAGCAAAATTGCAGAAATTCCCTTAATTTTGGGGCAAAAAGCAGAAATTCCCTTTATGTTAGGGCAAAAATCAGAAATTCCCCTTATTTTGGGGCAAAATTCCAGAAATTTCCTTTATTTTGGGGCAAAATTGCAGAAATTCACCTTATTTTGGGGTAAAATTGCAGAAATTTCACATATTTCAGGGCAGAAAGGCAGAAATTTCCCTTATTTTGGGGCAAAATTGCAGAAATTTCACTTATTTCAGTGTATTAAGTCAGAAATTCCCCTTATTTTGGGGCAAAAAAGACAGAAATTCCCTTTGTTTTGGGGGAAATAGACAGAAATTCCACTTATTTAGAGGCAAAAAAGCCGAAATTCTTCTTATTTTGGAGCAAAAATGAAGAAATTTTCCTCTTTTATGGCAAAAACTTATGCATTTCCTCTATTTTCGGGCAAGATGCAGAAATTCTCTGTATTTTGGAGCAAAATTACAGAAATACCTTTAATTCTGGGGCAAAAAGGCAGAAATTCCCTATAAGTTGGGGCAAAAAGACAGAAATTCTCCTTATTTTGTGGCAAAACTCAGAAATTCCCCTTATTTTGGGGCAGAATTCCAGAAATTTCCCTTATTTTGGGGCAAAATTGCAGAAATTTCACTTATTTTGGGGCAAAATTGCAGAAATTTCACTTATTTCAGGGAAAAAAGGCAGAAATTTTCCTTATTTTGGGGCAAAAATGCAGAAATTCCCCTTATTTTGAGTTAAAAAGGCTGAAATACCCTTTATTTGGAGGCAAAAAGGCAGAAATTTCCCTTATTTTGGGGCAAAAAGACAGAAATTCCCCTTATTTTGTGGCAAAAACGCAGAAATTTCTTTTATTTTAGGGCAAAATTGCAAAAATTTCACTAATTTCAGGACATAATTCAAAATTTCCTTTTATTTTGGGGCAAAAAGACAGAAATTCCGTTTATTTTTGGGTAAAAAGGCAGAAATTTCACTTACTTTGTTGTAAAAAGTTAGAAATTCCTCTTATTTTGGGGCAAAAATGAAGAAATTTCCCTTTTTTGTGGCAAAAGGTATACATTCCCCTTATTCTCGGGCAAAAAAGCAGAAATTTCCCGTATTTTGGAGCAAAACTGCAGAAATTCCCCTAATTGTGGGGCAAAAAGGCAGAAATTTCCTATATGTTGGGGCAAAAAGAAAGAAATTCTCCTTATTTTGGAACAAAACTCAGAAATTCCACTTATTTTGGGGCAAAATTCCAGAAATTTCCCTTATTTTGGGCAAAATAGCAGAAATTTCACTTATTTTGGGGCAAAATTGCAGAAATTTCACTTATTTCAGGGAAAAAGGCAGAAATTTTCCTTATTTTGGGGCACAAAGGCAGAAATTCTTAATATTTTGTGGCAAAAATGCAGAAATTCCCCTTATTTTGAGGTATAAAGGCTGAAATTCCCCTTATTTGGGGGCAAAAAGGCAGAAATTCCCCTTATTTTGTGGCAAAAAGGCAGAAATTTCTTTTATTTTGGGGCAAAATTGCAGAAGTTTCACTTATTTCAGGGCATAATTCAAAAATTCCTTTTATTTTTGGGCAAAAAGACAGAAATTCCGTTTATTTTTGGGTATAAAGGCAGAAATTTCACTTATTTTGAGGTAAAAAGGCAGAAATTCCTCTTATTTTAGGGCAAAAATGAAGAAATTCCTTTTTTTTTGTGGGAAAAGGTATACATTCCTCTTACTTTCGGGATAAAAAGCAGAAATTCCTCGTATTTTGAAGCAAAATTGCAGAAATTCTCATAATTTTCGGGCAAAAAGGCAGAAATTCTCTTTATTTTGGGGCAAAAAGAAAGATAATCTCTTTTTTTCGGGAGCAAACAGTCAGAAATTTTCCTTATTTTGGGGCAAAATTGCAGAAATTTCCTTTACATTGGGGCAAAGTTGCAGAAATTTCCCTTATTTTGGGGCAAAATTGCAGAAATTTCACTTATTTCAGGGTAATAAGTCAGAAATTCCCCTTATTTTGGGGCAAAAAAGACAGAAATTCCCTTTGTTTTGGGGGAAAAATACAGAAATTTTACTTATTTAGAGGCAAAAAGGCAGAAATTTTCCTTATTTTGGAGCAAAAATGAAGAAATTTCCCTTTATATGGCAAAAAGGTATGCATTCCCATTATTTTCGGGCAAAAAGGCAATAATTCCCCGTATTTTGGAGCAAAATTGCAGAAATTCCCCTAATTTTGGGGCAAAAGGCAGAAATTCTCTTTATTTTGGGGCAAAATCAGAAATTCCCCTTATTTTGGGGCAAAATTCCAGAAATTTCCTTTATTTTGAAGCAAAATTGCAGGAATTTACCATATTTTGGGGCAAAATTGCAGAAATTTCTCTTATTTGAGGCAAAATTGCAGAAATTTCACTTATTTTCAGGTAAAAAGTCTCAAATTTTCTTTATTTTGCGGCAAAAAGTGAGAAAATCCTCTTATTTTGGGGCAAAATTCCAGAAATGTCCCTTATTATGGGGAAAAATGGCAGAAATTTCCCTTATTTTAGGGCAAAATTGCAGAAATTTCACTTATTTCAGAGAAAAAAAACAAAAATTTTTCTTATTTTGGGGCAAAAAGGCAGAAATTCACCTTATTTTGGGGTTAAATTGCAGAAATTTCACATATTTCAGGACAAAAAGGCAGAAATTTCCCGTAATTTAGGGCAAAATTGCAGAAATTTCACATATTTTAGGGAAAAAAGGCAGAAATTTTTTTTATTTGGGGGCAAAAAGACAGAAATTTCGCTTATTTTGTGGCAAAAATGCAGAAATTTCTTTTATTATGGGGTAAATTTGCAGAAATTTTACTTATTTCAGGGCATAATTAAAAATTCTTTTTATTTTGGGGCAAAAAGACAGAAATTCCGTTTATTTTGGGGTAAAAAGGCAGAAATTTTACTTATTTTGAGGTAAAAAGGCAGAAATTCCTTTTTTTGAGGCAAAAATGAAGAAATTTCCCTTTTTTGTTGCAAAAGGTATACATTCCCCTTACTTTCAGGATAAAAAGCAGAAATTCCCCGTATTTTGGAGCAAAATTGCAGAAATTCTGCTTATTTTGGGGCAAAAATACAGAAAATCTCCTTTTTCAGGAGCAAACAGTCAGAAATTCCCCATATTGTGGGGCAAAATTGCAGAAATTTTTTTTTTTTACATTGGGGAAATTGCAGAAATTTCCCTTATTTTAAGGCAAAATTGCAGAAATTTCATTTATTTCAGGTTAATAAGTCAGAAATTCCTCTTATATTGGGGCAAAATTGCAAAAATTTCTTTTACATTGGGGCAAAATTGCAGAAATTTCTCTTATTTTCTGTCAAAATTGCAGATATTTCACTTATTTCAGGGTAATAAGTCAGAAATTCCCCTTATTTTGGGGCAATAAAGACAGAAATTCCCTTTGTTTTCGGGGAAAAAGACAGAAATTTACTTATTTAGAGGCAAAAATGCAGAAATTCCCCTTATTTTGAAGCAAAAATGAAAAAATTTCCATTTTTATGGCAAAAAGGTATGCATTCCCATTATTTTCAGGCAATAAGGCAGAAATTCCCCGTATTTTGGAGCAAAATTGCAGAAATTCCCCTAATTTTGGGGCAAAAGGCAGAAATTCCCTTTATGTTGGGGCAAAAATCAGAAATTCCCTTTATTTTGGGGCAAAATTCCAGAAATTTCCTTTATTTTGGGGCAAAATTGCAGAAATTCACCTTATTTTGGAGTAAAATTGCAGAAATTTCACATATTTCAGTGCAAAAAGGCAGAAATTTCCCTTATTTTGGGGCAAAATTGCAGAAATTTCACTTATTTCAGTGTAAGAAGTCAGAAATTCCCATTATTTTGGGGCAAAAAAGACAGAAATTCCCTTTGTTTTGGGGGAAATAGACAGAAATTCCACTTATTTAGAGGCAAAAAAGCCGAAATTCTTCTTATTTTGGAGCAAAAATGAAGAAATTTTCCTCTTTTATGGCAAAAACTTATGCATTTCCTCTATTTTTGGGCAAAATGCAGAAATTCCCCGTATTTTGGAGCAAAATTACAGAAATTCCTTTAATTCTGGGGCAAAAAGGCAGAAATTCCCTATATGTTGGGGCAAAAAGACAGAAATTCTCCTTATTTTGTGGCAAAACTCAGAAATTCCCCTTATTTTGGGGCAGAATTCCAGAAATTTCCATTAATTTGGGGCAAAATTGCAGGAATTTCACTTATTTTGGGGCAAAATTGCAGAAATTTCACTTATTTCAGGGAAAAAATGCAGAAATTTTCCTTATTTTGGGGCAAAAATGCAGAAATTCCCCTTATTTTGAGTTAAAAAGGCTGAAATTCCCTTTATTTGGAGGCAAAAAGGCAGAAATTTCCCTTATTTTGGGGCAAAAAGACAGAAATTCCCCTTATTTTGTGGCAAAAACGCAGAAATTTCTTTTATTTTAGGGCAAAATTGCAAAAATTTCACTAATTTCAGGACATAATTCAAAAATTCCTTTTATTTTGGGGCAAAAAGACAGAAATTCCGTTTATTTTTGGGTAAAAAGGCAGAAATTTCACTTACTTTGTTGTAAAAAGTTAGAAATTCCTCTTATTTTGAGGCAAAAATGAAGAAATTTCCCTTTTTTGTGGCAAAAGGTATACATTTCCCTTATTCTCGGGCAAAAAAGCAGAAATTCCCCGTATTTTGGAGCAAAACTGCAGAAATTCCTCTAATTGTGGGGCAAAAAGGCAGAAATTCCCTATATGTTGGGGCAAAAAGACAGAAATTCTCCTTATTTTGGAACAAAACTCAGAAATTCCACTTATTTTGGGGCAAAATTCCAGAAATTTCCCTTATTTTGGGCAAAATAGCAGAAATTTCACTTATTTTGGGGCAAAATTGCAGAAATTTCACTTATTTCAGGGAAAAAGGCAGAAATTTTCCTTATTTTGGGGCACAAAGGCAGAAATTCTTAATATTTTGTGGCAAAAATGCAGAAATTCCCCTTATTTTGAGGTATAAAGGCTGAAATTCCCCTTATTTGGGGGCAAAAAGGCAGAAATTCCCCTTATTTTGTGGCAAAAAGGCAGAAATTTCTTTTATTTTGGGGCAAAATTGCAGAAGTTTCACTTATTTCAGGGCATAATTCAAAAATTCCTTTTATTTTTGGGCAAAAAGACAGAAATTCCGTTTATTTTTGGGTATAAAGGCAGAAATTTCACTTATTTTGAGGTAAAAAGGCAGAAATTCCTCTTATTTTAGGGCAAAAATGAAGAAATTCCTTTTTTTTTGTGGGAAAAGGTATACATTCCTCTTACTTTCGGGATAAAAAGCAGAAATTCCTCGTATTTTGAAGCAAAATTGCAGAAATTCTCATAATTTTCAGGCAAAAAGGCAGAAATTCTCCTTATTTTGGGGCAAAAAGAAAGATAATCTCTTTTTTTCGGGAGCAAACAGTCAGAAATTTTCATTATTTTGGGGCAAAATTGCAGAAATTTCCTTTACATTGGGGCAAAATTGCAGAAATTTCCCTTATTTTGGGGCAAAATTGCAGAAATTTCACTTATTTCAGGGTAATAAGTCAGAAATTCCCCTTATTTTGGGGCAAAAAAGACAGAAATTCCCTTTGTTTTGGGGGAAAAATACAGAAATTTTACTTATTTAGAGGCAAAAAGGCAGAAATTTTCCTTATTTTGGAGCAAAAATGAAGAAATTTCCCTTTATATGGCAAAAAGGTATGCATTCCCATTATTTTCGGGCAAAAAGGCACTAATTCCCCGTATTTTGGAGCAAAATTGCAGAAATTCCCCTAATTTTGGGGCAAAAGGCAGAAATTCTCTTTATTTTGGGGCAAAATCAGAAATTCCCCTTATTTTGGGGCAAAATTCCAGAAATTTCCTTTATTTTGAAGCAAAATTGCAGGAATTTACCATATTTTGGGGCAAAATTGCAGAAATTTCTCTTATTTGAGGCAAAATTGCAGAAATTTCACTTATTTTCAGGTAAAAAGTCTCAAATTTTCTTTATTTTGGGGCAAAAAGTGAGAAAATCCTCTTATTTTGGGGCAAAATTCCAGAAATGTCCCTTATTATGGGGAAAAATGGCAGAAATTTCCCTTATTTTAGGGCAAAATTGCAGAAATTTCACTTATTTCAGAGAAAAAAAACAAAAATTTTTCTTATTTTGGGGCAAAAAGGCAGAAATTCACCTTATTTTGGGGTTAAATTGCAGAAATTTCACATATTTCAGGACAAAAAGGCAGAAATTTCCCGTAATTTGGGGCAAAATTGCAGAAATTTCACTTATTTTAGGGAAAAAAGGCAGAAATTTTTTTTATTTGGGGGCAAAAAGACAGAAATTTCGCTTATTTTGTGGCAAAAATGCAGAAATTTCTTTTATTTTGGGGTAAATTTGCAGAAATTTTACTTATTTCAGGGCATAATTAAAAATTCTTTTTATTTTGGGGCAAAAAGACAGAAATTCCGTTTATTTTGGGGTAAAAAGGCAGAAATTTTACTTATTTTGAGGTAAAAAGGCAGAAATTCCTTTTTTTGAGGCAAAAATGAAGAAATTTCCCTTTTTTGTTGCAAAAGGTATACATTCCCCTTACTTTCAGGATAAAAAGCAGAAATTCCCCATATTTTGGAGCAAAATTGCAGAAATTCTGCTTATTTTGGGGCAAAAATACAGAAAATCTCCTTTTTCAGGAGCAAACAGTCAGAAATTCCCCATATTGTGGGGCAAAATTGCAGAAATTTTTTTTTTACATTGGGGAAATTGCAGAAATTTCCCTTATTTTAAGGCAAAATTGCAGAAATTTCACTTATTTCAGGTTAATAAGTCAGAAATTCCTCTTATATTGGGGCAAAATTGCAAAAATTTCTTTTACATTGGGGCAAAATTGCAGAAATTTCTCTTATTTTCTGTCAAAATTGCAGATATTTCACTTATTTCAGGGTAATAAGTCAGAAATTCCCCTTATTTTGGGGCAATAAAGACAGAAATTCCCTTTGTTTTCGGGGAAAAAGACAGAAATTTACTTATTTAGAGGCAAAAATGCAGAAATTCCCCTTATTTTGAAGCAAAAATGAAAAAATTTCCATTTTTATGGCAAAAAGGTATGCATTCCCATTATTTTCAGGCAATAAGGCAGAAATTCTCCGTATTTTGGAGCAAAATTGCAGAAATTCCCCTAATTTTGGGGCAAAAGGCAGAAATTCCCTTTATGTTGGGGCAAAAATCAGAAATTCCCTTTATTTTGGGGCAAAATTCCAGAAATTTCCTTTATTTTGGGGCAAAATTGCAGAAATTCACCTTATTTTGGAGTAAAATTGCAGAAATTTCACATATTTCAGTGCAAAAAGGCAGAAATTTCCCTTATTTTGGGGCAAAATTGCAGAAATTTCACTTATTTCAGTGTAAGAAGTCAGAAATTCCCATTATTTTGGGGCAAAAAAGACAGAAATTCCCTTTGTTTTGGGGGAAATAGACAGAAATTCCACTTATTTAGAGGCAAAAAAGCCGAAATTCTTCTTATTTTGGAGCAAAAATGAAGAAATTTTGCTCTTTTATGGAAAAAACTTATGCATTTCCTCTATTTTTGGGCAAAATGCAGAAATTCCCCGTATTTTGGAGCAAAATTACAGAAATTCCTTTAATTCTGGGGCAAAAAGGCAGAAATTCCCTATATGTTGGGGCAAAAAGACAGAAATTCTCCTTATTTTGTGGCAAAACTCAGAAATTCCCCTTATTTTGGGGCAGAATTCCAGAAATTTCCATTAATTTGGGGCAAAATTGCAGGAATTTCACTTATTTTGGGGCAAAATTGCAGAAATTTCACTTATTTCAAGGAAAAAAGGCAGAAATTTTCCTTATTTTGGGGCAAAAATGCAGAAATTCCCCTTATTTTGAGTTAAAAAGGATGAAATTCCCTTTATTTGGAGGCAAAAAGGCAGAAATTTCCCTTATTTTGGGGCAAAAAGACAGAAATTCCCCTTATTTTGTGGCAAAAACGCAGAAATTTCTTTTATTTTAGGGCAAAATTGCAAAAATTTCACTAATTTCAGGACATAATTCAAAAATTCCTTTTATTTTGGGGCAAAAAGACAGAAACTCCGTTTATTTTTGGGTAAAAAGGCAGAAATTTCACTTTCTTTGTTGTAAAAAGTTAGAAATTCCTCTTATTTTGAGGCAAAAATGAAGAAATTTCCCTTTTTTGTGGCAAAAGGTATACATTTCCCTTATTCTCGGGCAAAAAAGCAGAAATTCCCCGTATTTTGGAGCAAAACTGCAGAAATTCCCCTAATTGTGGGGCAAAAAGGCAGAAATTCCCTATATGTTGGGGCAAAAAGACAGAAATTCTCCTTATTTTGGAACAAAACTCAGAAATTCCACTTATTTTGGGGCAAAATTCCAGAAATTTCCCTTATTTTGGGCAAAATAGCAGAAATTTCACTTATTTTGGGGCAAAATTGCAGAAATTTCACTTATTTCAGGGAAAAAGGCAGAAATTTTCCTTATTTTGGGGCAAAAAGGCAGAAATTCTTACTATTTTGTGGCAAAAATGCAGAAATTCCCCTTATTTTGAGGTATAAAGGCTGAAATTCCCCTTATTTGGGGGCAAAAAGGCAGAAATTCCCCTTATTTTGTCGCAAAAAGGCAGAAATTTCTTTTATTATGGGGCAAAATTGCAGAAGTTTCACTTATTTCAGGGCATAATTCAAAAATTCCTTTTATTTTTGGGCAAAAAGACAGAAATTCCGTTTATTTTTGGGTATAAAGGCAGAAATTTCACTTATTTTGAGGTAAAAAGGCAGAAATTCCTCTTATTTTAGGGCAAAAATGAAGAAATTCCTTTTTTTTGTGGGAAAAGGTATACATTCCTCTTACTTTCGGGATAAAAAGCAGAAATTCCTC